>NC_072398.2:154686590-154989621 GCF_028858775.2 Pan troglodytes | reverse complement strand
CATTGGTCTTTTCTCCTCAACAGTTTTACTAATGACTTAGAAAAATCTATTGCTGTCATGAAAGTCATATTAGCAAGTGATACAGATGGGGAAGTGTAACAAATATGTTGGATAATACTTCAGAACTATGGGGACCACAACATGATAGGCAAATCTAACAGTGTAAAGTATTACAGGGATGAATGTATTACCCAACAACTGTGTGCCAAAAAGAACCCTCTATTGCTGAGCCTAGAAAGATGTGATTTAAATGAAGTGCATGCTAAAAACATGCTTAGGGTTTTAAGATTTTTCATGTTCCTTTTGGGGACAGAATGGCTACCCGAGGGACTGGTAAGAGGTAACTTGAATGTCTGGGTTCCATTCAGGTGCATGATCTCTCCTCCATATGAGGGAGATAAAAATATTTTCAGGGACATACTAGTCCAAAGTTAGGTAGCTAGTCTAAAATGGTATGTGATAAGAATGACCTAATTTTGAAGGGAGTGTCCAGAATCATAAATAGCTGTTGCCTAGGGAGGTGTGAAGAAGGACCTGGAAAGGTGAGTCCAGGTAGAACTCTCTGCCAATGATCAAGTAGCCACAGAGGCTTTGTATTAGGTTTCTGTAACCAAGGGCAAGGGTGTTCCTTGAGGTTAGAAGGTACCCTCTAGGTTAGGTAATGGGTAATTGCAAGTAGAATATGCACCCATGATGTCATTTTCCTGCCAAAAACCTATTTAGCTTGCTCTGCTTCCATAGAAATACAATGCCTATCCTAAAATACCTGATAGTTGTGTCTGTATTGATCAACTAAATTCAGAGTATTATGGTGAATAATTCTGGATACCAAAACCGCGGCCATTTTAAAGGGAGATAGGGTGAGTGATTAGAGACTGAAAACAATGCCATATGATAAGCATGTGAAAAATCGAAGAATGCTTAGCTTAGCAAAGAGAAGATATAGGGGAAGTAAGATGGCCATTTCTGAGTATATGAAAAGCTGTGTCATGTGGAAGCACAATTAGACTCGGATAAATGAGTAGAAACTACAGAAAAATAAATTTTAGCTCAAAATACAGAAGAGCTTTTAATTATTAGGGCTGTCCAAAAATGGATGAGGCTATCTCAGGCAGAAGTGTTCCAGTAGGAGAGAATAAACATTGGGTAGACATGCCATCTGGATGATTGATTTAGTTCTGCGATATCATGACATGTATTTCTAAATGTGACATAGTGCCTATCTAGCTGGCCGCTAGCGGAATAATATTAGTAAAACATAGAAGTTATGTTGGATCATTTTGGGCTCACATCAGCCCTTTAATCTTTTGCACTACTGAGCAGCCCTCACTGAATGTAACTTGCCCTCATGCTGCTGAAAACAGCCAGCCATATAGCACAATGCAGTATCCCATGTCTGTTCCGTCCAGGTTCATCTTAGCTTAGTTTGACCAGGTATTTTGACTTGGATGTGCTTGTGCAGTTTTTCCCAATATTTGTGGTTTTTAAAAACTCAGTACTTAACCTTTCTCACACTCTCGTCCATCAAACCAACTCCCCTCTTTCTTTCAAGGTTAAGTCTTATATTTACTATATCCATTTTTAAAGGCATTTAACCTTTTAAAAACCATGCTGGTATTTTTCTATTATCAGTGTTTTTGTTAACAGCCTTCTTACCAAGTTACATGTAGTTTCGGTAGTCTGTTTTTGTGTCTATTTTGCCCATTAGCCCAGGAAGTTTTAGTTTGTGATTTGGAAGAATAAATGATGACAGAACAGGATTGCCTGTATTGAATGAAGTGCTGGACTTAGAGCAATGGTTCCCAATTCTGATGACACATCATAATCACCAAGGGAACCTAAAAAACTTCAAACCTGTAGGGTCCACTTCAGGACATCCCAGGGGTGGGACCTGTAACATTGTGTTTTTAGCAAGTTCATTTGCAGCCAGCCTGTGAAGCTGTGATTTGGAATCACTAGACAGATGACCTCTAGCGTCACAATTTTAAGATGCTACCCACCTCCCCTGTCATCTATTACAATGAAACACACACTATCCTTGGAACAGTGAAGCAGCAAAACATGCATCTCAATGTCTACATGGACAGCTGCCCCCACTGCACTGAATTTTATATATCAAGCACAGTATGTTAAAACCACGGACATTATGCAAGATAAACATCTCCAGTAAAATAGCCTCCAAGTCACAAATGTCTTCATATCACTAAAATTTTAGCTCTCAAGAACATTGTGTTTATTGAGCAAATTTAAAAGGTGAGCCTGTCTTTCAGCTAGAATGCCAGAAATTTAAACAGATTAAGAATATTCTGAAGTCAGGATGCAAATCGGCAATAGGACTCTAATTTGTGACTATTTTCATCCCAACCAACACGAGACATTTTGATATCATTGGAAATCTTTACTTGCAAGAGCTGTTATTAGATTAGGAAGGGTGGGGTGGTCAGGATGGAGGTATGTTTACTCTGCAGCTGGTCATTAGCCTGGAACTTGCTCAAGTCGATTTTATGGCCATTAATTTCGATGCCCCCATTAGAAAATTTACTTCGAAGGCCATTTGCATGACATCTGCTCTCCTTTCAATCTTGTCTTCTCCCCTCAGTAAATGTAATTTCCACAGTGACTGCTTAACTGACAATTTTAAGCAGGCAAATCTTGAACTTTCCACATTAAATAGGAATCTAACTTTTTAGAAAGTTATCTATAGCGATGAAATGTTTTCTTAGTCTTGTGCTGAAGTATAAATAGGCAGCTGAGCTATGGGCCTACTGCTGTCGAATCTTGATAAGAGAAATGCCAAGAGGTTTGAAGAAGAAGAATAAGAAAAACCTGATATAAAGCTGTGCTTCAATACTTTCAGCAAATTATAGGATATTAATAACCCATCCCAGGTTGTCATGTGTGCAGGAGGCTTATTGCAGCAGAACAGAGATTATGCCCTCCCTGGCGTACCTTGGATGTTTGGCAAAACAAACTTAAAACAGGAAGCGTAACTCACAAATCAAAGATAAAAAATATTCCTCTTAACATTTCCTAGAACTTACTAGGTCTGTTCAGCAACTGCTTTCTCCTGCTAATGAGTTAAGATCTCATTAGAATGGTGAGTGATTCTGTAAGCCAGAAACCCTGCATTTTGCAGGCACTGGTCTCAAAATTGTCACCACTTGCCTTGACTTCTTGGCCTTCTATAGGTCTTTACAATAAAGAGTGAAACCAGAATCACATTTCTTCAGTCCCTTTGTACAATAATTTGACTACAAAATCATACTTCATTGGATAAATTTCTGTAGGTAAGCAGAAGATATTTGAAATATTAATAACACGGGAAAGGTAAAGGAGTGAAAGCAAGTCCTTTGTGGAAACTAGAATCCTTGCTACCCTCCATCCTAAGCAAGAGCGTGAGATAAAAGTGAGAATATTTACTGAGCCCTAAATTCTCTTAAATGAGCAAGAGTGAATTGAAACTTTCAGTGGTCTCCAGGCTACTTGAATGAGAGGCCCTAATCCAGAACAAGAAGAGTTACCAAAAATATAAGCAAGAAATAAGAGGAGAGAAAGAATTAAGAAGGGAAAAGAGAGGAATAAAAGTAGACGAGGATGGAAAGAGAACAGAATACTTCATACCTCATATACTATGTTTGATACATTGTATACAGCAACATCTTAGAAATATCATTTGAAAATAACTGTTGATTTTCCCAGGAAATTAAATATTAAAATATCTTGTTGTTCATTTTGCAACTCTATTGTGAGTTCCCTCTATTGTGATTAATCTTCTTCCAGTACTACCATACACCTAGCACGTAGTAGACATTCAATAAACTGGAGGAGGGGGAGGAAGCAGGATAATGTTTGCTTTTTTATTTTTAAACTCATTTCATTTTTTGAATAAGTATTATATTCACATTGTTATGAACTGAATTTTGTTGTCCCCCCTCCCTCCAAAATACATATTTTGAATCCCTAATCCTCAATATGACTCTATTTGGAGATAGGGCTTCTGAGAAGGTAATTAAGGTTAAATGCGGTCATAAGAGTGGGGCCCTAATACAAAGAACCAGTGTCCTTATAAGAAGAGGAGACATGGGGAGTGCATGCATGCAGAGGAAAGATCATGTGAGGACACAGTGGGAAGGAGGCCATCTACAAGTCAGGAAGAGAGGCCTCACGAACCTAAGCCTGCTGTCACCTTTGTTTTGGACTTTCAGCCTCCAGAACTGTAAGAAGATAAATTTCTGTTAAGCCACTCAGTCTGTGGTATTTGGTTATGGCAGCCCAAGCTGACTAAACAACATGGCCCTAAGATTAAAAGGTAACAGTGAAAAGTCTTTCTCCTTGCCTCTTTCTCAAATGATTATATCCTTCCCTACCTTTTAAACAGTAGGCAGCATATTAATGAATGACTTTCTGGTGGACCGTGACTAATGTGTCTATCAGTAATACAATGGAATCTAATAGGCTGTAGTAGAATGATGTCCTTATGACCAGGAGACATGCAGGGTTTTGAACTATTACCCTTTTTTATTCTCACACTGTGGTAACTTTCTATTTTTGAATTTTTAAAAATAGTTTTTAAGATTTTTTTCTCCATCAGTTATCAGCTATTACTGGGGCTATGAATGTGCTTCACACTAGCATCTGCCCCACTTATTGCTGATTACCAACTTTGTTAAAATTGTTTCTTTTTAAAAAATCTTTATTTTATTTTATTTTAAGTTCCAGGATACATGTTCAGGATGTGCAGGTTTGTTACATAGGTAAGCATGTGCCATGGCAGTTTGCTGCACCTACCAACCCATCACCTGGATATTAAGCCTCAAATTCGTTAGCTTTTTATCCTGATGCTCTCCCTCCCCCTTGCCCTGGGCCCCACAAAAGACCCTAGTGTGTGTTGTTCTCCTCTTTGTGTCCATTGTTCTCATTGTTCAGCTTCCACTTATAAGTGAGAGCATGTGGTGTTTGGTTTGCTGTTCTGCGTTAGTTTGCTGAGGATAATGGCTTCCAGCTCCATCCATGTCTTTGCAAAGGACATGATCTCATTCCTTTTTATGGCTGCATAGTATTCCATGGTATATATGTATCACTTTTCTTTATCCAGTCTATCACTGATGGGCATTTGGGTTGATTCCTAAAATTGCTTCTAAAGTAGAAGTCAGTAAGATCTAAGTGACAGCCAAGCTTTTCTGTATGAGGTAAGCACATGGGCTTGGATTTCTCTTTTACTGTTTCAGAAGTCATTTTTTTAAATTGTTTTTTAGTTTCTGGCTATGTTCCGGTAGTTGAGATTGCCAGAGATGTGATTTGCAGTTAGCATTTTGTATTCATAACTGACTGTTCCTTCTCTATAATTTCACAGTCTAAAATGTCCTGGCTTTGCCAGGAGGTGGCATCAGTTTGCCTAGTATCTGACAGTTATGGACCTTGCATTGTTTACCTTTGAGAGTTTCAAAAATGTCCACCTATTCTCAACCCATCAGTTTCATATATCTGCCCAGATGATTTGATATCCAAACAGAAAACTATTTGTAGCAATATACTTCAAATTAAACAAGAAGCCCCCTTACTTATATGTGAGCTTTTCCATTATACATGGATGTGATGCTCTCTGGAAAGGTGTACGGTGGGCAGTGCTCAGGCTGAGGACTAAACTGTGAGAGCCCTATGAGAGTGGTTACATGAACCACTGCTTGCTGAGCATCATCATATCATAGATTAAAACTAGGCAAATGAAGACCACTCTCCATTATTCTCTCCCGGTCCAGAAAAGGAGCAGCAGCTTTCTTGCTCCTTAGTCTAAACCATACAATAAAATATAACCATTTCCCCATATTTTTAGTCCATTTGGGAGAATCAGCCAGGCCTGGATGTACCTTTAGTTCTTTTACATGAGTCTGGAGTCTGACAGATGTGAGTTCAAATCTTGATTCCAGCACTTACTGGCCACATGACTGTATCGAAGTTTCTTAATGTCTCTACACCTTGCTTTTTTATATGTAAAATAGGAATATTCTTAGTATCTATCTCATAGGGCTGTTGTTAGGATTAAATGAGGTGATATATGTGAAGAATTTCTTGGAACCTTTTGGCATGAAGATCAATTTAGGATATATTAACTATTTATGGGCTACTTTAAAAATTGAGATTTGAAATATATTTAAGTCCCTTAGAAAGAATGTATATCCATACAAATTAAATTACCTACATTATTTAATAGAAGAATGTCAGTGAGAAAATGGCATGCTCATTATCCCCAGCAATTTTGCTATGAGGGCACAACTCTAATCTTTCATTGTGGAACTAGCTTGTGAGTCAAAAGGGATCCACAGATCATGGGATGCTCAATGTTGGAACACAACACTAATAGCTGATGGATAATTTGACTGATTAGAATGACCTATCACTTATCATCATCAATAAATCACAGCATGTGAAACCATACTGCATACCTTGAATATTATTGCTTCAACTCTCATTCTCCTCTCATAGCACAAAGCATTTTGCTTAACAACAGCCACATTCTTATTAAAGTGAGCCCACAGGAAATGTTTGAAAATGGTACCCTAAGACCAGAATCACATGAAGGTTTGTTAAAATGCAGATTTTTGAGGCTGGGCTGGCTCTGAGAGTAGGAATTATTAAGACTGCAAAAGATGACAAATTTACAGAATTATTGCCCTGAAATGTACAGAGGTAGGCTTTTTAGCCTCTTTCTTGAGTTTTCTGGTTTTTTTCTTGTGCATATTCTCCAACAAGAAAGCAGTTAATCTAAAACAGTGATTTCAAACCCCAGCTCCCACCTGCTTTGTGATTGCACATTGGGAGTCTGATTTCAAAGGTGTGCAGTGAAGTTTGGATCATTCTAATATTTCTCCAGAAATCATGATTCTGACAATCCTGATTTTATCAAAGCTCTATAAGTGCTAAATAGTTTTTCTGAATAGAAGACAAATATCTTTCCCTTGTTAATCCTTTTATTAAAAGATACATAACAGTATGTTTTATCCTACTCTAGCCTTACATGAAAACCTAACCCCAAGCCTGTATATGATATAGTATTTGACATTTTGAATAAATAATGAAACATCTGGAATCTTCAAAATCAACTTAGAAATTTCAGTTTTGCACAAATCTCTTAATACTCTAGGATCTGGATAAACAAATTACATTGCCTATGCTGAGTTAAATCAGATTAATGAAACATTATAAGTATCTCAGTGTAATACTCCAGATTTGATGTAATCTATGACCACCCCACCTCTCAGACATATAGCTTTAGAGAGGCACAGTCCCCTTTGCCTGAGAGAAGCCATCTTTTTCCCACACTGTCATCCTCTGTGGCTATCACAACTGGCTCACTTATTTTTTAAGTTAAATTATTTGTCTTCCATGTAGTTGGAGGAAGTCAATTATCTTAAAAACTTCAGTGGCTTCTTGTTGGTTTTCTTCAAATGTGACACCCACATGAGGACAAAGAAAGCTTCTCCAAAGGTCCTGATGAAGGTGGAGCAGTTTTAAAATTACCCAGGGCTCAGTACTCAACTTCTCAGTGGGAAGCAGATGTCCGTCCTGTGAGAGGAAACTCCAATATTCAACAAGTGTTATGAGTCCAAAGTCCCGGGACTCAAAGAATACACTTAGCACTTTGCCTGAAGTCATGTATGGGAAACCGATCACTTACTTTAGTACATGCAACATTATAGGATAAAGGTCATACTAGCAGGTGATGAATATCATGCCTTAGGAACTCCAAGCAGACAACGATTTTCTGTACTTTGCTTTAGAGGTGAGAGCAGCATTGGAGGCTCAGGGAAAGTGACATACAGAAGACAACAGCTGCATTTTGGTTGGAGGTGATTTGAAGTTGTTTGTTATTTCATATGGCAGGGATGAGGAAAAATGGGTGGAGGGGAGGAAGGTCTACTTGTTTATTTTCCATCTCCTGTGGAGTATTTGACATCTGGAAGTTCCAGTTAGCATTTTTAAAGTTGTGTTTCAGATCACCCTTATGATTTTCGATTGGCATTAATCTGAGATGCCCCAGATGATCTTTTACACTTTCGTTAAACATTGTGATGATGCCTTTATAACTTCTTCAAATAGCTGAACCACTGGCCAAATTTTGAAAAGCAGATCATCAATCCAGAAAGTGTGACACTGTGTTCACACACAACCAAGGATTGCAAATGATGCAATTTTAGCACCATATTCTTCATCTAAGACAACTTACCAGAATCCTTTGCATAAATTAATAGTTAAGGTTCTTTTTATAATTCTCTAGTGATCCAATAGTGCACCTTCTCTAGTGACTGACTATGCGCAGACATCAGTATCTACATAGAGTCTAATCAAGTTGTCCAGTTGATATGCTGAGATCCCTGGAAAAAACCAGGAATCTTCAGAAAAGCATTAGTTACCTCTAGAAGTGCTATTTCTTCCACTTTCTTTCTCATGTTACCAAATAGTTTCGCATTAGCTCTCAAGGAGGTAATCTACTTACTCTATCAGGTCCCTTATCTGTATTATCTGTGGCAAAATAATTCTGCTGACTTTGCTCTGAATAATTACCAAGAGCTCACTTAACGCGGCCATAATTCTTTCCCCATCTGACTGAGGAATGTTCTTAAACTCCCTCAATCATTCCAGCCCACATTCTTTCAGTATAGCAACAGCGTGTCTGTAACTTTTGTTTCCTTTAATTCAGGATCATCAGAGTGGGTATAAAACAATGACCACCTTTCATAGAATGAACTATACTTACAGTGTTTAATATATATTATCTCATTTGATCCTTAGGACAAAAAGTTATATACATATATGTGTATCTATAAATGTATGTATTTATTGCTTTTTATAGGTAGTATTGAAACCACAGTTCAAGGGCAGTAGCCCAAGATTACTCCACTAGTGAGCAATAAACTTGGAATTTTAAACACAGTCTTTGGTTTCAAAAGTCAATTTTGTTAAGGCTCATAAAATAATTCTTTGGCTTAGCAAAGCCCCTTGCTTATTTATATATACCACTTTAAACATATTAAGTATATTAGTTAGAAACATTTTGAATACTAGTGACAAAAAAAACTAACTCAAGCTAGTTTAGTAAAAAATGGAAACTTATCAGTTCAGTTGTCTGCAGGAGAAAGCAGGGGTGTGGCTGAGCACAGGCCCATGGAGCTAGGGACTCTTGTTCTCTCAGGCCTCTCTTTCTCTCCCTCTTTTTCTTTCCTTTTCTTTTGCACACCACCTCCCCATTCCCCGCTTTTTTTTCCAGACAAGCTTCTTTACATAATGAGAAGCAAAACCTTCAGCAACATCTCTAGCTGGTTTGGGTTAGATGCCCATCTCTGGACTCATCAATTGTGGCCAAAACAACGGGGCCCTATCGTGTAAAGCCCCCTTTAGAACCTCCGCATGTCTAGAATCAGGGAGAGACGAGATTCCCCAAAGAGGGAGGTTAACATTCCCAGAAGGAGGGAATTATATGATTTCAACTTATGTTTTCATATGGATAGAAATGCATTTACCACACTCCTAATGTAAATCAGAATTTCTGATTTTCTGATGCTCTAACCACATTTCCTAATGCTACATTGCACCCAGCACAATGTCTGGCACCCAGAGATGTTCAACTGCTATTCTTGAAAGTAAAAATACATTTCACCCATTTTTACTTTCATTCTACTGCTTCATTAAAAATATTTTGTATTTTCTTACATTCCATCTGGAAGTCTATAACTTAGTACCTGTGTAATAAGGGATTTGGCACTATCACCTCTCTAAAATAACATGTTAAAATGGTAAGCATTCTGTGGTTTTCTTGGGGAGACTTTTTTTTTCTTTTTTTTTTTCTTTGAGACGGAGTCTTGCTCTGTCGCTCAGGCTGGAGTGCAGTGGTACAATCTCGGCTCACTGCAACCTCCACTTCCCTGGCTCAAGCAATTCCCCTGCCTCAGCCTCCCGAGTAGCTGGATTACAGGCGCACGTCACCACGCCTGGCTAATTTTTTTGTATTTTTAGTTGAGAAGGGGCCTCACCGTGTTGGCCACATATGAACTCCTGACCTCAGGCAATCCACCAGCCTCGGCCTCCCAAAGTGCTGGGATTACAGGCGTGAGCCTCCGTGCCCGGCCAGGGAGACATATTTATATGTAAAAAGCAAATGTATCTTGTCATTGGATGCTCATCCACAACAGTCACAAACCCCATTCTAACACCAGCTTTGTGGTTTACTAAGTGATATCAATTTCGCAGCGTGGCAGATGACAATGTGTGTATGTAACTTGAATAAAAGCCAGGGCAAAGAGTTGAAACCAGCCTCATTGTCTGGGTATTACTGGAAGTTCTTGTTATCACGGCAGAGGAAATCAAGGATGCGGACACTCCAAAGGTGAGGTTAGAGCAGAAGTTTAATAAGCGAAAGGAAGAAAGCTCTCGGGAGCAGAGAGGGGTCCCAGAAAGATGGGTTGCCATTTTACAATGAAATGCAAGGGTTTTTATAGACAAGCTGGTGGGGAGGGTGTTTCATTTGCATAAGGCTCAAATTTCTGACAGTTCCCACCCCACTTTTTCTAGTGCTCATGCGGGCTCCTTAGTCTGAGTTACTCCATGTTGCCTATCTCTTCCCACTGCGCATGTGTGAAAAAGGCCAGGAGCCGGGACCCTCTACAGTGGACGCTCCTGGCCCAGGGTAGCTCTTCTTATCAGTGCTGCTGCAGGCACTCCCTGCTGTGCAAACCTCCTTGTCTGAGTGTTTCCAAGAAGGGAGAGGACTGTGCTTACTGGGGCCCACTGTATGTCTGTATGTCACACAGGAGGCCCCTTTCTGTGTTAGAAGCTGCTTTTTTGTTAGAAGGGAATTCTACTTAGGACCCTTGCCCTATCTGCCTAGCTGATAGGGCACTCTCTCTCTCCTCTCACAGAGTGTCACAGAAAGAACTCCAATCCATCAAGCAAAAGTAATTAACAGCAATTCAAATCTTTATTGGACTCTTAGAAAATAAACAAGGAGATCTAATTTGTAGCTCCCACATAGATTTTTGTCTCCGCTCCTGTTGTTTTTAATTAATTCAATAATATTTACTAAATGTCTCCTATGTGTCAGACGTGCTTCCAGTGCCCATAGAGCCTGCATGTCTCCACTCCCCGAGTTCCCCTCTCCACTCCTTGGATTCAACTCTCAACTTCAAACTGAGTTTTGAGGTCAATCGGGGTGGGGGAGGGTGGTTTTTTTTGTTTGTTTTTTGAGACGGAGTTTTGCTCTTGACGCCCAGGCTTGAGTGCAATCACGCGATCTTGGCTCACTGCAACCTCCTCCTCCCGGGTTCAAGAAATTCTCCTGCCTCAGCCTCCCAAGTAGCCAGGATTACAGGCGCCTGCCACTACTCCTGGGTTCACTTTTTTATTTTTTATTTTTTTTTTGTAATTTTAGTAAGACGAGGTTTTGCCATGCTGGCCAGGCTAATCTTGAACTCCTGACCTCAGGTGATCCACCCGCCTCGGCCTCCCAAAGTGCTGGGAGTACAGGTGTGAGCCACTGCGCCTGGCCGGGAGGGTGGCTCTTGACTTACAGGGCCTCCTCTCCCCTCCAAGGTCTTCTTTAATTCTGCACATTATTTTAATTATTTCTAACAAGTACCTTGATCTTCATTTGTGAAATCTAGTGACACAAAGGCAGCTCCCAACCTCCCTGGGAGTTGATAGGGGTGGGGTTGGGAAGAGAGGGGAGAGAGGAAGAGCTGCTCTTCCCAAGAAGGGTTTTTGTTTTGTTTTGTGTTTATTTGTTTTGGCTTTTGGTTTTTAGTAGGTGGGGGATGTACACGTGGGAGGTGAGGGAGACAGCAGACTGCAAACTCTGTAACTGATCCATGTATTATCTGTTCTTTTAACTGAGTAACATGCTTTTCAAAAGTGTTTTTCCATGTTTCAGAGACAGAAAAGGGGAGAAAAAGAAGAAAAGGCAGAGGAAAAGGTAAAAGAAAAGAAGAGAATGAATTGCAGCTGAGGAAGTGGAAGAGCGAGAAGCGCTTCTAGATACCAGGTAACCTCTTTCTTTGACTCCTGATTTGCCACTCATCTCCCTAAATGCCTTAATGACCTGTCACACAGGTGACTCACATGAAGGCCACATGGTGTATGTTTCTCTTACCACTGTCTGCTATTGAAGACATAGGATTTAGTTTTGGGAAGATGTGTGCTGGAGAAATAAAAAGCAGACACAGTGGTTGAATGCAAAATGAATCATAGGAATTATCCAGTAAAATGGCTTAAAATCATATTCCAGGCTCTGAAGTCATGGAAAGTCTCTCTTAATGCATTGGAACCTAATCTAGTAATTTCACCTGGGTTCCCCATCCAGGCATCTCTTTTCTAATTTGTTCAGAAGTAAACAAGGTAACAGCTTTTAAACAGCCAATTGCCATGGACATTGATGAAATCTACAGGTTTCATTACTTGATGTCCAAAGACATTTCTTCCTATTTACATCAAAAACACTGTGGAATTCTTAAAGACAGCAAGCCTTTATTTGAAAGAAATACACGTTGAAGTTCTTTAAGGATGAAAGCAGAACTGTCTTGGAGCTGATGCTAAAGCAGAGTGAGAAGACCATGTGTATTTTCAAATAAATTTTGAAAAACTCCTGAGACTTGGGAAAGGGTGTAATAGAACATTGCCTATAGCTGAGCCTTGCAGAAGCTTATCACAGCATAGAAGAAATTGATGGAAAACTCACATGGGCATCAGAAGTTTCCTTTTATTGGAAACTTTTGCAGTTTTGGAGACTCCTTATAAAGACCTGAGTTGTTAGCAGGCATCTAAATCTGGCACTAGAAACAATTGAGATGATTTTACAGTGTATCTGCCCAGATCCTCACTACTAGATTTTCTGGGTGTTTTCTTATTTTTGACACTTGCCTCAATCAAATTGAGGCAGTCTTTTAAATTTCTGTCTAAAATTAACTGGTATTTTCAGGTATATTGGCATCATTTTAAAATCCATTTATTTTTAAGAACATTTGAATGTGAAAAGAGATGTATATGCAAACTGTTGGATCAGGCAAGTTTCCTTCAGGCTGTCTGGATGTGTCTATCTATAGCATTTGGCACATACCTAGCTGTCACTCAAAAAAGATAGCTGATGTTCAAAGTTAATCTGAAGTACCTACTTGAAGTCTGCTTTATTTATTTTTTTAATTTGGCCAGTTCATTCTTGAGGAATGGAAAGGAAGGAAAATGGCCAGGCACAGTGGCTCATGCCTGTAATCCCAGCACTTTGAGAGGCCGAGATGGTCTGATCACTTGAGGTCAGGAGTTCAAGACCAGCCTGCAACATGGTGAAACCCCGTCTCTACTAAAAATACAAAAATTAGCCAGGTGTACTGGCACACACCTGTAATCCCAGCTACTGGGGAGACTGAGGCAGGAGAATCACTTGAATCTGGGAGGCAGAGGTTGCAGTGAGCCAAGATTGTACCATTGCACTCCAGCCTGGGTGACAGAGTGAGACTTTGTCTCAAATAAAAGAAAAAAAAAGGGGGGGGGTGGAATGAAAGGAAGTGTTTCCAGTTATTTGACTTAATTCCATATACTTTAAAATTTATATTGAACATTAGAGAGTTCTTCAAGTGAATGTCGAATATTAGTCTGTCATTTTACATTAGAAGCAATGGGCTTAAGTCCTCAAACCACATTATAGCTAGACAACACAAAATGTTCACCCTTAGTGTTAATTAACTCGAATACTCAGGTCAAAGGTCTTTATTCTGGCTTATGAATAACCAAATACTGATAATCCACTTTGGTGACTGAGATTGCAAATCTACAGGTTTTGGGGGATTGAAGTAGGGTTGTTTTCTGGGGGTTGGATCTGGAGTTTGTAAAAATCTGTTATGGGGCTAAAACAACTGGAATTCACCTCTTTGTCTCTGAAATCTTAGAGATAAAGCCTATATCCTTAGTATATAGCCTGGGGTTTGAAGAGAATTGATGCTGATGGACTCTTGGTTGCCTACTTGTATCGTTTCTTCTTTGTTTCTACCAGAACCTTGATTTTGTTTAGATATCTCCTCCTGTCCCACATAGTAATGCATTTCAGGGGAAGCTGACCCCAATCCCACCTCTAGGTGTGGGCCTGATTGGCAGAAACATGACAATCTCATCCCCTTGCTCATGTTTAGTTCAGTGATAGGCATGAGGCGCAGCTCTGGCCAGTGAAACTAGAGGCAAAGTTTGCTGGGTAGGGGCAGAAAAGAAGTTCCAAGGACCATTTCTGAGAGAGGATTATAAAGATATATTTCCCTTATTCCTCTGAATGTTGCTGTATTTGCATGTGATGCCTGGAACTGCTGCAGCTATGTTGCTACCAGCCTGAGGTTAATGTTGATATAAGGAAGGGAGAGCAGAGTAAAAAAGAATCTGGCTCTTCAATGACCATGATAAGCCACTGAATCAACTAACTACTTCTAGACTTCTTTCTTTGTGAGATAATAAATTTCCCTATTGTTAACACCATTGGGTTTCTTTTATTGCCAGACAAATGGACCATAACTGATAAAGCTGTCCGTGGGGATTTGGAGGCTTGGTCGATTCAGTTGCTGAAATAGCTTTCCTAGTGCCACAACTTACAATAATGTGGGCTTTAACTATTCTATCAAAAATGAAAACTGTGTGAGACAGCTCAGCTGAAGATATGCCATTTTAGAGCAAGAATCAAAGCTAGTCTGTGTGATTTGGGGTGATCCAACAAACTTCAGTGTCACTTATTAAATTGGGCTGAAAGTGCCTCTATTTCCCAGAAGTACTTTCAGGATAAATTCAATTATATAGTTTTAAAGTACTTTTAGAAGAAAGACATATGAATTTGAATAATGATAGCCTTTTCTGACATGTCTTTATATCCATATAAGAACAAAGGCTTCTAGCATTTCCTCTCTCCTGAGTCTATGGAGTAATCAAGCATGTATGCTATTGTAATTTCAGTGGTAGCAAAGAAAAAAAAATAATTCATAGAGAAAATCACTATAGAGATGTACTTCTCAGATCCATTCCCATTATACTCGGACAAAATAGCCGCCCATAAGTGACACAGAAGTATACAGAATCTCAGAACTAGACTTTTGACACACGAGTGGAGTGCAGATTCTGTAACATCATGCAGAAACGAACAGAATGGTTTTGAAGCAAGTTTAAAGACAAAATTAATATACAGTTATTTTAAGAGGAGAAACATACTATGTTTGTGGGTAGACTGATTCAAGTTGAAACATGCTAAATTTTCATGAGCAAGAGAATGAATGAATACAATTGAATATTATGTAGCAGTGAAAATTAACAGACAGGATGTACCTACATTTACATCAATGAACTGCACATGTATAACAATAAACAGAAAAAGTAAGACATAGAAGAATATATACAGTATGTTCATATTAGTATAAAAAATAGTACCATGTAAAGTGAGACTATTCTTTAGGGATATTACATTTATAGTAAGTATAAAGAAACTCATGATGGTGATAATCACTGCATTTAGAATACTTGCTACCTCTGAGCATTAGGAAAGGGAATGTGATCAGAGGGAAAAGCAAATGGGTATTTTACACTTTAAATTATATTGAAATATTTTATTCTTTAAATTGAATAGCAAATGCATGAATCTTCACTCTATTATTTTTATAGTTTTATTGTTTGTGTGAAATTTTATAAGATGTTTAGAATAAAACAAAATAAGACTCTCAGTTTTATCCCTGATGGGAGACACACTGGTACTGAAAATTTTCTCAGCTGTGTGAGAATGACAGTCTCACTTTTGACGTAGAAGATTCTAGGTTCACTACTCACTGTGGTGTTTTTCTAACCATATAAAGAGGGAAGCTCCTTGATACTTACGTAAGAGAGCCAGACAAACATGTGAGTCTAAATAGAGTCTCTGGTTAGTTTATTATAATTGTTTTTCTTTTAATCCATGTCGAATGTACTACACTGTACTCTAGCAGGCAGGGTTATACTGCTCAGATACTCTTCCCCTTGCAAGGTAATTGTCATGGCTTTTTTTATGCGTCAGTGTGACTGGCTCAGAAGATGCCCAGATATCTGATTAAAAATTGTTTATAAGTGTGTCTATGAGAGTGATTCTAGAAGAGGTTAGAATTTGCATCGGTAGACTGAGTAAAGTAGATGGTTCTCCCCGTGTGAGAGGGCATTATCCGACCTGCTGAGGACTCAAATAGAACAAAAAGGTAGAGGAAGTTTCACTTTACTCTCAGCATCTGGCTGCCTAGGCTAAGACATCTGTCTTCTTCCTTCCTTACACTGGGACTTATACCATCAGAGTTCCTGGTTCTCAGGCCTTCGGATTCAAACCAGAGTTTACACCACTGGCTTTCCTGGGTCTCTACTTCGCAGCTTCTCCAATTATGTGATTCAATTTATATGTATACATATGTGTGTGTGTATATATATATTTATTTGTAATTAATTAATATTTATTTTAATTATTTTCATTAATATAATTTATATATTTATTTTAATTAATTTTTATATTTTATATATATAAAATCTTCTGTTACTTTGACCCATTGTCCCATTGTCATCTTGCAATAACTCTTCACCACACATCTCTCCTTCATGGCATTTAAGGCAGTTGTATTTATATTTATTTGTGTAATCAATTGATCAATGTCTGTTTTCCAGACAGACTGCAAACTCCAAAAAGGCAGACTATCCTGTTTTACTCACCATTATATTCCCAGAGCTTAAAAAAGTGTTCAGTGTATACTGGCTGAATTAATTGAGTAAAATAAAATAGGATCCACATCATTTTTTTTCTTCACCGTAGCCTACTGACATAAAGACTTTCTTAAATTTTTCCCAGTGACATACAAAAATGGGTTAGTGTCTTCCTTCTCACCATATCTTTCTGTTTCATTTTTCTTGATTATTCTTAACACTACTTGTCTATTTTATTTTCGGTTTCTCAAACCCGACTTGGGATAGGTGATACCAGGAAACATGAGGAAGGCAATGAGAAGAGTGAGGCAGTAGAGAAGACAAGCCAGGGAAGGAGACTGGAGCAAGATTCTGATCTGAGGGAAGAGGCACCACATGTCCACACCCTCAGAAGACTGACTGGTCTTCATTCTGTGGTATAACTAGAAGCGGGGAATTGATTGGGGAGCTGGAAATTATGCATCTTGGAGGAAGGGCCGGTCAAATTAGTTGGCCACGAACTCACTGCTTATGTAGATTCTGGGGACATAGTGTGGCATAGTGGTTGAGATGCAGGCTGCAGAGTTAGCCAGATGTGTTTCAGACTGAGGTAGGTTTGAGATCTCCTTCTGCCAGTGCACCTATTGGGGAGCTTTGGGCTGTAATCAACAGAAAACCTAACCCAGATGAGCTTAAACAATAAGAAATTTATTGACATAGCTGGAAATTCAAGTTTGGGTAACTTTCAGGGTCAGCTTGATCCAGTGGCTCTTATTCTTTTTTCTTCTTCTTATTTTTTGCCATACTTTCCTCCCTCAAAAAGTACATGTACTTTTCTCTGTCTGCTTTGTCCCCAGGCTGGTTCCTCCCTTGGTGATTCTGCATGCATGCCACCTTCCCAACATCAGCCTTTTTCCTCTTCTAGGAGATCCCAGATTTTTTTTTTTCTTACTGTAAAGACAATATAGGTTCATTTTAAGAATTTGGAAAATAAAGAGAATAATACATAAAAATTAAAATTATCACTAATACTTCTATTTTGAAAAATCTCTAATGAGCATATATATATATTTTACATATACTTGTGAATATCTTTAAGATACATCTGTGTGTATGCATGTGTGTATATATCTCATCATGTATGTTAAAACAGTTTGGCTTTCATTTATATTCTGTTTGCCAGATTTATTCTGTTTGCCAGATTTAATCTTCTCTTATTAGACATTTTGTTGGGTTTTAATAAACATGACATTACTTTTCCAAAGAGAAATTAATTTGAACTTTATATAGTTGTTTAAATCTAAATGACCAAGTTAAGCCTTTTATGCAAAGGTATTAAACCTAATTGCCTTGCAGCAGGGTTTCTGTTTAGTTGATAGTACTTGTTTTTACTTAGAACACTTAGCTGATCTGAAATTGAGTATTAGTCTTCTGGTTTTGCCTTGTGTTGTTTGATGTTGGATTTGAGAATAGTTTGCCTGGGGCCTTCTTAAACCTACATTGAAATAATTTCCTCGTCTGGTGATTTTTATGTCAGAAAAGTTCCGTGAACTTGTATCATATTTACTCCCTGGTGCAAGGTTACTGTGCTCTCTGGGGGAGCGCCTGTACACATACATTTATGAACATAAGGATGGTAAATTGATTGTGGAAAATTCCCTTTATACATGTAGAGGAAATGCTTTTTAACAATATATACATTCTGAGTCTAACACTGCCAAGAATATAAAACCCTAAATCCCTAGCCTGTGTAATGTGTAATTATCTGTGAAACTAGATTTGTGTGTATGTGTTTGTGTGTGTGTGTTTTTGTGTGTGTGTGTGTGTGTGTCAAGACACAGAGCTTGGTCCCCATCACCTGTGGGTAATTAGCTGGGATTGCGGAGTGCATCTGGCTATCCTTGTAGACATCAGTCTCTGTTATGCAGAACCAATAATGGTTTCTCATCCTGGAAGCAACCCCCTGCTAATCTTGGTGAAATAGCAGTAGCACTCACAGCAGCTCTGCTTTCATTAAAAATTAATGGTGATGTGGGCACTGGGAATTAATTATGAGCTGTGAAATCTATGTCTGATATGTTTAAGAAAAAAGAAAACTATGACTGCTCAAAATAGACTATTTTCAATGCATTTTGGCTGTTCCCTTTCTACCACAAAAAAGGTTTAATTGATTTCAAAACTCCTTTTTTTGCTCTTTTTATTAAAAAATACACAGTTCGAAGTGCTTCTTTTGCTCTTCAATGATTAAAAAAAAAACAAATTGTTCTTCCTTCCAAATAATTCTTTCTAATAAAACTGGTAATACATTCATAATTTTGCTGGCAATTTGGGTACTAGAATGTTTATATCTTATTGAAAGCTTAGAACAATAGTAATGAAATCAGAAGAGATTTATTATTTGCTGCTGTTACTTGTTTAGTATTTGTTTCTGTTAATTATTTGAATTACATGAAATATGTTTTGCATTAAATCTTTCAGTATGAAGGAACAGATGCTTGGGAAGATAGAAAAGAATCCTTTTGCCTTGGGAATGTTTTCTCCTGTTTTTTTATGATTTGGAATTTGGTGCTTTTCCAAGGTATTCTAGATGCTTAATGAGGTCTGGTAAGGATGATATGACAGGCTTATAGGAAGTGCTAATTTTTACAAATGAGTTCTTTCAGGATTTGCCCTCAGGATTTTACTACCCTACGTTTTGAAAGAAAAAGCTCAAAGTAAGGTACTTATGTCCTGAAATATCTGTGGGGCATGCTCTTTCCTTCCTTCTTCCCTCCCTCCCGCCTCCCCCGCCTTTTCTTCCTTCTCATTCATTTATTCATTCAATGATTTCTTCAACCCCCATTTTTGATTACCTTAGGTGTTCACTGCACTTGGTTCTCTCTGAGATGTGAAGATAAAACAAAGCCCTAATGAGCCTTTATTTAATCCTTACAGCAACCCTATGGGTTAAGGTTAAACTATCATTTCCATTTAAGAAATCAAGGCTTAGGAAGTTAAATCCTTGGTTGCTCAAGGTCGCTGAGTTAGTAAACGATAGGTCAGGGTCTTTTTTTTCTGTCTTTGCCTCCCTTGGAGCGAACTCTCTCCCTATTCTCCCTATGTGTCAGAGATGGCTCTGAACCCAGATCTGTGGGTTTCCAGAATGTAAGCTCATTACCCTACACCATTCTGCATTAACACATGAGATAGAAAAATGTGAGAACGATGAAGCATGATTTAAATAGACTCAACTAAAATGTAGATGAATCCGTGGATGATAAAATCTTCAGGAAGTTAATTTAAGAATGATACCATTTATTGTGCACTATTATGTCCAAGAAGTATTTACATTAGTTATCACTATTTTTTTTATTGTATGTGTGGTTTTTTAAAAAAAAATTTTAAATTATACTTTAAGTTCCAGGATACATGTGCAGAACGTGCAGGTTTATTACATAGGTATACACGTGCCATGGTGGTTGGCTGCACCCATCAACCCATCATCTACATTAGGTATTTCTCCTAATTCTATCCCTCCCCGCAAGCCCCCCACCCACCGACAGACCCTGGTGTGTGATGTTCCTCTCCCTGTGTCCATGTGTTCTCATTGTTCAACTCCCACTTATAAGTGAGAATATGCGGTGTTTGGTTTTCTGTTTCTGTGTTAGTTTGCTGAGAATGATGGTTTCCAGCTTCATCCATGTCCCTCCAAAGGACATGAACTCATCCTTTTTAATGGCTGCATAGTATTCCATGGTGTATATGTGCCACATTTTCTTAATCCAGTCTATCATTGATGGGCATTTTGGTTGGTTCCAAGTCTTAGCTATTGTGAGCAGTGCTGCAATAAACATATGTGTGCATGTGTCTTTATAGCAGCATGATTTATAATCCTTTGGTTATATATCCAGTAATGGGATTGCTGGGTCAAATGGTATTTCTGGTTCTAGATTCTTGAGGAATTGTCATACTTCTACAATGGTTGAACTAATTTACACTCCCACCAACAGTGTAAAAGTGCTTCTATTTCTCCACATCCTCTCCAGCACCTGTTGTTTCCTGACTTTTCAATGATCGCCGTTCTAACTGGCGTGAGATGGTATCTCATTGTGGTTTTGATTTGCATTTCTCTAATGACCAGTGATGATGAGTTTTTTTTCATATGTTTGTTGCCTGCATAAATGTCTTCTTTTGAGAAGTTTCTGTTCATGTCCTTTGCCCACATTTTGATGGGGTTGTTGGGTTTTTTTTTTCTTGTAAACTTGTTTAAATTATTTGTAGATTCTGGATATTATCCCTTTGTCAGATGGATAGATTGCAAAAATTTTCTCCCATTCTGTAGGTTGCCTGTTCACTCTGATGATAGTTTCTTTTGCTGTGCAGGAGCTCTTTAGTTTAATTAGATCCCATTTGTGAATTTTGGCTTTTGTTGCCATTGCTTTTGGTGTTTTAGTCCTGAAGTCTTTGTGCATGTCCTGAATGGTATTGCTTAGGTTTTATTTAGGGTTCTTAGGTTTTAGGTCTTATGTTTAAGTCTTTAATCCATCTTGAGTTAATTTTTGTATAAGGTATAAGGAAGGGGTCCGGCTTCAGTTTTCTGCATATGGCTAGCCAGTTTTCCCAATACTATTTATTAAATAGGGAATCCTGTACCCATTGCTTGTTTTTGTCAGGTTTGTCAAAGATCAGATGGTTGTAGATGTGTGGTGTTATTTCTGAGGCCTCTATTCTGTTCCATCGGTCTATATAGCTGTTTTGGTTACTATAGCCTTGTAGTATGGTTTGAAGTCAGGTAGCATAATGCCTCCAGCTTTGTTCTTTTTGGTTAGGATTGTCTTGGCTGTACAGGCTCTTTTTTGGTACCATATGAAGTTTAAAGTAGTTTTTTCTAATTCTTTGAAGGAAGTCAGTGCCCAAAGTAACTTACTGATTCAATGCTATCCCTATCAAGCTACCATTGTTATCACTAACTCTTACTGAAATCCTATAAGGTTGTCCCATCTACAGATGGAAAACTGTGGCTTAGTTTAGAAAGATTATCTTGCTGAAGACCATAGATCTAGTAAAAGTTTGGAGATTTAAAGCCAGGTGTGTTTGATTTAGGTTCTTTTCATGACACCACATGATCTTTGGAGGATGATGTCATAGAGAGCCACTTGCTATGACAGAGAGGAATCAACTAGAAGTTTACATATTCTCTTATTGGGTGCTTAGCATATGCCAGGCTTTGTGCCAAGCACCTAAGCTACAGCAATTGTGGACCAACAAATCTTTCCCTCAAAAACCTACTGTCTAGTCCTTCTGACACTGAAATCAAAGCTGCTTTTAGCCCACTGCCTATGAGAACATTTCTGACATATCTATTTATTTTGACTAAAAATGGTGCATAATCAGGCCATATTTCTGAAAATGTTAATTAGGAAAGCAATTTTCTGTTTTCATTAAGGACAAGTGTCTTGGGTGAGGAGAGGGAAGAATAAAAGTTAATATTTGGTGAAACACTGGGCCACACTAACCATCACATTAACCACGGGAAGAAAGTCAGCTTTGGGGTTTTAAGTGTTTAGAGGTCTCTTATTAAAAAAAAAAAGTTTATTTGAAGTTGCTATGGTTACATTTTATTCATAAAGTTAAAACAACTGAAAAAGTGGCCTAGAGAAATAATAATAAAGTCATGAGCCAACATTTGCCAAGTGCTCGCTGCATGCTCGGCACCATAACCCATGCCTACATGTGTCATTTAATGTAATCCTCACGACAACCCCAGCAGATAGCCTTATAATTCTCATTTTACAGAGCAGAGTAAGGCACAGACAAGTACAGTTAACATGCCCAAGGTCCAACAGAAGAATGGGAATTTGAACCTAGGTAGTTTATGATCCAGGTTGATTAAATTCATTTAACAGTTGCTCATTTGTCCCTTTATTTTGCTCATCTAAACACAGTATAGCACTCATTTCACTTAATTCAACAGAGAGTTTTGCTTCAAGCCTTCTAAAGTGTCATAATTACTCATTGTTATCACAAAACATGTATTTAGCACCAACCACATGCCAGGCCTCATACTAGCTGACCAATATACACAGTGTTTGGCAAAAGCTAAGGTAATGTTTATCTTTTAGGTTTGTGTTTTATGTAAGTCCCTACAATGTTATATCTTCTCATAATCTTTCTGCAGAAAATTACAAGCTGGCTGCAGAATAGCAATGAGTTATTCTTTTCTATTCTTTTGTGTAAGACATAATTCAGGTTATGGAAAGGTCTGATTTCATAAACCTATGATTAGGTGAGGTAACATACAAACATGTAGATTCATTCAGGGTCTGGTTTTTACAGCTTTCTGAAGTCCATATGAGAACTCCAGTGTGTCTTCCTTTAAAAAATATATACCTTGTTTTTGGAAGATGATCTAGGGGATAAGGTAAGATTGAGGTCACAGGAAACAAGGGTCCATGAAAATTCAGTGCAAGGCATTAGTTATTGTGGTTGTTAGCAGTCAGAGAGTGGTTAAGTGATGACCGTTGCAGCATCCTTCCTCTGGCAGCAGCAGGAGCTGGGTGATGCTGAGCTGCCTGTTTCCAGGCCACTCACTGTGGCTTTGATGTGCTGTGTCTGCACCTCATTCCCTAGTTCTGTTCTCCAGCATTTCATTGTCAGCCACGGCCAGGGTATCCCGCTGCCTCTCACTTCCATCACACAGCCAGCCCCAGGCAGACTGTTTTTAAAAACATAAGCCAGTCTTGCTTCTCTGCAGATGGAATGTTTTACGTGAGAAATAATCCAGCTGAGTGTTTGCTCCACAGTTTGAATAAGAATGAACTGGCCAGTGGCTTAGTAGGGATTCAGGTCAGGAATGTGTTCTGCTGTCAGAAGGGAAAGTTAATGGTGGAAATTTGTAAACTGCTGTTGTTGGGTTGACATAATATGTATGGTCTAGTAGGATTAGAAGTTGATTCTAGAGTTAGACACAGGTTGAAGTCCTGGTGTTGCTTTTCAGTAGCCACCCCTTGTGAGCCTCAGTTTTCCTTCCAAGAAACTGAGGTGAAACTTGATGCAAGAAGTGAAGAGAGAATGCAGGTACAGTGTTTAACATATTGCCCGACAAATGCTCAGTTAATGCTGTCTGTTTTTTTTTTTTTTTTTTTTTTGGTCATTTTGGTCTTTATTTTATGGTAAAGGGAAAGCAACCCACTGTTTTTAAATCTTCCGCAAAAGCATGGTTACCAACGGCCTAGAAAATGACAAATAGTGTTAACTCCTTCATATCAATACCCTTTCCACTAATATTGTTTCAAGTGGAGCCAGTATGATTATGCTTTGATTTGCTAGCATGATTAAGCATATAACAGTGTAAGAGTCAACTAACTGATGACTTTATCAGGGAAGCCTCCATTCTTATTTTAAATTTCCTATCTTCTTTTTTTATTTTTTTGAGACAATATCTCACTCTGTCACCCAGACTGGAGTGTAGTGGCTATCGTAGCTCACTGCAGCTTCAGCCTCCTGGGCTCAAGCATCCTCCCATCTCAGCCTCCCAAATACCTGGTACTCAGGCATGCACCACCATGCCTGGCTAATTTTTAAAAAATTTCTTGTAGAGACAGGGTCTCACTATGTTTCCCAGGCTGGTCTCAAACTCCAGGGCTCAAGCAATCCTCTTGCCTCGACCTCCCAAAGTGCTGGGATGATAGGCATGAGCCACTGCACTTGGACTGTCTTTGTAATTTTATCAGATTTACTTTAAATGCTTTGTCATTTTAGTGTCAGAAACATGTGCATTCATGCTTATTTTACTCTCTTGGTGTAATTTTCTTATATACAGCCCCTCTTTAGCCCTAACAGTACTTTCTGATTAAGTTTTCTTTTGTCTAGAATTAATATTGAAGCGTCAGTTTTCTTTTCTGTGCAATGGAATAAACTAGTGATACACATAACATGGATGAATCTCAAAAAACATTAAGCAGAGTGAAGGAAGCCAGACACAAAGATTACATGCAGTCTAAAAGCGTTTTTTAAAAGACTCTTGAAAAAATAAATCTAATTTATAGTGACAGAAAGCAGATCAGTGGTTACTTGGGGCCAAGGGTGGGGTGGGGAAATTGACTGGGGAAGGAATAAAGGAAACCTTTCGTGGTGACAGAAATGTTCTGTATCTTGATTGTGGTGGTAGTTACAAGAGTGCGATCAAACAGTGTTCTTAAAATGGCTATACTTTATTGTATATAAAGCATGTTGCAGTAAAGTTAAATAACAAAATTCTGATCGGATGGTTTCTGTCTTTTTTACAACATGGGTTTATTTAGCCTTAATTATTAACAACAGTTGCATACTCAAAGATTTCTAGATTGATAGCTATTTTCCCTCAACATTTAAAATACATTATTCTATTATCTACCTATTGTTGCTGAGAAGACAGTCAGTTCCATTGTTACCGTGTCTTATTTTCTTCTCCCCGGAGCTTTGTTTACTTCTTGTTTTGGATGTTGTGCATTTTCAGTAAGATGTGTCTTGTTGTGTATTTGTATTTTTATTTATTTTGCTTAAATTTTGCTATGATTTATTACTAAATATAATGACTTCTTTCTTTAATTGTGGAAAGCTTTCAGCCACTCTCTTCGGATATTGGTTCTCCAACCTCTCCATTCCTTCCTTTAGGAATTCCTATTAGATGTATGAATTAGACTCTTATTTTAACCTTTTAGTATCTTAATATCCCTTAGCTATTTCATGTTTTTAATATCTCTTTTATTTGTGCTGCACTTGTGCTAAAATAATTTCCCTAGGTCTATCTTACATTTCGTTAATTCTTTGTCACCTGTGTTGGGATTTCTATTTCAATGAGTATATTTTTTGTCACTATGATTTCAATTTCATACTTTTCAAGCATGCCTATGTGTTTTTTAATATTTTCTACCTTTAGCTCTTTGGACATGTTAATCATGTTTATGTCTAAATCTCTTTCATTTTCTTCCATTATTCCAGGTCATGGTGTGCCAGTTCTGCTCTCTGCTGTATTTGTGTCCTGTTTCCTTATGTCGTTTGTAATTTTTGATCACAAGCACATTTTCAACAAGGTTTGTTTACCATGGGACCCCCATGAGGCCTGAACTACAGAAGTGGTTTGGGGTTTGCCTCTGCCAGGTCCCTGGAGGTTTCATTGGCCCTAGATTAATTTTTATGTTAAACTTCTGTGGTAAATTGTGTTTCTGGAGAAGACCACGACAATAGACCCTCTCCCAATAGCTCTTTTGTAATGTGATCTTGCCACTCCTCCATCAAGAGGTGGAGTTTATGATCCCTTCCCCTGATTCTGAGCTGCCTGTGACTGACTTTGATTGACAGAATGCGGCAGAAATGACACTGCATCACTTCCAAGACTGGCCTTATGAGACTCCCAACTTTTGCTTTCACTACTTGGAGAGCTCCCTTTTGGAGGCCAGTCATCGTGTTAGAAGCATAACTAACTGGAGACCACTATGTGGTGGAGAAGCTCATGCTGTCTACATATAGAGGGAAATGGCATATCAATGAATTAAACATGAAAGTGAAGATTTCTTGGCCCTCTCCATCTTACTCAGCTCATTGGAGCCACCAGCTGAAAGCAAGGGAGTGAATGAGCCCAGTCCCGAGTGGAGCAGAAGGAGCCCAACCAGCGAAGCCCAGCCTGAATTCCTGACTAACAGGTGATGAGCAAGTAGTTTGAATCCACCACCTAGCCTTGAGATTCCGATTCTTGCAGTCGATCCTTTTCCACTCATTGTGTAGGCAGTTGGGAACATGTCTTCTCATTCCATTACTCTAGTGGGGGAAACTTTTCAAGTGTTTCACTGGGGCCCTTTCCAGTCAGATTAGTTTACTGCAATGACTAGAAATGCATCTTCACTCATGATGGCCCAGGTTAATTCTTGACCCCTCTGGCACAACTGTCTCTCATCATCATAAAGAAGCATAACATATATAACTATTCCCTCTCTTATGCCACCCCTCTCCTCACAAACATGTAGTGGTTTCCAATTTTCTATGAAATAAAACTCTTGTTTTTCAGTTCCAGATATTTTTATCTAATGAAAGGCCCAAATTTCTTATTTATGTATCTATTTATTTATTTATAAGAGATGGGATCTCACTATGTTGCCCATCTGGTCTTGAACTCTTGGCCTCCAGTGATCCTCCCACCTTGGCCTCCTAAAATGTTGGAATTATAGGTGTGAGCCATCGCATCCAACAAAATCCCCACTTTTCTTATCTCACTGGTCTACATATCTGTTTCTCAGTCAACCTGAACTATCTCTTCTTCCTCTATGTACCCCACTCCATATCCTGTCTCCATAATTTTACTCTCATTATTCTCTTTGCATGAGATACCCAAAACTCTGGTGTTCACATGTAGATAGATCTAACCTATCTTTCAAACTCCACTAAATCACCTCCTCCACTATAAAGCCTTTTTTGGTAACCCAAGCTGTAATGTCTCCCTCCTTTGAAGCCCAGTAATATTTTTTACCTGTCAATGTCTTATGATTTCTACCTTCTCAGATTTTTAAAGCATAGTAGTTTAGAATAGAAGTTGACAAATTACAGTCCAAATTACTGACCAAATCCAGCCCACTATCTGTTTAGGAGAAATAAAGTTTTATTGGAACACAGTCACACTCATTCATTAAGATACTGTCTATGGTTACTTTTGCACTACAATGGCAGAGTTGATTCTTTGTAAGGGAGACCAGCAAAGCTTAAAATATTTGTTGTCTGGCCTTTTACAGAAAAAAGATTGCTGATCCTTGATTTAGAGCATGAAAATTGGATTTTGTATTACACCTTTATATATATATATATATATATTTTTTTTTTACTGTAAGTTCTGGGATACATGTGCAGAATGTGCGGGTTTGTTACATAGGTATACATGTGCCATGGTGGTTTGCTGCATCTATCAACCCGTCATCCAGGTTTTAAGTTCTGCATGTATGTATTTGTCCTGATGCTCTCCCTCCCCTTGCTTCCCACCCTGCGACAGGCCCCAGTGTGTGATGTTCCCCTCCCTGTGTCCATGTGTTCTCGTTGTTCAACTCCCACTTATGAGTAAGAACATGCAGTGTTTGGTTTTCTGTTCCTGTGTTAGTTTGCTGAGAATGATGGCTTCCAGCTTCATCCGTGTCCTTGCAAAGGACATGAACTCATTGTTTTTTATGGCTGCATAGTATTCCACGGTGTATATGTGCCACATTTTCTTTATCCAGTCTAACATTGATGGGCATTTGGGTTGGTTCCAAGTCTTTGCTATTGTAAATAGTGCTGCAATTAACATATGTGTGCATGTGTCTTTATAGTAGAATGATTTATAATCCTTTGGGTATATACCCAGTAATGTTACCCCTTGATATGTACCAGCTGTATGATTCACAGCTTGCTGTGAAGGCCAAGTGACAGAATATGAATGCACTCTTTTGGAATCTATAAAGTATAAATGTAGAGTGTTACTATTGCTATTACTTTTGCCTAACTCAAAGTGTGTTATGGTTTGCCTCTAACTGAGTAAACAGTTCTTAAAAGGAAATGGAAAGAAAGTAGAAACAGGATGGTGTCAGTGAGATACCACCTTATTCCTGCAAGAATAACCATTATCAAAAAATAAAAATAATAATAGATGTTGGCAGGGATGTGATGAAAAGGAAATGCTTTTAGACTGCTGTGGGAACGTAAACTAGTACAACCACGGTGGAAAACAGTGTGGGGATTCCTTAAAGAACTACAAGTAAAACTACCATTTGATCCAGCAATCCCACTACTGGGTATCTACCCAGAGGAAAATAAGTTATTATACAAAAAAGATACTTGCATACGAATGTCTATAGCAGCACAATTTGCAATTGCAAAAATATGGAACCAGCCCAAATGCCCATCAATCAATGAGTGGATAAAGAAATTGTTTTATATATATATAAATATATATATATATGCACACACACGCACAAATACACACACCCACATATATATATACACACACACACACACCATAGAATACTACTCAGCCATAAAAAAAAATAATGGCATTCACAGCAACTTGGAATGGAACTGGAGACCATTATTCGAAGTGAAGTAACTCAAGGATGGAAAACCAAACATCATATGTTCTCACTCACAAGTGGGAGTTAAGCCATGAGGATGCAAAGGCATACAAATGATACAATGGGCTTTGGGGACTCGGAGAAAAGGGTGGGAGGGGGTAAGGATAAAAGACTACACACTGAGCACAGTATACACTGCTTGGGTGTTGGGTGCACCAAAATCTCAGAAATCACCACTAAGGAACTCATTCATGTGACCAAACACCACCTGTTCCCCAAAAAACCTATATAAATAAAAAAGAAAAAGAAACAGGGTGGTGCTATGTTGGGTATTATTGCATTCTTTCTATAACAGTGTATAGATATGTGTGCACAAGCAACGTGATCTAGATAGAAGCTTCAGTAAGCAGAGACCTATATTAAACTTAGAGAAACAGAAAAATTTTCCCTTGTAAGCTCTGATGTGGAACAATGTGGCCACAGTATAGACACAGGTTAGTGTGTACCAGCACATCTTTGGTACACATCTTTGCTGTGTAAAATGTCCACCTGAAGATGAGATTTCAAAAGTGAAGAAGTTGACATTGTCCTTTCTATCTTGAAATAATCTCTCAGCTTTTGTGTGTTTGTAGAGGCAGATTTTTGAACATGGAATGTCAAAGATGATTTCTCAGTGTGGATAAAATAAATGAGAGGCCATTGTTAACAAAAAATGAGGCCAACTCCACACTGACAGCTCAGAGATGGTGGTTAAGAAAGCCCTGTTTCTAACCAAATCCCACAGCCAGTAGTAGTTTAAAAGAAGTAATGTATGTCCCATCAGGAAATTTTGCTTCTACATCTCTTCTGGGATGTTATTAAATTTTCTTCTAGGAAGGAGACCAGTAAGCTACAAATTGTTTTCTCTACTGTTTGTGCAGTGAAAGCAGCGGGTGGGAGGGGAGTGTTTAAGGAGTCTGGCATTCTGTGGGGCATCAGGGCCTCTTTAATTAGAGGAAAGCTGTCAGGGAAGATGGACAGTGTTCCCTTTGTTAGGGCAACACAGTGTCATTCAAAATCATATTTGTTTTTAAACTCGGTGTATTTGCACACAACCACAATGAGATACACAGTTTAGATGATGCATGAGAATTTTGATAGGAAATGTTTTCTTTCAAAAATAAAACAAATAGTGACAGGCTTTTGAAAACCAAGAGTTGCAATGAGAGTGCTGTAAAAAGTTCACTCTAACTTTGAAATTTGCTGGTAAATGGGTTATATCAGCTTGAGGGGAACTATAACACACATGGATACTTTGAATATGAAAATGGAATAAAAACTGTTCTGTCAGTAGAAGTAAATTTTACAACACTGAACCCTTTGTTGCTTTTTTTCTTTCTTAGGCATCTTCAACTCTAAGTAAATTCATGCAACAATAAAATGATATAAATTGTTAAAACTTTTCAATTTCTAGGACTTTCGTTGACTTGGGCAAGATTAAGAGGAGAGGTTAGTGTCTGCATATCTTAGTGATGATATTCACATCATCCAGGAAATTTTATTTTCTAGAACAAATTGACTATTATGGCTAATCAATAGTGTACTTATACCTTAATGAAGCGTTTCCTTTAAGAGAAGTGACCTAGGGTGGAACCTGTTGTTGACATTTGTCCCAGGTCACTGGTATATAAAATGCCCTGTGTTGTGCTTACTTTTTTATGTTGTTTTATTATAAGCAATCCTGGATTGTCCGATAGGCAAGCTACACATTCCAAAAGTATCAATAAAATAGGAGCATGAAAAAAGAAACAACTAGGGTTGCTCAAGAAATTGATATATAAACATCAAAGTAATTTTCATGAAAGACAAAAATGAGACTCTATTGGACTTTGTTATAGCTGCTAGTCAGGCACCACATAATGATGTTTTGATCAATGATAGGCCACATATACAACAGTGGCTCCGTAAGATTATAATGGAGCTGCACTGTATAGGTGTATCATTTTTCCTTTATACCATATTTTTACTGTAGTTTTCTATGTTTAAATACCCAAATACTTACAATTGTATTACAACTGCTTACAGTATTCGATAGAGTAACATTCTGTAGGGGTTTGTGGCTAGGAGCAGTAAGCTGTATCATGAGCCTAGATGTGTAGTGGGCTATACCATCTATGTTTGTGCAAGTACACTTTATGATGTTTGCACAATCATGAAATTACCTAATGATGAATTTCTCAGAACATATCCCTGTCGGTAATGACTATATGAATTTTAGCAAGGTTTCTATGCTAAATCATACATTGGGGGAGGGAACACCACAAAATTTTCAATGCTTAGGCCTTTAAAAGTCATAATCAGGCCTGATTACATGTCACATCATAATTTTGTTGTATCATAGTAGGCTTTTTAGAGAAAATCAAAGAAAGAAAAGACACAGCCCCACAGACTCCACAAGGAGCCTACACAAGCATAAGAAATATACCCAGGAAACAATTAGAAACCTAATCAGTTTATAATTTAGTTATAATTGTGTTTGTTTGATGTTTTATTTGGTTTGACTATGTTGTTAACTCTCATGTTGACAGAGTACTTTATTAAATTGTCAAATACCCATTTGTTTGAAATATGGGTAATTTGCAGTTACTGATTACATGCTGTGAGACATGACCCACCACACTGCAGGTAGATGATCAGAGAGTATCTCTCCATAGTTGAAGTTTGCCCAGCTATAGCCCAATAGACTAATGACTGTGGAAGTGAGCTGCATGGAACTCAACTAACTGGAGCCTTCAAATAATTGGATTTTTTCCTCTTGTACTATTTTTTCTGTTTAAAAAAGAAGCAATGCCATGACAATAACCCAGATAAATTTTTTTAAAGTGGGTTCCTAATTGTGGTTCTGGAGCAGTACATATTAAGCCCAATTTCCTGGCCCGCTTCCATCTACAGTTCTGCTTAGTGAAAACTATTATTGCTAAGGATGATGCTGGAAAACCCCAACTTTTAAAGAAGTATTACTTTTGTTTGCAATATTGAAATAAAGTAGACAAACAGATTCAGAAACATTTTTTAACCGTAAGAATTGAGGCAGAAATTTTCTATGTAACTCTAGTTCATTTTACTGAAACCACAGTTTTATTTATTTAGCTCTACTTCTATCATTGAGGTAATTAAGTTATAATTGTGCCTGGCCTGACATCTTTCTTAGAATATCCAAGGATGGCAGCATTTCGAAGTAGGCCTACCAAAGACATTCATCCACAAAGCCATGTACGTGCCCAAAAAGTGTTTTCCCGGGGGAAATCTCTATTCCCTCTTTGGAAAATTTCATTGAGTTGAAATAACCTTGAGGCCAAATTGCTGGTCTAAGGAAAAATTATAAAGTGTGTGGAGAGAGCCCAACATCTGGTGAGGACCTACTATTTGCCTATTGTTTTATCTACATTACTTCATTTAATTCTGTAAACCAAAAAGTATCCGAGACACATCTCAATCAATTTAAAAGTTTATTTTGCCAAGGCTAAGGACATGCCCATGACACAGCCTCGGGAGGTCCTGATGACATGTGCCCAGGGCGGTTGGGCTACAGCTTGATTTTACACATTTTAGGGAGACATAAGAAATCAATCAGTACATATAAGATGTAAATTGATTCAGTCCAGAAAGGTGGGACAACTCGAAAGACGGCGGTGGGCTCCAGGTCATAGATTGATTCGAAGATTTTCCAAATGCCAACTGATTAAAAGAGTTCATCTAAAGATCTGGAATCCATAGAAAGGAGTGTCTGGGTTAAGATAAGCGGTTGTGGAGACCTAGGTTCTTTTTTTTTTTTTTTTTTTTTTTTTTTTTTGTTTGAGATAGAGTCTCGCTCTGTCGCCCAGGCTGGAGTGCAGTGGCGCGATCTCGGCTCACTGCAAGCTCCGCCTCCCGGGTTCACGCCATTCTCCTGCCTCAGCCTCCCGAGTAGCTGGGACTACAGGTGCCCACCACGCCCCGCTAATTCTTTGTATTTTTAGTAGAGACGGTGTTTCACCATGTTAGCCGGGATGGTCTTGATCTCCTGATCTTGTGATCCGCCCATCTCGGCCTCCCAAAGTGCTGGGATTACAGGCGTAAGCCACCACGCCTGGTGGACCTAGGTTCTTATTATATAGATAAAGCTTCCTGGTAGCAGGCTTCAGAGAGAATAGATTGTGTAAGTGTTTCTTATCAGACTTAAAAAGATGCCAGACTCAAGTAATTCTCTCCTGGATGGAGGAAAAGACCTGGAAAGGGAAAGGAGTTCTCTACAGAATGTAGACTTTCCCCATAACAGACAGCTTTGCAGGGCATTTCAAAACATGTCAAAGAGGCTGGGCACGGTGGCTCACGCCTGTAGTTCCAGCACTTTGGGAGGCTGAGGCGGGCAGATCAACTGAGGTCAGGAGTTCTAGACTGAGCAACATGGTGAAACCCTATCTCTACTAAAAATACAAAATTTAGCTGGGTGTGGTGGTGCATGCCTGTAGTCCCAGCTACTCAGGAGGCCGAGGCAGAAGAATCGCTTGAACCTGGGAGGTGGAGGTTGTAGTGAGCCTAGTTTGAGCCACTGCAATGCAGCCTGGGTGACAGAGCGAGACTCCATCTCAAGAACAAACAAACAAAATATGTCAAAGAAATATATTTTAGGATAAAATACTTGGACTTCTTTCAAGGCCTGCTATCTGTCATGTGATGCTATATTAAAGTCAGGCTGGAATTTACTGTCATTGCTACAAGACGTCTGAAGATCTCTGTTTTGGTGTTAATGCTGGTCAGCTATGCCTGGATCCCAAAGGGAGGAGGGTATAATGAGGCATGTCCAGCTCCCTCTTCCCATCATGGCCTGCACTAGTTTTTCAGGTTAATTAAGAAAGCCTTTGGCTAAGAGGAGGGGTGTATTCAATTGGTCGGTCGGGGGGGGCGCTTAGAATTTTATTTTAGGCTTACATTCCTCACAAAACTTCTAGGTATATTTGCATTCTTATTATCTTCATTTTTCTAGATAAGAAAGCTGCAGCTGTATTTTTCCAAAAATATTTAACCTGTGTCGAATCATGAATAAATAATCAGGCAAATCAAATTTGAGGAACATTCTGCAAAACAACTTTTCAAAACAACTGTTAAAAACAACTCTTCAACACTGTCAATGTCTTGAAAGGCAAAATAGGAGAACTATTCTAGATTAAAAGAGATGAAAGACAAATGATAAATCAAAAGCAATACGTGATCCCTGTTGTCTTCCTGACTGAAATCAACAATCAGGAACATTGTTGGTACAAAAGGGAATTTTAAAACATGGTCTTAAATGTGATAATGATGTGTAGTTGTGTAAGAGAGTATTCTTGATATTATAAGCGACATGCTAAAGTCTTTAAAAGTGAAGTGTCTTAATGTCTGCAACTTACTATCAAATGTTGCAGGGGTGTGTGTGTATGCACACACATGGAGAGAGAGAGAAAGAGAGACAGAGGGGAAAAGCAAATGTGGCAAAATGTTAACAAATGTTGAATTAGCTAGGCACAGTGGTTTGAGCCTGTAGTCCCACCTACTCAGGAGGCTGAGGCGGGAGAATTTCCTGAGCCCAGGAGTTCAAGGCTACATGAACTGTAATTGTGTCACTAAACTTCAGCCTGGGCAACATAGACAGACTATCTCTTAAAAAAATAAAAAAGGTAAAACAAATTGATGAATCTCTGTAACGTGTATATAGGGTGTTCTTTGTATTGTTCGATTTTTCTTCAGGCTTGAAATTTCTCCAAATAAAAAGTTGGGGAAATCCGAAAGGATGCTGAGTTGCAGAGAGGTAAAATAATGATAGCAAAGTTGAGATTCAAACCGAGGTGTTTCTGCTTTAGCTTTGGTTCCAACTCCCTGCACATAAGTTACCGCTCATCTGGCTGGGAAAATGAGAGGTCACTCTTGAAAAATTGGCTCACAATACAAAGAAGTATATCCCACCTCACAAATGAGTCAGAGGTACAGTAAAGACTGTAGGAGTTTGGAAGAGGAGTCGATGCTGCCATGCCCTAAGGCCAGGAACTGCATCTCTTTCTTCAGGGCTCTATGTCCAGGTTCTTGCAAACAGTAGGCACTCAAATAAATTTATTGAATAAGTACTTCTTGTTAGTATTGGCCATCCTATGGATTGTGACTTTTGAATTAGACACTTAAAGATGAGTTGGATTTTGATTACTGAAAAGAAGGGAAGACTATCCAGGTAAATAAATGGCATGCGAAAAACAATGCAGGGCAGGGAAGAAAAGTGGGGAGTGAGGGGTGGGGGAAAAGCTGGATAAACTGATAAAATTATTTAATAGCTTATCCTTAGGTCTCATCACTTGCACAGACTGGATGATGGTTTTAGAGATATATTATTTTGTGTTCTTTTTCTTCTTCTTCAACATATTGTTCTTACTGCTTCCCCTGCCCCACACCCATTTTGGATTAGGAGAAGGAATATTGCTTATTGCAAGGGTCAGCCTGGGTTTTAGCCTTAAAACGTCCCAAAGAAAAATATCTGGGCACATTCACTCTGAGGTGCAGAGCTAGAAGAAAGCTTTTCAGGATGCCAAGAGTATTTCATTTGACAGCACGTATTCGCTTTCATTCAAGATGAACCCTTAGCTAAATCTCGTTATTTTGCTATTTCTCATCCATGAAGAAGCCACTTGAGGTGCCCAAAGAACCCTAGCATGCCAACTGTTAGCATGGCTGGTGCGTGAGATCGCCAGCACTATGTACTCTGCAGAAATGTCATCTCAAATGCATCATTTTGCTAAGTAAGTGCCCCTGCTCAGTGCCAACACTAGTTTGTCTTCTGAATAGGCATGCTTCCTAGAAATTACCCTTTAGCTGATCCCACAGCACAACACACGTTACATGTTTAGTGATGTCACTCCCATTCCCTGGTTGCAGACAAGAGATGCCAGAGAAGAGGAGGAAGTTTAGCATTGAGGGAAATAGAAAGTCTCTCATCAGAGGCTCAATGCCAGACACACACATTTCAGGGCTCAGCACACTGAACATGCAGACATACATGGAATCCACAGTGAGAGTATGGAGAATCCAAGTGGAATGTGGGACCAGAAAGAGGCGGGAAGATCAGAGTTATGTGTAATAAAAGAGCTTTAATAAGTTGCAAGAAAAATTTCGGGTTTCACGTAAAGGAGGATTTTGAAAAGATTAGAACTATTGGAGCTGGGGAATTCCTATAGAATGTTGTGAAATTCCTTCTTTAACTACTATGGATTCCTTTCTGAGATGGATTGAGTTTGTACTGTCTTGTTTGAAACACATGGTTAATTCAGAAGTCTACTTAAGACACTATTAACATTTATGCAGTAGCCAGATATGTGTGACTGCTTCATATAATTAAAGAATAGTTTTGCCAAAAAAAAAAAGGTACCACTATATTAACTTTCTTTGGTTTTCCCTAGACTTAACAGGTGGATTTTTGGGTTTGCTGAAGAAGAAAAAGAAGGAGAAGGAGAAGGAGAAGAAGAAGAGAAGTGTGATTAACAAGAAAAAAACTTATTTGGGGTCTATGAACACCTTGAATATTTAACAGAATATCAGCTACTCATCTGTAACCATTCACTACATAGCTAAACTTTTAGTAATAATGTAGGTATTCTCTGGCCAAGAGAAAGATAGGATGTGTGTGTGTGTGTGTGTGTGTGTGTGTGTATGTGTGTGTTTAACAGAAGAAAATGGAAAGAAAATAAAATAAAGGATATTTTGGAGTCAGTGAGTAAATATTTACTTTTAGAGTATAGCATGTTTTAATGGAATATGATGTGTAGGACTGGAGGAGAAATAACAAATATATTTACTTATAATTACTTATTATTTTTACAAACTCTACTTACTAAAAATTATTTGAGACGGCTCATATTTATCCAACAAACACTGCTGAACACCTCATATATCCTTTGCCTAAATTTGTTGAGAGTAGGTACAGAGCACCACATGAGTCAGAATTCATAATGGCATGTACAAGGAATGTGATCACTAGTAGGAGAAATTCTCTATGGACTTCCTAAGTTTCTGTATGTCTTGTGATAAGAGGTAGAGAATGCCTTTGTTATAGATTATCTTTTCAAGGATATTTGCATTATTGACTAGCCTTGGGGGAGAAAAAGGGAGAGACATAAAGACGGAAAGAATATTTCCCTCAAGAGCAATAGGCCAGCATGCTTACTGCCTATTATAAAGTATTTGAGTTCCCTAAGCTCAGGATTTTTTCCTTTTAAACAAAACCCACAGTGGCTTGGTTTCCTTCAAGTTACCATGTGGGAACTGGGGCTTGGGGAATGGGTGCAATTGCTGTAATAAGTAGTCCCATAACTGTAAGTAATAAATAGTTCTACATCTCTGGCCCAGGGGTCTTGTAGCTTCATCCAACAGCCGTAAAAATGTGTAAGTAATTTCTTAGTTTGTATGCGGGGTAAACTTCCAGACCCTTAACAAATTTTGTTATTTGCTTTGAGTATTTGCATTTTATTCAGACAAATACTTGAGCCAAACTTGTACTTTCTCAAGGAAAAATATACCCTATCATATTTAATTTTCTTGTTAAATTTAAACTCAAAAACCTCCCCAGGGGAAAATGAGTAAAGGATGTTGTAAAAGAAAGAAGAGTCAAAATGGAATGATGAGAGTACCAAAAATAGGCTGGGTTTAGTGGCTCATGCCTGTAATCTGAGCACTTTGGGAGACCACGGTGGAAGAGTCGCTTGAGGCCAGGAGTTCAAGACCAGCATAAGCAACATAGCAAGACCCCATCTCTATTAAAAAAAAAAAAAAAAGTAAACAAATAGACAAACAAAAAATACCAAAAATAATGAAAAACCAAAAAACCAGGTCAAGAAAAGAGTAGGGCATAAGCATTAAACTTTTAAAAATGTCTTAAGACAAATGTTGTTTAAAAATATTTTAAATTCATCCAATGGTTATGCTAATAGACATACTTTTGCTGAAAATATGGACAAGGGCTAGTTTATAGGGAGAGAGGTGGTTGACTATTCTTCACTAATTTTTAAATGGCAAAGTTTTATTACAGTTAAAGAATGGAAACAGACAGCTGTGGATAATTCATTTAAAATGTAAGCTGATGAAAGAAGGAGACAGACATTTTTCTAGTGTTCAAATTACGCGGTGCTTGTCCTAAATACTGCTGAATTCACCACTTGGAAGGGAAGACTAATCTTATTTGGAACGTGCCATTATTTAGTATGTAATTTCTTAATATCTCTTAATTACAAAGGTGTCAGTGAAAACCACAAACTCGGTTATTTAAATCTTTGATGCTTTTGAAAATACAGCTATCTTCATCTATTAGACAAAACAGATTTATTTATAAGATTCTATTAATTACATTTTAATAAAAATGAAGATGGAATAAAGTGGAACAAACTGAAAAAGAAATCATAGTGTTAGTGAATAATTTTTAACTACACTAAATATCAAATAAACACAATGCACCATGGCTGGTTAAAAAGTACTACATACAGTGATTTTTTTTAAAAATCATGATATAAAGAAGGTAGCTTCCACTTAGAAGAAAAGCATCACTGATTTCTCAATCAACTGAGAACACCCATAGGGATAATCACAGGCCACTCTTGTCATTAAACATGAACTCAAAATCCATCCAAATCAAGTAATCAGTCTGATGATTAAAAAGTAGAAAATGCCTTATAGAGAAATATAAAATGATCTGAGAATATCATATGTGATGAAGGAAGTAATAACACATCCAAAGTTTCTTACCCAAAACCTTTGAGCAGCATTCAGAATGGTAGGACAATCTGATTTTCAATTTCATACATTTATGGTTGCTAGCATCTTTCATCTGGAATTCTTAGTTATCTCTTCAGAGTTGAATGAATCAAATCAGATTAATCAGCATTAACTGAGCATGTAAGGTACTATATTTCCTTGCTAGGGGCACAAAAAGGTGAAGGCTGAAAAGAAAAAGAAGAAACCAGTAAGCTTCCAATCTATTAGGGAAGTAAGGCTAAAAATAATAATTAAAAAAGTAGATAACAGGTCAAGTGAACACTGGAAAAAACTTCCACCAGATAGGATGTGACTCATTGCCAAAAGAATTTTGCAAACAGTAATTGTTGGAATTCAAAGAGGAGAAACTACACTAGACTAGGGTGGTCTGAAAGGGCATCAAGAGCCAAATGGGATTTGATCTGGGATTGAAGGATGGTGAAATCTAGCTGAGTAAAGAATGCGAAGATCAAGACAGAGGTTGGCAAACTACTGCTTGTGGGCCAAATTGGGTCTGCAGATTGTTTTTCTATATCTGCAGAACCAAAAGTGGATTGTACATTTTTAAATAGTTAAAAAAACAAAGAATAATATTCCATAGCACTGAGAAGTACATGAAATATAAATTTTAGTGTCCATAAAAAAGTTTTATTGGAACACAGACACTGCCCATTGTTTATTTCTATGGCTGCTTTCATACTACAATGGCAGTGTTGAATAGTTGTGACAGAGACCAAATGGCTTGCAAAGCCTAATATTTACTTGGCTCTTTGCTGACAAAGCTTGCCAACTGTTGGTGTAAGAGAATAACATGCAATGATTAAGGAGACAATGTTGGCAGGCCTATAAATGTATCAAGAGGCCACTGAAAGTTTTGACTATAGGAGGAAGCCCATTCACAAACTGTTTCTGCTTCCTATACACATCACCTGGGCTTGCAAATGTTTGTTAAACCAACAAATGAGCCAGGATTTTCAGATTCCTAAATCACTTGTTGCTTTATATCTGTTGCTCTTGAAAAGAATGAATGGCTTTTCCACAGGGGACATTCCCCTTTACGTTTGTCTGTTCCACCTTCACACAGGTGTGCTGGGAGCAGCTTGATACATATTGACATTGTTGGGCACAATAACAATACCTTGTGTTTCAGGGGTTGTGTGAGAATGTATTCAGGTGACTTCTTTTTGGACCTTTTTTCTTTGCATTGGATGATGTTTTTCTTCTACCTTTTCTACAATAGTTCAGAAATAGATACAAACAGGAGGGTTCGGGGAGATTCCTGGAAGGGGATGGTATTGACACGAAGAATTAGCAAAAATCATAGCTCTCTCCAGAGGGTTTGTGAGGGCTAGACCATTAGAGAAAAAAAATGGTTCAGGCAAAATAAACTGCAGCAGAACCCCAACTGTTAGGCCCTCTCCCCTGGGTGTTCCCATCAATCCTGCATGGATGCATTTCAAATACCAACTTTCCATTCTAATCTTTTAGGGCAGCATGTAACCAGGCCTCACTGAGAGGAGAAATCCAAGAAGAGTGTAGAGAAACACACATGAGAGGAACCTCACAATAAAAAGGAAACAAACTCTGGGAAACATGGTTAAGAAATATCAGACTCAATTAATAATGGAGGCTTCAACAGCCTTGGAGAGATCCAATACAAACTAAATTCAAACTATATGCCAGTGCTTCTAGCCACATTTACTTTTTGTTTTGTTTTGTTTTGAGAAGAAGTCTAGCTCTGTCACTCAGGCTGGAGTGCAGGGGCACAATGTTGGCTCACTGCAATCTCTGCCTCCCAGGTTCAAGCAATTCTCTTGCCTCAGCCTCCCAAGTAGCTGAGACTACAGGTGTGCGCCACCACACCCGGCTAATTTTTATATTTTTAGTAGAGACGGGGCTTCACCATGTTGGCCAGGCTGGTCTTGAACTCCTGACCTCAGGTGATATGCCTGCCTGGGCCTCCCAAAGTTCTGGGATTATAGACGTGAGACACAGTGCCCAGTCCATATTTACTTTTAATTGATTATGTCTTTTTTTAAAAAAAAAAACTTAGAGGAAAACTCTTTAAGAAAAACAAATCAGGCTAAAAACTACATTCTTCTAGGTAATGAAAAGTAGGTAAACAACATTAGTTTTGGATTTTTTAAAAATTAAAAACAGCTTTTTTTTATTGGTTCATTTGAAAAAAAATGGAAACTTCCAATAGGGAAAGGTAGAGCTGAGATGAAGTTAAGGGAGAACGTTACTGAATGGGAAAATATATAATATTTAAAAAATGCAATTTTAAATCATGCGTAACTTGTCTTGGAGTTCATCCCAGATAAGTATCAGTATAGTCAGGGATGATGACGAATTCTGGATTAGAACTGTGCAAAGGTTTGAAATAGCAGTAAGCTCAAGTCTTGGGAATGCAAACTGGATGACATTTTGGAATGTCCTACTATCGAAAAGGAGAGAAATGAAGCTTAACCCCATATGTCAGTGTATTCTCATAAACAGCTACCTAAAAGGGCATAGCCAAGATGCAGTTAAACGTAGCTACAGACACACGTGTGGACCTGGACACCTAGACGCCTGCTTTAGGATATGAAAAATTTCCTAGGTCACAATTATAACAGTGCAATGATTTCTAGAAAAAGAAGTTCATTTCCTATCCTGGCTCAGAATGTTAAAAAAAATGACTTTCCCATAACATTTTCTAATGGATCTTCCAGTCACAGTCTCGTATGGAGGCATAATTTATGTAGTGGATGACAAAGAGTTTTATGATATCTGGAATTCATTTAAAATCTTTAGATTGGAAAAATTGAGATCCAATTAAAATCTTAATAAATGACTCTGTGTTGCATATAAATATATTAAATTAATATGTATGCAGGCTGAAATTGGAAAAGTTATGAGAGTCAGCATGTTAATTCTATTTCTATCAGGGAACTAACTGTATGTTATAACTCTGAGAATTATTGGGTAATGGGGCTGTTTACAATGAGGCAAAACTGAATTTAAATAGCAAATTTTCACCCATGACTTGTCATAACTCATGAAGTCTCCACCTTAAGGCATGGTGAAATCTCACTAGTGAAAGGCCTCTGAGGAGAGGGAAGGTGGACCAGTTGGAGCCAAGAAGAGCGCTAGGGAGGCTGATGTAGTGAAAGGGCCAGGTCCAAGGATCTCTCCATGAAAGGAAGCAAAGGCTGGCAGGCTGCTCTGTGGCACCCCCACGTAGTAGGTGAGATGCAGCAGTGAGAATCTTTGATTGGAAGTCATTCTCATGCACAGAAGGTGGTAACAGCTTGGTTGGTGAGAGACTGAGGAGAAGTGCTGGGTCTTTGTTAAGGTATGACCCAAGGGCTGAGGGTTGAAAAATACAGGGTGAGTGTATGTATCCGGTACACTCAGATTGATAGAGTGTACCTATCCTCTGCATACTCACATATTTACCCTAGCTTTTGTATCCTAGTCTGTATCCCAGGGAGGATTCATACTTACCCTAAGTTTTCCTATGGCTACACTAAGACAACAGATGAAATGTGAAGAGTGACAAATGACAGAGATTGGGCTTCTAACATACTGGACAGCTGAATGTACCAGTTAAGATGGCAAACCCACAAGTCCCTAGATTCAAACCCCTGTTCCCCTAGTTACCAGCTGGGGATGATAACATCCATGTGGATGTTGTGAGGATCAAGTGAGATACTTTATTTAATTGCAGGATGCTTCCATTTTGTTATTATTATTTTTGGAAATAGAAACTCTTGGCTTTAAGTCACATAATGTTAGAGCTGGAAAATTATGCTACACCTATGGATTTGACTAAGCTGTTCCTGTAGTTTGGCCAGTTTTAAAACAAAAAAATCCTGGCAACACACTCCTATCCTCCCAGCCCCAAGAAATCTGGCTATCTCCATTCCCTGGTAGGTTCAAAACCTGGTTTTATTTCCATCCAAAAGCTTCCCCCCCACCCCCAGACATCGAGTGGTCCATCTAAAACAGTGATTGTTAATACTGTTTTGTAAATCTTCCAGTCCAGATTTATTCTAGAACTTGAGTTTGTTTTTAGATTGTTATAAATGTGCCTTTATTTCTAGCTGTTCGACATAACTTTTGGATGTTAATAAAAAAATAACACCTTGGGAAGTATGGACATGGGTGGATAGAAATGTAATTGAGAAAGCCATACCCAAGTAGATTGAGGGAATTAGTAAAGGCCTCATCACAGCACACCCAAGTCATAACATGTTAAAAGTTTGCTCTGTTGGTGTTCATCCTCCTGAGACACCCAAGGCTGATGGCAATTATCCTATTCATCTTCTCCCACAAATCAATCTTTAGCGGAAGATTTTCTTCTTTACATAAAGAGCTATCATATAAAAAGTGCCCATAGTGCCAGAAATTGAGGTAAATGCAATTTGCAAACATTATTATCTCATTTAATTCTCTTGAGGATAGATACTATTAGATAAGGTAAGGATTAAAGAGAGGTTAAGAAACTTGATCAAGGACACCCAGCAGGGAAGTACTTAGCAGGGCTGTTCACTAGGGCCTGCTGTTTCTCTTTCCAGATGTACAGACTTTCTAGAGAGAACGATGTGCTCTGCCCACCCTCGCCCCTTTGCTGCGCTGTTCTGCCAGGGACATGCAGGAGACGGAGGCCTTCCTCTTATCTCAACCGCAAGAGGCCTTCCTTTTTTACTAATATTCCTCAGCACAGACCCTTTACGGGTGTCGGGCTGGGAGACGGTCAGGTGTTTCTCTTTCTCCTTCCTGAGATCTTTGCTTCCAATTTGGCTAAGGCCCTTTCCATGTTATAGTATCATGTATCTCTTATTCTTGTCTTTCTCACTTAACTGTGAGCCCACCTTGATGTTAGATATTCTGAAAGTCATTCTCCTATCCCTGAAAGGTCTTCAATAAAGATTTTTCCTCCACTTAGTGGAAGGTGAATAAAGTTTATTCTTCCATTTAGTAGTGGCTCAATAAAAAAGTTTGTGGAATCAATCAAGGGATGAGTGAATGAATGAAATACTGAATTTTCCTGGCCTATGAAGGACCATGAGCTAAAGCAGCGGTTTAAAGTATGTAGTCCCGAACAAGGAATTCTTACTAAAAACACACCGGATCTGTAAGGCAGAGGAGGGAGGGGCGGGAAGAAGAAGTCGAAGAGCAGGGTGTGGTATTCCAGGGAGACTGAAGACAGGAGCTTCCCATGGGACAGGCAGTTCATCCACAGGCTCAGCTTCTGCAACCTCCTTCCTGTGGTTACTCCTGCTCTCTAAGAATTCTGCATGTTCTCATCATGAAAATACCAAATTCCTTGAAAGCCTGGATTCTGCCTTGTGGTTTGTGAGCCAATCTCATGACACCACCAGCCCACAGTGCTTTTCCTGATTCCATGGAGGCAAACTAGACGGAGCTTCTAGCAAGTGAAACTTCTTTTGGGTAAATATTTGGGAGCCGCTTTTAAAATTGTTCTGACAGACCAAGTGGTAAAAATCTGTGTGTGTACACGGAATGCTCTCTCCCTTCTGCAATGCGTTTACTCTCCTTGTAGAAATAACTGTTTCTCTTAGCCGGCTCTTGCTTGGAGCAGGGAAGAGCAAAGTCCTATCATGTACACATACACAGTTTATAAACATATACTGTACAATCAACATGTACATATATAATACAATATACACATGTGTGCATCCTGTATCTGTATACTGTATATCATGCATATACAATTTCATAAACAAGCTTGTACCAGGAAAAGGCAATAATCTATATATTATCCACACATATATGTATATGTAAAATATGTACACACATACAAAATATACCATACAGAGTGTAAGGTTCATGACGTCTTTCTTTCGTTGATATTTGTGCTCACTTATTAGTGGTAAATTATTAATTTTAGATAAGCCCATCACAGAGTGAAGGCTCAATCCTTGAACAGCCCAGGGAGAACTTCGTTGCTACTTTTGAAAAGCCCTTTGATGTGCCCAAAGTCTCCAGAAGGGCGATGCCAAACCCACTCAACTTTGACAAAGTGTGAAACGTCTGTAAAAAGGAGTTCTCTGATGTGTGAGAGGAGACGGAACCGAGAAGAAAAGGCCGTACTCTGCCCCCCGCGGGACCCAGGTCCCCGCCTGCTGCAGAGCGCACTCTGCGCACGTCGAGCCGTGAAAGGTTCACAGAAGAAAACAAGAGAAAGAAGTAGCAGGCACTGAGGAGCCGCCGGCGCCGGCGCCCGGGACGGCACGTGACCCGGGGGCGGGGCCGCGCGGGCCGCGGGCCAGTGGATGGGGACGGGGGCGGGGCCGCGGCTCGGGGGGCGGGGTCTGTGGCGGCGCAGCTTACACCGCGGTCCCCTTATTTGGATCTGCGGGAATGTGGGCTGGAGAGGTCCTGCCGTGGTACCAGCCTCCAGCCTGCCCCCAGGACTGCCCCTGACCCAGGCGCGCCCGCTGCTCGGTGGCAGGAGGGCCGGCGGAGCGCCATGGCCTGCATCCTGAAGGTAACGACTTGGATCTGTGGCTCGGACGCGTGGTTGGCCAGCCCCTTGCTGCTCAGAGGCACGGAGTCAGCCGCGGTCCCACCGCATCCTCATCTCAGTTGTCTTTTCCTGGCATTGATTTTCTTTTTGTTCCTTTGGCAAATGCATATGGAGGGAGATTCTGAAACATGCAGCTGGCACAGCTTCTTTTCCCACCATTCCTGCCTCCTGCTCGCGCCTGCATTGAAGGAGCTGCAGACTGTTGGCTCCAGGGGAGAGCAGGGCTGTGTGCCGAATAATGGGGATGGTAGGGAGAGGAGGGGTGTTCCCGCGGGTCCCGCGGCTCTGTGGAGCCTGAGGCCTTTCAGGGGCCACGGGGAGGGGTGGAGTGGCTAGGCGTGAGTTGCTGGTGGTGAGGGGCATAGCGCTTTAAATGGAGGGAAGAGTGAGCGGAGGTGGGCTCTACTGTGCATTTGATCATGTGAAGACAGAAACTTCTGAGTTTACAGGTAGTCCCTTAGGAATGAGTTTTCTATGAGATCTGCTAGCTCTGTTTGCCCTTAGCTCTACTTTGGAAAAGTTCACACGAGGATGTATATGTTAGTAGAGAACCTCTCACTCTCTTTATGCTCATCAATTTGAATAGACAAAATGATTTTATGCTCTGCCAGAGTGCACTCAGCCATCCCTTCTTTGTTGAGTTTTCTTTCTCCGAGACCGGATTCTTAGCCTCACCTGAGCGTCTTTCTGGGTTCACAGACTTGTGGCCTCAGGTGGGAGAACTTGGTGTGAGGGCCTCACTTAAAAAGAACTTTCCATCTCACTGGTAGAGGTCTCCCCTGCCCTCGTTTTTTTTTTTGCACTACCTTTCTACAAGAACATAACCTGGATGCATGAATCAAAAACATGCACAGCATGAAAGTTTCCTGGGCCTTGACTGGAGAATGCAGAGACCTAGTTGTCCAAGCCTGGGGGAACTGTGTGACGAAGGAAAATACCAGGAAACAATTCGTTGTTGTTGTGTTATTGTGAAGTAGCATTTATTTCTCTATAAGATGATATGAAGTCATCTACTGTGTTCTGGTTACCTGAATCGTCTTCTAACGTGCCTGGTGTCAATGATGAAAATAAGAGACTAACCTCGTAGAAGTTGTTTCCCCTTCTTTGCGTAAAGGAGATCAGAAGTTTCCTGTGAGCTTTCTGAACTTCCTCTTTTTGTTTCAGAACATTTTCCAGGACATGAGGAAATAATACATCAGTATTACAATATGGGGTATTTGACCTGGAGGCTCTTAGCACAAGGACTGAAATGAATATGAATATGAATATGAGTCATCTTTACTATTCATTGTGTTATTTGCTGAAAGGGACATTGAGGAGCATGATATTTATTGCTGGCCATCTTTTTCTGTTTTGGTTTCTCCCCTGCCTTGTCCTATACATGTGGTAAACATCTTTAATGCACATCCCAAACTACACATGAATCTGGTCCAATCTTTCTCTTCTAGCACTTCACACTGCTCTCAGACATTTGGGACATATCTGTCCACCTTATCTTCCCTCCACTGAAACTAATGTGGGCTTTAGACTCAGAAAGATATGTCTGGATGCTGGCTCTGCCCACTGCTACCTCTGTGATGTTGGACAAGTTACTTAAATGTCTCTGGGCCTTAGTTTCTTCAATATAAGATCAAACTAGTGGCACCTGCTTCACAAGGTTGCTGTGGGAATGAAATAAGATAGGGTATGAAAAATACTTTGTGGCACAGGCATTTAATATGTGCCATTTTTTCCTCTAACATATAATAATAAGTGCAGTTTGGTTGATCCTTACTATATCCTCAGTCTGTTTCTTATAACTATTATTTTTTATAAAATACAAAATGTTTTTTATTCTTTAATCTTTACATAAAACCCTGAAAGATAAGTATCATTGTTTTAAACCCCATTTTACAGATGAGAAAGTTGAGGCTCCCTAGTTTAAGAGATTTGCCCAAGGCCACACAGGGTTAATGACAGAGTGATCCTGGATCTAGACCCAGATATGTCAACCTTCCATATACTTTACTGCTGTTCCACTACTTTCCCAGGTGATGACTTTTAAGATAGCCTAATACCATTCAGTTCCGACCACCTTTGAGCACCTTTGAGCGATGCCCTTCTCTGGTCATGGTCTAGACAGTCTGGGCGGGGTCTTTTTTCTTTGTTGTCTTTGAAAAGCTACAAATGGAGCAGTGCAGAATACAGGTTTCAGTCCAGAGACCTGAGTTCAGTGCAAGCTTGGCTTCTTGCATATGATTTTAGACAGCCACTGCAACCTGGAGCCTCAGTTTTCCCATGTTGAAGTGTTCATAGAATTATAACCATTGCGTTACAGGGTTTTTATGAGGATAAAACTATGGACTTTTTTTTTTTAATGAAACATTTTCTGCCATTTGCTGACCCTGGACTTGGTGTTGGCATATGCAGAAAAGGAAAGATTTTCCTCTGCCCTCTTAGTTTCTGTGCCTGGTCCTGATAGCTAAACTGACAAAAGGCATATTAACAGAGGAAAAACATACACATTTTACTTGATGTTAATGTTTTTATGTGTACCACAGAGGGCTTCCTATATAAGAAATAAAGACCCGAAGAAGGGGAGAGGCCTGAGAGTTTATAAAGCATTTTAATAGAGAAGGATAAATTGTGGAAATGTGACAAGACAAAGGAAAAAGGGGGTTTGGGCTGGGGCAGTCGATTGTGAGAAAGTGGGAAATGTATGGGGAAAACTAATGGAAAATAGGTGAGTGTTTTTAGTAGAGATTTATTTTGGTGTTGACTCTCCATCTTTGATCATAAGAATGTTCTCCTCTTCCTGGCACAGGGAAGGGACATTTCTCATGGGAAATTTTATGCCTTGCTTTTAGGTAGAAATGGGGAGGTCAGAAAGCCCTTCCTGTATCTGCTTTTTCTCAATTGCCTTTAGCTCAAAATAATCAATATGCCAAAGTGATATATTTTGGGGTAGCCTGTTCTGATTCCTTTTACATCACAAGATGCATAAACCATTGACCCCATTCTCAAATGGCTTATGGTTTAGTAAGGATGATAGAAAAGTAAATGAGTGCTTAGGTTACAATGTGAAGAATAAAACTACATAGGTCCGTGGAGGGCATAATAGAAGCATGGAAGGAGAGAGCAATTACCCCTGTCATTGGGTAGTTCAGACAGGCTTCCCACTGATGATATTGGAGTTGTGTTTTGAAGACTAAATAGGATTTACTATGACGGAGCTCGTGTTTTAGAAAGATAAGTTTTGAGGCAGTGCCAACTTTGTTCTGTGGGCTAAGACTTTAATCTTCTCAACAAATTTTGCAGTAGATTTTACTATCCATTTTTACAAATGAGAAAACTGAGATAGAGAGATATTGATTAAAGTATCATTATTGCCTACACAATAGTGACCCTCACTAAGAAGAGACCCCCATGCTGTGGCAGCTAATTTTGGTCTTTTAGGGGATATGGAACTATCCCCTCAAGGTGCTGTGCATGCTGAGGGCCCATTCTGACAATGCATAGGGCTAATTCTCATAACAGAACGATGATCACCTCATAATCATTTAATTTAGGAATTCAGACTTCACATTGCCTGGACTTTAAAGCCAGAAATATGTGAGTTTTAATTATGGCTCTACTCCTTATTAATTATAGAGCCATAGCAAGTTTCTTGATTTCACTACCTCAGTTTCCAAAATGGGAATCATCATGCATTCCTCAGTGGGTTATTCTAAAGGTTAAATGAGATAATCTGTATATTAGTTATATTGCAGGGGGAAAAAAGAAACTCTGAATCTTAGCAGGTTCATTTCTTGCCACGCTCCTGGTTAGGCAGCTCTCCTGTGTAGCTCTACCATTGAATAAAGAATCAACTCAAGGACCAGTCTCTTTATTATTATTTTTTTTTTTGAGACAGAGTCTCACTCTGTTGCCCAGGCTGGAGTGCAGTGGCGTGATCTTGGTTCGCTGCAACCTCTGCCTCCTGGATTCAAGCAATTCTTGTGCCTCAGCCTCCCAAATAGCTGGGACTACAGGTATGCACCCCTATGCCAGGCTAATTTTTTGTATTTTTAGTAGAGACGGGGTTTCACCATGTTGGCCAGGCTGGTATTGAACTCCTGGCCTCAAGTGATCTGTGTGCCTTGGCCTCCCAAAGTGCTGGGATTACAGGCATGAGCCATCGTGCCTGGCCTAGGACCAGTCTCTTTTCATTAAGCAGCTCTGATGTCTTCTTGGTCCCCAGAGCCCTTGTCAGATTCTCTGTTTTCAGCAGCTCCAGGAGACAGATTACAGGGAAGATCTCGTGGGGTTGTTTAAAAAGTCTCTCAAATTTGATAGACAGGAAAACTCTTTGCTTTAATTTGTATTTATTTGATCATTAGTGAAGTTAAGCTTTTAAATTTGTATTAGTCATTTGTCTTTCTTCTTTTATAAATTATAGATACTTTAACATTTTATGCAAGAAAACCTATCCATATTTTCTTTTATGATTTCTACCTTTGGTCAGCAGGTACATTTTCAGCACAGTGTCTTGTACACTTTCATTTTTTAAAAATATAGGTGAATTGTATTAACTTTTATATTGGAAGTGGACATTGAGTGGACATGTAGACACAAGATCCTTGAGAATCATTTCTGCCTTCGAGAAGATTATGGTTTTGCCAGGTTGATGAGGCTTATGAACATGAAGCAGTTAGCTGATACGATAGATGCATGACTAAGCCACAATTACCTTCTCTCCAGTGACCTGTCCTCATATATTTATCTTGATTGATAGGTAATTAGATGAATGATGATACCAAGTTAGGAACTTGGCGTCTTCTCATTTCCTCTTCCTCCCCCTGCCCCAGATCTAATCCTTCTCCACAGTGCATCAGTTCTGTCTCAGGACAACCTCTCAACTCTGCCCCTTACTTTCCATCCTTACTCCCCCTGCCTTGTTCAACTCCCACTTTAGAGTCACATCTGTGGTCAGGCCATCCCCTGCCTCAGCAGGCTTCCTCTGTGCTCCTGTGGTCTTAGTTCTTGTCCCTGTAGTAGCAGGTATTACCATGTACTGTCAATAAACTGCTTTCATGCCCAGCTCTTCTTTGACTATCAAATGTTAGGGAGCCGCGGCCTTCCAGTGTTTACTGAGCATCTGTAATTGAGTTCTGTTCTTACCCTAAGTGAGATTATAGACTCAGTGAGAAGGCAAATAATTAAACTAGTAATTAAAAGTATGCGAGTAGTTTGAAAATTACACTTCATGGTATGGGAGTATATGGGTGGGGTGTTGACGGTTACTTAACTGAATGTAAAAGGCAGAAAAGGCTTTGTTTTATTCAACTTGGTATTTCTAAGAACTAGCTTGGCTCTCGGTAGGTGATCCTTAAGTGTTTGCCGAATGTATGAGTGGTGTTATTAATTTTTTTTTTATGTCAGTTATAGACACAGGTCCAACCTGTCTTCTGAAAACAGCTGAGCATTTCAAGGATGTGGCATGGATTTTTTACTCTAATGTACAGCAGGCAGATTAGAGCTTGTCGATTAGTTTGCTCCTTAAATTTTTTCTTAGTATGTTTCTTGTAGGTAGGTCTGTTACCATTCCTCATATAAAATCTGGGGCCAATTTAAGATCTGGGGTTGGGGGGATGGGGAGATGAGAGAACTGGACTAGAAGGAGGGAAAAAGGGAAGTGTAGGTGTGGTTTAACTTTTGTCATGATCATTTTGGTTCCCCAGATTCACAGAAACAGATAAACCAAAAAAAAAAAAAAAAATCAAAAACCAAACACCCACAACCAAACAATTGTGTGGTTCTCAAACGATGAGGTCTCCAAGCATTTGAAAACAGTATGGCTTCACTGAGACTGGAAAGCCACAGGGACTTCACAGGTACACAGATGATAAATCTGAAACCGTAGGATAACCCTGGCAAGTAGACAAGTCACTTCATTTAATAAATCTGCTATGACATTTCTTATTGCTGCCCAGGAAATGCTGAATTCTCAGCTGCTGCCTGGCCTAATTTCCAGTCTTACAGTGACTGAGCAGATGCTTTTGCTACGTATATCAGCACACTGTGGGGAACGAGTGGCTTGGGTAAAAGTAGTGCTCTTTGGATGGACTGATAACAACAGCAACAATAGGTGCCATTTATTGAACAGCCAGAGTGCTCAGGCTGGCTTCTGTGCTAAGTAAACTTTTATTACAAATGAAGACACTGAAGTTCAGAAAACCTAAGTAAATTGTCCGATGTCCTGTGGTCAGTCAGTGATGGAGGTGGGGTTCACCCTGACTTCGTGTGGTTATAAAGCAGGGGTGTTCAAACTTTTGGCTTCCTTGGGCCACATTGGAAGAAGAATTGCCTGGGCCACACATAAAATATACTAACACGAATGACAGCTGGTGAGCTAAAAAAAAAAAAAAAAAAAAGCAAATCGCAAAAGAAATCTCATAATGTTTTAAGAATGTTTACAAATTTGTGTTGGGCCGCATTCGAAGCTGTCCTGGGCTGCGGGTTGGACAAGCTATAGAGCTTGTCTTTTACCTTCAGTGCCAATTTAGTAAATATTTATAGGGATTCTGAATTTATTTCACCATCTTCTACCCCAGGCAATATCCAGTCTAGACAACTTCCTAATCTGGTGGCCTGATGGGGACCACTTTTAGCTGTGTCGTTTTTATTTGTTCCTTTAAGTTTCCTTTGTGACAGAAGAACTAGAGGAACTAGAGGGGCTGCAAAGACTGAGGAGATAAGAAGGCTTTAATTCTGTTTAATTCTGAATAGATCTTTGACCCTGGGCAAGTTATGTGAACCTGTGTGTCCTTTTTGGGGGTGGGAGTGAGGGAGAGTTGGATTTACGCTGAACGCAAGCTTCAGGGCCCTTCCAAGGTTCTGGGAAGAGACACTAGCATTTTGGTATTTATAATTTTATATTCATTTTATCAAGGAATCCCACAAATCGTATACATTTCAGGCTCCCCAACATAGATCTGTCCCTTGGGTGGTGTTGGAGAACAAAAGAGATAATGCTTGTGAATGCACTTTGCAAAGCAGAGTGCACTGCATAGGCATGAAGTGGAAATGGCAAAAAACGTTATTAGTATTATTAGTACTGATAATAGCTGGAATCGAGGAAACCTTTGTTGAAGGACTAGTGGGAGAAAGAAGGGGTTTAGGTCTGAGGAAAACAGAGGAAGCCTATTAAGCTTTCTAGTAAACGACTGAGCGAAGTTATGAAAGCTTCTTCTCCCCAGGAGAAAAATTTCTGTTGGTGAGAATTTAACACACACTTATGCCTGAGGGCTGGGAGTTGAATGAGGTTCTTTTCTGTTTCCTGGCTTTAGGGAACAGTGGAGGAAGGCATTTTTCTAATTGGAGGGAGTAGATTTACAAGTGCTACCTGGATCCCATTACCAAAAGCTGCAGTTAGCTCCTGGTTATTAAAAGGCTCATTATTCAGTTTATGGATTATCCAGACCCCATTCGCCTCCAGCCATTCTGATGTACACTTTTTATGCCTTTTACTGCCAATTAGCGCCTTCACCTGAGCAGAGAAAAAAGGGGGTGCTAAACCCCAAATTTGTTAATTTCTCTCCTTGTTAGCAGCTCTGTAAAGGTTTGTCAGCAGGAGAGTGGGCCTAGGAAAAGGTTCAAATGAGGTGAAGGGATTATCTGCGCTTTCTCTATTGCTGTTTCTCTCAATTCAAAAATTGAGACTAGGCTCTGGTTCTGATTGTAAACTGATTTAAAGTCACTAAGTCAGAGACCTTGGCCTGGGATATTAAGAGACTTTAATAAACAGCAGCCCTAGGGTAGGTGACATTCTTTGAGAAGCCCCTTACCCCACACTCCATATCTCCAGGCCTCTCTTTCATTTCCTGTGTGATGTGGAGGGGTGGGGGCCAACAACATCTGGTACTTGAGAGAGTGAGGGAGAATTAACTCCTAAACAGAGTTGTCGGAGGCCAGAAAAAAAGGATACTTGGGTCGTTTTCGTGTTTTTTGGTTTTTTTTTTAAAAGGTGTGTGTCTCTGTGCACACATAGTAAATATAAATATACATGCACATTCCTTCAATCTTATCTTAATATTTACTCAGATTTGAAAACTATCGCACGTAAAATCCTTTTCTGGAAGGGACTTCTCTCTGATTTCAAAGGCTATTTGGTTTCTTAGTGAATTTATTGGCTGTGCGTTTACTAGACACGAAGTAAAAACTTCTTTGGTCAGCTATGAAAACGATTTGCGTCTTGCTCTGAGAAGATCATGATCACAAGGGAATTGGAAGTAAAATGTGTATGTTCTGGGTTGGAAATGAGTCCTGATCTGGGATTAAAACCTGGTTGCAATACTCATCTTAGATTTTGAGAACTAGAATGAGCAAATGACTGTCGTGAGTTGATCCTTCTCCTTGGGACTAGTGGGATATGCACTTGCGGTGAGCAGGGCTGTGATTCCTGGTGCTGTTTGCTGCGTGGCTGGCCGTGACAATGGGCTGGACTCGAAAGAAAGAGAAGTGAAAGTCTCTCTTTGTGAAGCGTTTGCCTTATCAGAGAAAGTGGTACCAGAGAAGAGACACGAGAACTGCTCTCTAGGGTGTGGGCAGTAAGAAGACTGTGGGGTGCAGAGGTCAGAGCTAGACCGACTCTGAGTCCCATTCTGGCTTTGTGATTAATATGAATTAAACAATAATACCCTTATTTCATGGTCTGTAGCAGTGCTGTCCAGCAGAAATATAATGTAGGCTTTTTATGCAATTGTACATTTCCTAAGAGCCATTATTTTAAAAAAGCAAAAAAGAAACATGTAGAATTTAATAATGTGTTTTATTTAACTTGGTATATCCAAAATACTTTCATTTCAAAATGTACTCAATATAAAAATTAATGAGATATTTATATCTTTTTTTTTTACAAACAGTTCTTAAAACTCGGTGTACGTTTTACACTTATAGCATCTCTCAGTTTGAATTCTAAATTTTTCATCAGAAATATTTGATTTGTATTTTGATTTTACTAATTTAAAGTAAAAAAGTAGGTTCACTCGTCTAAGTTGAATTGTGCTTAGACCTTTTCCAATAGCTGAATGGAACATTATTTTTTAAAGGTAAATTAATTAAAATGAAATGAAATTTTAAAAATGTGGTTTGTTGGTTATGCCAGCCATGTTTCAATGCTCAAAAGCCACATGTGGCTAGTGGCTACTGTATTGGACAGCATGCTCCTTCAGGTATTCATCTTCACTATCAGAAGAGACCACTAGACTCAGAGACAATGAGAGTAGCGTAAGGGGCTGCAGAAAGGATTGGCCGCCGGGTCAGGTTCAGATGGGGAGGACACACCTGTTGGCTGGGCTCCTGGCAGCCAAAGGCTGGCGACTGATGAGCAAGTAATGAGTGCCTGACTCAGGGACACATGTGAGCCTTTGATGAGCCCTTGAAATTGTATCTGAAAATGCAGTCCTGGGTTTCACCATATCCTGAGCCTAATTTTACCCCAGATGTTGTGCAGCTGTGAGTTTTCCCAAGGGAGTGCTGCTTTGTGGTATGTGTGAGTTGGCTCTTTGGTCTCAGTGTGGTAGTGTGAACTCCTGGAGGCTTCGAGGGCAGACACAGACTTGATGCACTTTTATTTGAGTTGTTTCATTGCTCCAGGAGGGTATTACACATATGGGAGCAATTTAAATGTCCAGAACAGACCACATGTCTTCTTTTAAGTCCAGAGAGCAAGGTGATTGCAGTTTCTTTGTTCGGTTTGCTTATTTTTTACTGCTTATTTCTGTGTGCATAAATTCAGCGACATGCTAATAGACATATGGCCAATGGTGCTTAGAGAAAATCTGTTTGTAAACCTGAATCTCTGTTTTGCCTACACATTTGCATTGTATTCCTGCCCTGCTCCAACTCGTTGTCCTAGACCATCCAGTGTTAGCATTTTTTTCATGAGATGAACATTTCGTTATAATAATGACAGTAGCTGTCATTTTCTGAGGGCTTTCTGCATGTCAGGCAGCCTACTAGGTAGTTTACAGATATTTATTGTCTCACAACAACCTTCAGCATGGGCAGGATTGGTTTCATTTGACAGATGACAAAACTCTGGCTTGACAACTTTACCAGCATGAGAGTGCTAGACTAGGGTCAGCAAACTACCTCCTCTAGAACAAGCCCGGCTTGCTGCCTATTTATATGCAGCTCCTGAGTAAGAATGGCTTTTGTGTTTTTAAATGGTTGAAAAAGAAATCAAAAGAAGAATAAGAGTTGACAGGTGAAAATGATATGAAATTCAAATGTTTTGCCCATAAATAAAGTTTTATTGAAACACAGCCATGCTTATTCACCATATCTGCTTTCATGGCACAAAGGCAGATTTGAGAAGTTGAGATGGGTATTGTATGGCCTATAAGGCCCAAAATATTTACTACCCATCTCTTTACAGGTAAAGTTTGCCAACCCTTGTGCTAGGCTGTTGAGTTCTTTCAGTGGACTTTAAGAACCACAGTGAAGAGCAGTGTGGTTCTTTCATGTCTGGCCAGCACCAGGCCTCATGCCTCACACTCTGAATGGTGGGGATATTTACTGAGCATAGAGCTAAATACGGTATGTGGAAGAGGAGACTGAAGCTTAGAGAGGCCAAGTGACTGCCCAAAGTCTCATAGTGGGGCTGGAATTCAGACCCAAAGTCTGAACTCCTAACAGTTATGTTGACCTCAGTGCTGGAAAACTTGAATTACATCAGGACCACTGGAAGGGACGGTTGTACTAGAGTTTGCTAGGCCTTACCACTGTTTCTGATTCTTCCAGTCTGGGGTGTGACTCAAGAATTTGTATCTCTAACAAGCCACCAGGTGATACTAGCACTGCACATCTGGGAACCGCACTTTGATTAACCCTACCATATGACATCCAGCTCAATGAACAGTTGTTGAGTTATGGAAATTGCAGAGCATGGATTCAAACCCATGCATTCCCCAAAAGAAATTGACTAGAAATTTAAATCAATTTAGCAATTTAAGTGCAGTGTACTCCAGTCAACTTTCTTGGCATTGTAATAATTTGATTTCTGCCTTCATTGTTTTCATTAAACTCAAGATTTCTTCTGATGCTATGAGGCTCAGGCCACTATGCACATTGAAAAACTTTTGCCTTTGCACGAGCTAGGGGCTGGGACTAAAATTAACCCCTCACTGGTGGCACCACTTGTGTCTGGAAAAATCAGTTTGTGATTATTTCTAAACCAAGGAATTTTGTTCCTGCTGATTGCATATCAAATCCTTTCTCACACTTTGGACCCCCCACTTCTTTGCTGGCTAACAGGGAGAATTAGGGGTGCAGGAAACAGCTTTCACAGTTAGATTATGCTGGCTTTGGTTACAAAAGTTAATGCATTAGTGCTAGAGTTCACAATCTTAATTACTGGGTTAGTCTCATATTTAAAAAGTCATTATTTAAGGATTAGGAATGGGGAAATCGAAGACTGGTGAAAGATGATAGTTTTTTTTCGTGTTGATGATTCATAGCCTTGTTTTAGACTTTTATAAGTAATAAAAAGCACTGGATACTGCTGATTTAGTCTCTTCCTATAGGCTCATATTTGTGTAAAGAAGGAAATTACTCTGTAAGTTTTCCCTTTTGCTTTTTCCTGGCTCTCTATTTCTGTGCCTTTATCTATAGTGAAGCCTATTTTTCTGATGTTCCTTCTTCATCTCCAGCCTTCATGCCCCTTCCAATACAGGTGTTGCAGGGATCGTTAGCTAGAATGTCTAAGGAACCATACTATCAGCCCAAGAGAAGGGAAGCTTGGTGAACTCTTAAAACCAAGTAGATGAAACCCTCTTGCAGAGTCCCAGGATATAAGCCATTCCATTAGGAATCCTTCTCTGGGAAATATGAATCATTGCTATGCCTGATATAAAATCACTGGCATGGTGTTCATGACAGCTCACCATGTCATCCCTCACACCTTTGCCATGGCCTGGAGGCTGACTTCACTACTACTTGTGTTTGTTCTTTTATTGCTGACCTTGTCAACCAGGTCATTCTTTCTCTCTTCCTATTTCTAAGAGAAAATTCATTCCCCAGAACCAGCAAGTACCTGAACCATTGCCACTTTATGTGTGCTGCCTTATTTATTTTTCGTCTCATTCTTTGGCTGGGAGTAAAAGAACCTTTCTCTCCTACCCTGGTTTATGTTTCCTGATTATCTGTTTGTCGGCTGGTTTGATGTTTATTTAATTCTGCCATGCTGCTTAACCTTAGAAGCCTGGTTTTGTGGCTTGATTTGAGCCAAGATTTCTGCATGCGACTTCTAACTTGTGGGTAAATTAAGGTTTGTTTTTCTCTCACCCATCTTTGACCCATGATATTAAAACCTTATTTGAAGAAAGGACATCCAACCCATATACCACTCTAGATTTCTGTGTTAGAACTATTGAAATCCGCTATACATTATTTCAGATTTATGTAGGTTAAAGGGATCTGGGTTTGACCTTTTCCCCACTTATCTTCAGCAAATAGAGACATGTGAAGAGGAAGTTTATTTATCAAGCACTTATAGAGAATCTAAGTACTGTGGGTAAGAGGAGGGGTAGAGAGAATGGAGATAAAAGATTCACTGAAGATCTAATTTTTTTTCTAGGGCAATTTAGGGTGTGTATGAATAGTAATAATAATTGTAACAATAGCTTACATTTACTGAGTGCTTACCTGTACTGTGTTGGGGCTTTATATTTGTGGATTATCTCATTTTATCCCCACAGGCTCATGAGGTACATCCACCTAGGTGAGGAAATGAAGGCTCGGAGAGGCTAAGTCACCTCTCAAAGGTCATACTACTAGTAAAAGAGGGGTTATACTTTGAATCCAGGTGTTTGGCTGAAGTAAAATACATTTCCTAGAATATATTACTCAGATCATACATAGATAAACCTATTTGTAACTTGCCCATGATAATAGTAACTTTAATGATACAATAACATCAGCAAACATTTTCTGGACACTTACTATATGATAGACACTGTATTTAATCCATACACATGATTTATTTTAATGTTTAACAATCCTATTAGAAATCTATTTTATCTGAGGAAACTGAGGCTCGGCGAGAACTTAAGTTCTTTGTCTGAGGTCATGTGGCCAGTGAGTGGAACACCTGTGGGATCATATTATTTGTATAATTGTTATTGTTATTAGCTAACAGTTACTATGTGCAGTAAGGACTAGGCATTGTTCTCAGCACTTTACCTTTATTAATTCACTTAATCCTCATTTTACAGGTAAGGAAACTGAGGCACCTAGTGGTTAAAGTTACAAAACTATTCTGTGGCAGTGGTAAGATTTGAATCCAGGCAGTTTGACCCTGGCATCTGTAACAGATGCGCCTATGACCACAGACTTTGTTTCCTTTGCCACTTTGGTGGTCTGTCTCCTAGAGCAGAGAATCACTAGTGCTATTACAAACCATTCCAGTAACAAATTAACCTACTTAAAAGGAGCTTGTGGAAATGAAAATATAACTTGAATTTTGACTTGAAATAAACTGAACTTTAAAAATCCTTTGAGGCTTTTTAAAAAATGTATTTGAAGAATTTCCAATCAGATCAACTTAGGAAGGCCCGCTTAAGTCAAATCAGACATGGAGGAATTAATTTCCTTGTGGAGCTGGTGTTGAGCCTAAGTCCATCGTGCTGCCTGGGTGGGGAATGCAGCTTTCCTTCTTTGCTTTCGTTGTTCTCTCCTCAATCACTCATCTCTCTAGATAAGGCCACAGAACAGCCAGAGTGATCTTTTAAAAAGTAAATAAGATCATGGCAGCCTATTTGTTTGTTGATATGTCAGTCAAAACACTAAAAGGATCACAAAAAAAACTAAAGAGATCACAACTGTTTTGCTTATCGCTGTTTATCTATCATCTAGCACAATGCAGTCAACAAAAGAATGATGAAATGAATTAATTTTAGGCAAAAAAATTAGCATGTGCAAAGATCTGGTGGCATGAAGGAACAGGACATTTTGGGAAACAGTGAAAAGTTGTGGATGGCTGGCATTGAGCTGGCTTTGGGAGCTGGATGAGATAATACAGTTGGGTCAGATCATAAGGATCATGTAGATTCTGTCAAGGAGTGTAGATTTTATCCTCTAGAAATGGGGAAACACTAAAGGATTTTGTTTTTTTTGAGATGGAGTCTCGCTCTGTCACCCAGGCTGGAGTGCAGTGGCACGATCTCGGTTCACTGCAAGCTCTGCCTCCCGGGTTCACACCATTCTCCTGCCTCAGCTTCCCAAGTAGCTGGGACTACAGGCACCTGCCACTATGCCCGGCTAATTTTTTTTTTTTTTTTTTTGTATTTTTAGTAGAGTCGGGGTTTCACTGCGTTAGCCAGGATGATCTCGATCTCCTGACCTCGTGATCTGCCCGCCTCGGCCTCCCAAAGTGCTGGGATTACAGGCATAAGCCACCGCACCCGGCCACACTGAAGGATTTTAAAACAGAGTCCTCGGGTTGGCTCTGGCCATTGTATTTTGTATTTGGAAATTATTTGTCTCAATGACGATTTTGCTACAATGATTGCACACGGGTAATTTCAAACAGAACTTTGAAAGTTAAACTATGCTAAAGATATAAGTGTGCTTGTTTATGACAGAGCTTGGAGTTGTATGTATCAAATGGGTCAAGTCAATGACAACATAACTAAACATTTTATGCAAATAAGTTATTAGTTGTACAGGTTGTTAAATTTTCCATTTGATGAAGGGAATCAAGTTTGAGCATTATCTCTTGGGTCATTTAGACGATACATTGTGGATTTATGGCTCCTTTTGGCAGAGTCAACTCTTGACATTCAGTTGACAGTATTGCCCTTAAGGAGGATGCTAGGTGGTCCTTCCCTCAGAGTCACTATGTAGCAGCTGTCTGTGAGTCCTGCCTTGGAAAGACAATATTATTCTTTCAGCAGCTATTATTTATTGAGCACCTACAATGTGGCAGATGAACTAATCATCTTACCTTATGTGAGTAAACTTTATAGCATCTCTTTGAGGTAGATGTGTCCCCATCTTATAAATGGAGACACCGGCTCAGAGGAGGTAAGAATAAGTTAGAGTGCACTTACATACACCTGGGTGTGCACTGAGAGTGTTTATATACACCTAGAAGTTAAGAATAACTTATCTGAGCCACAGTTTCTCCATTGTAAGTGCTAGTGGGGCCAGGGAATAAAATTCAGATCTGTCTGACCCAAAATACCTTGCTTTTAACCATCTGGCCTTCTACCTCTGTAGAGGAGAGAATGATTTAGGAAGGTGGCTATGGAAATAATTTTGATCTGAATTAAACTGATTATCTTTTAAAAGTCAAGGAGTTCTTAGAAGTTTTCTTTGATGTTAAGAACTTTTAAACTAGATTATACTTAAGAAGACAATTTATTTCACTTGCTTAATTCAGGTCAGACCTGGTGGAATTAGACTCACTGATAAGCAGATACTTGAACGGAATCTTGATGAATAAGCATGAGCGTTAACTTCAGGCTAACTGGCCGGATGGCTGTGCCTCCTGGTCTACCCACCTACTGCTCTCCCTGCCACAAGTTCCTCTTCTTCATTTGTCACTCTTTTATCTGTTCTTGGCACAGCAACCAGAAGGAATTTTAAAAGATGCACGTAAGATGATCTCATTCCCTTTCTTATCTGGTCAGTGGCTTCCTTTTTCATTTGGAATACATTATGATATTTGAATCATGACTCCACAGGCCTACAGGATCCCTTTCCAGTCTCCTCCAAGGCACTCAGCCTCTTATTATTTTCTAGCTACTCTAGGGTCTTTTCAGGCCCTGAATCTGAAACATGACATTTGTGGAAAATGATGGGAAGTACTTTATGGCTAAAGCTTAGTCTGGACTTCGGGGGCTGGTGGGACATTAGGTAGACTAAGGGGTTTGGACTTGACCTTGTAGGTAATGGAACACTTTTGAGACATTTTTAGCACAAAACTAAACGTAATGGAGCCACTGAGCTGAGGAGTAGAATATTCTTCTATTGTCTTTTTAGAGTGCTCAGAGTCCCTGCATTGCCACTGGTCATTGCCCTTTGTACTTGGAAATGACTTGTTCCAATTATGACAGCCTTGCAATTGCACAGGCCGAATGTTTATCAGAAAACTGTAAGTTAAAACATGGCAATGACATCTCTCTCCTTGTGTGTCATATTTAAGGCACATGTTCTCTGAAATCAAGAAGCTGGGCTAGGATCTTGTACTGGCCCCAGACCATATTCTGTTGTGACCATGCTTCAGTGAGAATGTGTCACGTGTAAAATGAAGATAAGCAAGAATATCAGTCTGTTTGAAAGTGCTAATAAAAGTAAAATATTCTTGGCAAATAAAGCTATTAATGTAGGTGTTGAAATTTTCATTTAGTCAGAGCAGTCCTAAATTTAAATGTAACCTTTTGAGCCCTTAGATCATTGAGTTAAGACTCTTTCTCATGCGGATGAACAGTAAATGCTTGTTATCTGAAGATGTAAATTGGGAGGAGTAAGGGACTTCTGCCCCATTGTGCATTAATACCTACTGTTTGTTTCCCTGACTTAGAATGTGGCTCCATATTTTTGCCCTCAAGGCAGCTATTGATGGAGTCATCCTATGCTCCAAACCTTGAGCTAAGCACCACATATAGTCATGTGCCACATGACGATGTTTCAGTCCAGTCAATGGCAGACTGCCTATATGACAGTGGTCCCATAAGATGATAATATCACATTTTTACTGTATCTTTTCTGTGTTTAGATATGTTTAGATACACAGATACTTACCATTGTGTTACAGTTATTATACCTATAGTATATAGCACAATAATGTGCTGTATGGGTTTGTAGCCTAAGAGCAATTGGCTATACCATGTAGCCTAGGTATGTAGTAGGCTATACCATCTAGGTGTATGTAAGTGCACTCTATGATGCTCACACAACTACACTTACGGATGCGGTTCTCAGAACATATCCCTATCATTGAGCCATTCATGACTGTATGTATATGTCAGTTAAAGCTTATAACAACACTGTGAATCTGTTTTTTCATCCTGCTGTGAGTTTGGATTGTTTATGAGGAAATGCGGGCTTAGAGAATTTAATTGCTTAAAGTCAGAGAGTTAGGAGATCCTTCAGTTTTGACTGATGTCAACCTCCGTGCTCTTAACCCCAGCTCTGTCCAAGTCATAAGACCGTCCTATAGACAGGCCAGAATGGTACAAGTGGAAACACAGGAAGAGATCTCCTTTCCTATAGACCTTAAATAAAAATGTCTCTTGGATCATCTTGTCTGAAAGCCCATCTTTTTGGGTTTATTTCTCTGATTAGAGAGGTACTTTGTTTTGCCTAATACATATTTTTAGAAAGTAGTACAGGCATCAGTCTTTTGTAAACTCTTTGAGATTTAAATAAGGAAGTTTGCTGTTTGAAGGACTTTGTGGCTAATCCCTTGGTAAAGAAGTATCTTATAATTGACTATGAATGCCTTAGTAGCTATTCTGTTTCATAACTTGACTTTCAAAAAATAATAATGGCAAAAGATGACATTTTTTGATAAGCACCAGGTGCTTTTAGAAGCAATTTTTATGGGAGTTTCTAATCTAATCATCACAGCAACCCTTCAAAATGGGTGCTATTATTGTGTCCATTTGACAGAGAAGTAAGCTGAGGTGACAGTGGCTAGATGCAGGGATGGCTTCGTGGCATGTGACCTGCATGATCACACAGGACCCCATGCTTAGAAGGGCCCCATGCTTGGTGTAATATTCTGCAATTATTGTCCTAAAAGACTTCATAATTTTGAACAAGGGCCCTGCATTTTTATTTTGCATGGGGCCTCATAAATTATGTGGTTGGTCCTGCCTAGCCAAATTGTCCAAGGCCATTCCATGGTGAGCAGCAGAGTTGAGGTTCAAACCCAGACTGCCTGGCATCCGGCGTGACTGCCTGGCCTCCAGAGTGACTGCCTGGCCTCCAGAGTGACTGCCTGGCCTCCAGGGTGTGCTCTTTCATTGTGTCCTCCTGCTTCCCATATTCTCATGTTCTTAAGCACTGTCCTCTATCTTTTTTCTCTGGACGTGTCTTTAGAGGCAGAGGCAGGTGGTTTGACTCATGTCTGTTGAATTCTAAAGATTCAGAATTTATTTGTTGAACTGAATGTTTGATACATATAATTTCCTAATTAGGTTTGTGGGAGTGCAGTAGTAAAGATTTGAAGATATGGCAAGAATTGCATATCCTGGCTATAGTGAAAAATCATAGTCTAAAAATAAATGGGAATAAAGTGGAAACATTGTAACATGTTTGCTTTGTACAGCTTTAATGGAAAAAGGAAAGGAAAGAATACATATGAAAAGAAGGCAGTCCCTTGGCGCTGCCTGTCTCAATGCTGTGTGCTGTGGACTGGGGACACTTAATTACCACGTAGAATTTTAGGGACTGTTTATGAGAAGCTTCTTTTTAACTTTTCATGGATTGCAGTAAAGGAAAATATAGAAAGATAGAGGAGGATTTTTATCACGTTGGCAAAAACTGTTCCTCCATGATCTATGGCTAGAGCCTGAAACTGCCCAAGTTCCATCTCTCAGCATTTTCTGAGAACTTTCTGTGAAGAGAAGTTCAGAGGCCAGTAAAACAAGTGTGGTCACGAAAGGAATCAGAACATGACTCCCCCAAATCTGCCTCTTTGACATAAAATTATTTTTGAGCTGAAGGAAATTAAGAAGCAGTAAACAGGGGAAAAGCTCTCTCTATCCTCCACATTTTCTGCCTGAAGACAGGATAGAAATCCTCCTCTACTGGAGACAACTCTAGACTCATCAGCTGAGAGACAACGCCAGAGGAATCTGCAAACTAACCTCACTTCATCAGTTTTCTCCTACATATTTACCTTCCCACAGTTTCCCATCCTTGGAAACCCAAAACCTCACTTCTTTGTCCTGTCTTTTCTTGACAACTTTATTGTTCTTTGTTGAACATGCCACATAAGCCAGATGCCACATAAGCCAGAGTTCTAAGCTGCTGCTGTGGGTTACCTTTCATTGAGATTTCTCCTGTGTGATGTACACTGTATGCATTCATAAGTTGTTTGTTTTACTTCTGTTAATCTGTCTTTTATTACGGGAGTTCATCCCAACTAAGAACTTATGGGGCTTGGGGGAAAACTTATTTTTCCTCCCTGACAGTCACTGCAGGGCAACTGAAGTTCTGACAGAGGGAGGCATCTGCCACAGGAACACGAGGAAAGCAGCTGATAGAGTCAGGAGGAGTCTAGAAGGGTCAGGGGAATTGTCCATGTAGAGAAGAGGGACAGAGTGTTCATCTATGGAGGGAACAGTAAGGACAAAATCACGGAGGCGAGGGAGATCACGGTCAAGATGAACTGCAGTATTTGGCCCTGGGGGAAGTGTTAGAAAGGTAGGTGGGGACCAAATGCTATTGTGCTAAGTTAAGGAGTGTGGATTTATATATCCCAAGGCATTAGGGATGGTGATCATAATAGCTAGCATTTATTGAGAGCTTCCCAAGTGCTAGGCACGATTTAGTCCCATAATATCCTTATTCTCCAACACTCCTTTGGGGTTAGTTACTAATCTCATTTTACAAAGAAGAAAACTGAGGGACAGAGACTTTTAATAACTTACCTAAGGTCACACAACTAGTATGTTTCAGAGCCGGGATTGTGAACCGGGAAGTCTGGCTCCAGAACCTGTGTTCCTGATGGCAATTTTATACTGATTCCAGTGATGGAAGAATTTTAAGTAGAGGAAACGTGTATATGATTTACATTTCCAAAGATTGTTCTAATGGAAGTGTGGCCTACTAGATGCAGGGAGATGAGCATCTCTGGTTTTGCCACCACAGAAGCTATGAAGACATGTTCTTTAAAAATGACTTCTCCTCTCTTCCCTTGGTATATGGGTGCAATCAATTCTCGCTTTAAATACCTTCTCCCTGCTCTTTCTATCTCTGAACAGATTCCTCACCCCCACCCCCCACCGTTCCTTACTCACTGAGCTTTATGCTACTTGACCATCACTCAACATCGCTCACCAACCTAGCCTTCTTTCTTCTTCCTCTTGGTACTGCTCTCTAGATTATAAACATCCATGTGATTTCCAGTCACCTGTATGTATACCTATTAGGTGATACGATATGTACACTCAGTGGTCATTATTAATACATGAAATGGCTGAGGACTCTAGAGGCATGAATGGAGTTAGAGTCCTTTCTGTGATATATATACCCCTGGGATCTGGGGGGCAGGCAGCAAACCTCTTTGGACCTTAGAGACAAACTGGGCATAGTAATCATATCTGCTGTACTGGTTGTTGTCAGAAACAAAATGAAATAAGATGATATACTTTGTATAAATAATGTTTATACAAAGTATAACATTATACTTTGTTATATGGCTACATTGTCTCTAGTGTAAGCAATTTTATTTACAATTTGTACTCTACTTGTTTTGATATCATTTATGGCAACTTTATGTATTATAGCATTTCAAACCTGGAGGGATCTAGGCAGACTGTGGTTGATTAGTTGATGTTTAGAAAGACTGGTTAATTCACTGCCAGAATGCAGATGGGGTGGTTGGGGAGGATAACTGTTTTCTCCAGGCAGTGGGTCAGACTGTTCCCAAAGTGTGATCTTACCCATATCACTTAACCTCTCTGGGCATCTGTTACCTCCTGGAAAATGAAGGCAAAGCTGCCTACTTGTAGGGCTGATCATGAAGAAGATTGAGATGTTTTCTGTAAAGTGCTTGGCACTTAGCAAGTGTTCTATAAATACTATTATTATTTTCATTCCTGAAAAGGAAGGAGTTAGTATTCTAGTGTTGAGTGTCAAAAGACTGGGGGAAGGAGTGTGGGAGGGGTTTATACACTTTCCTTCCCATCCTCTCAGTTGTCCTCCCTCATCTCCACTCCCTCCATCTCCAATCTTTTCTCCCCTCAAGGCTGAATGAAATTGAATGTCTTGTAAACGTGTGCAGCCTTTGCCACCGGGCCCTCGGACATGCCCTTTTAACATTCTGACATAATGGATGAAAACATGAACAGCTGACAGTCATTGGTTAAATCTCCAAACTTTTCATTCCCTCACCTGTGGGGATGGTGCCCTCTGCCTGGTGAACCCAGCCCAGGCAGAGATTGCAGGAGCTGGCTCTGCTGGTGGCGGGCCTGGTTACCTAGGCAACGTTTACCTGTGCTGATGACAAAGGGCCTGTCACTGCCTCCTGATGCATGCAGAAGAATGTTAAGTTTGCGGGGAGATGGAAAGAAACAATTTTCTCTTGAAATGAGGTAGATGCAGGTGTTAATTTCTTTGGAGTGAATTTTCTGTTTTCAGAGAGGCAAGGGTAGAGCTTAAACACAAACTTCTGGCTGAAAATATTTAGTTTGCGAACCTGGCAAGCCTCTTAAGAAAAAAAACAATCCTGGTGCCGGGACTGTTAGGCTTCCTGTCTTTTCAGCAGCTTATTGCATTTGTTTTACTGCTTTGAAGGATTGGAAGTCTCTGAAGGCCATTTCTTTAATGACTTGGAATATTAATGTAAATACAGTGAATACTATAGCTTTGCCTCTAATTGGCTTTTCAGTCCTTCACGCTGTAAAGCCCCCTTCTTTTAAGACATTTTCTTTATTTTGAAATATAATATATTTTATATTTATCAATTTTATTTATAAAATATCTTTATTTTATAAATAAATTAATAATGAAGGAAAGTGCACCAAACAATTAAATAGCCCAGTGATTTATCATGAAGTGAATACATTGATGATTGCTGCCGTTAACAATGTGAGGACAGAACATCGTAGGTGTCCCAGAAACAGTCCTTCTCCCCACTTCCAACCCTTCCCGTCTCTCACTCTCCCAAAGGAGATTGCTGCCTTGGCTTTCCAAAGCAAATAAACGAAGTTCTTACTAGAGGTTTTGTTCCCTAAGTGTTCATTTCTAAACACTCTAGTTTAGTTTTGTTTCTTTTGAATTTCATGTAGAGGAAGTCATAGAGCATTTTTTTTTTTTTTTTTTTTGAGACGGAGTCTCTCTTTGTTACCCAGGCTGGAGCGCAGTGGCGTGATCTCGGCTCACTGCAATCTCCGCCTCCCGGGTTCAAGCGATTCTCCTGTCTCAGCCTCCCAAGTAGCTAGGACTACAGGCATGTGCCACCACGCCCGGCTAATTTTTGTATTTTTAGTGGAGACACGGTTTCGCCATGTTGGCCAGGCTGGTCTTGAACTACTGACCTCAGGTGACCCACCCACCTTGGCCTCCCAAAGTGCTGGGATTACTGGCGTGAACCACTGCGCCCAGCCAGAGCATTGTTTTATGTATGGCTTCTGATATGGTTTGGCTGTGTCCTCACTCAAATCTTATCTTGAATTGAAGTTCCTATAATCCCCATGTGTCATAGGAGGGACCTGGTGGGAGGTGATTAAATCATGGGGGTGGTTACCTCCATGCTGTTCTCGTGATAGTGAGTGAGTTCTCATGAGATCTTATGGTTTTATAAGGGGCTTTCCCCCTACTTTGCTCTGCACTTCTCTTCGCTGCTGCCATGTGAAGAAGGACATGCTTGCTCCCCCTTCTGCCATGATTGTAAATTTCCTGAGGCTTCCCCAGGCATACTGAACTGTAAGTCAATTAAGCCTCTTTCCTTTATAAATTACCCAGTCTTGGGTATGTCTTTATTAGTGCATGAGAACAGACTAATACGGCTTCTTTTTTTCAGCGTTATGTTTATGAAGTTCATCCATGTTGTGGTGTATAGCTGTAGTTCATTCATCTCACTTGCTATATTTCATTATAGGAATATTCCACTATTTATCTATCCATTTGGCCATTGATGCATATTTGAGATATTTCCAGTATTTAGCTATAAATACTGATGTTGTGAACATTCCTGTACCTGTCTCTTGGGGCACATGTGCATGCATATCTGTTGGTTGTGTTCCTAGAAGTGGAATTGTTGGGGCATAAGATATATGTTATCTTTGGCCTTAGTAGTATAAAAAGGTTTTGTTTTTTTTTTTTTAACAAAAAGCAAAATAATTGCTCTCATACAAATACAAAATGAATGTGTGTGAATGATGTTATTTAACTCATTAATTAATGAGGGAACCAGTACATGTTAGCAGCTGGTTCAAAGGAGAATGGAAAGGTCCATGTATATGTAGGCAATAAGAGATGAGGAAATGAATTTATTAATAAAAGTGAAATGGGTCTATCCACATGGCAATAATTTGTTGCATTTCCACCATACATATTCACTTGCGTTTCTATGGACGGGAAGAATTTGTATCATTATCAGTTTTCTGCAACTTAAATAGTTGTAGAATAGCAGAAAGACATAGAAAGGCATAGTAACACAGTAGGGTGCATTAGACTGCACGATCACAATGCTTTTTTTTCTTCCCTATTCTAAATCTTTCACAATTTTTCCTGATGGTAGATATTACCAACCTGTTTTCCAAAATTAGTGTATCGAATTACTCTTCCACCAGAAGTATCACAGAAGTTCCTTTTGCTTCTGGACAACAATTGGTTTAAACTTTTGCCATTCTGTTAGGTATGCAGTGGTATCTCTTTGTGGTTTTAATTTGCATTTCCTTGATTAAGAATGAGGTTGAACACCTTTTAGATATTTATTGGCTATTTGAATATCTTCTTGTGTGAACTGCCTGTATTAGTCTTTTCCCCATTTAAAAAAATGGGTTGTCTTTTATCTTTTAGGGGGGTAGGAGTGTTTTATATATATTTTATGCATTAATATATATTTTCCAATCATATCTGTTGCAAATATCTTCTTCCACATTTTAGCTTTTCTTTTCATTCCTTTACTGGTGTCTTTTATGAACAAAACAATTATACTACAGCCCATTTTCTTAATTTTTTATTTTACAATTAATGATTGTTAAAATCCCTCCTTAAGTCTTTCACTAGTTTGATTTCTTGAAAATATTTTAGCATATTAATGTCTAGAAACTACATTATTTTGCCTTTCAAATTTAGATTTAAAATCTATTTTGATTTTATTTTTCCGTATGATGTAAAATAGGGCATCATTTTTTACCCCAATATGGTATCCAATTTTCCTGGCATCTTTCATTGAAAAGACTGTGCTTTCGCTACTGCTTGGCAGAGACACCGAAATGTTCACATGTTTGAGTCTTTTTCTGGATATGTTGCTAAATTCTATTGATCCATTGATCTATTTGTTCATTTTAATACCAATGTCACACTGTAGTTTTCCAACCTAGGAATATGTTATATAGCTCCAAGTACTATTGCATTTCAATTCTCACATTAATATTCTTTTGTTTTTATGTAGAAATTTTTCATATTTTTCAAAGAAATATCCCCTTATTTTGAGGTATTGTTAAGTATTTATGATACAATGGAAATTAAAAAATTAAATTTAATTTTGTTTATAGCTGGTTTATAAACATGTAGTTAGTTAGTTTTTATTTACTGAAAATTATATCCAGCAATCTTGCTATATTGACTTATTAATTTTATCTGTAGATTCTTTGGATTTCTACATCCACAATCATATCATTTGCTAAAAATGGCACTTTTGCTTCTTCTTTTCTAGTTGTGTTATCTTTTATATCTTTTTTTACCTGATTGTACTGACTCCAAAAATTAATACGATGTTGATATCAAAGAGAAAGTTGGCAATATTTTATCACTGTGTGAGGTTTGCAGTAGTGTTTTTATAGATATATTTTAAAGGAATTTCCCTTCTATTCCTCCTTTGCTAAGAAGTTTTATTCATTAATGGATGTTGAATTTTATCAAAGCTAATCTTGCATCTATTAAAATTATTATATGTATTTTCTGCTTAATTCTGTTAATGTAATGAATATTTGTAAAATGTTGAACAACCATGCATTTCTGGAAGCAACCCAATTGGGTCAAGATAGATTAACATTTTTATATGATGTTATATTTAGTTTGCTAATAATTTGTTTAAGCTTTTTGCCTCTATGTTCATTAATGAATTAGACCTGAAATTTTCCGTTCTCATAAAGTCCATGTCAGGTTTTGGTTATCGAGGTTATGCTTAAAGTGAGTTAGGAAATGTGTTCTCTTATTGTTTGGAGGTATTTGAGTATGATCAGTATTGTTTCTTCTTTAAATTTCTGGTAGAATTATCTGGGGAAGTCATCAGAATCTGTTTTTTTTTTCCTTTGTGGGAAGTTTTAAAATTATGCATTAAAATTTTTTAATGGACATTTTTTTTAATGCCAGTTTTAGATTCACAACAAAATTGAGCAGAAGGTACAGAGATAACCCATATAACCCTTGCCCCATCCGTGCACAGCCTTCCCCGTGACCAAGATCCCCCATCAGGGTACTATATTTGTTACAATTGATGATCCTAAATTGACACATCATTATCACCCAAAGTCCACAGTTTATACTAGGATTCACTCTTGGTGTTGTACATCCTATGAGTTTTGGACAAATATATCCACCATTGTGTCACGCAGAATAGTGGTACTGCCCTAAAAACACTCTGTGCCTGCCTATCCATCCCTCCCTTCTACCGTAACCCCTGGAAACCACTGACCTTTCTTTCTGTCTCTATAGTTTTGCCTTTTCCAGAAGGTCATATGGTTGGAATCATAGAGTATGTAGCCTTTTCAGATTGGCTTCTTTCACTTACTAATATGCATTTAAGTTTCCTCCATGTCTTTTCACAGCTTGATAGCTCATTTCTTTTTAGCACTGAACAATATTTCATTTTCTAGGTGTACCAGAATTTGCTTATCCATTCCCCTACTGAAGGCCAGCTTGGTTGCTCCAAGTTTTGGCACTTATAAGTACAGTTTCTGTATTCATAAACACAGAATAAACACCTATATGAAGATTTTTGCATGCACATAAGTTTTCAACTCCTTTGGGTGAATGCCAAGGAGAGTGATTGCTAGACTGTGTGGTAAGAGTGTTTTCAACACTTCCTCATGTTGATCTTTTGTATTGTATGCTTGTTTTCACTTCAGTCACGTCTGCTCTTTATCCATTTCCTTTCTTCTACTTTCTTTTGTTTAAATTGACTGATTTTAAAAAATGATTTCTTGAAGTGGTTAGTAGATTCTCAAATTTTGTCGTAATGTATTTACACAATAGGGTTCCCCTTAAGTACTGTTTTTGCTGTTTTAGATGAAATCATTTTATTATCATTCAGTTAAGAGCAGTTTCTAACTTCTACCAGGGATTTTCTAGCCATCTTTTCATTATTGATTTTTGGCTTCATTGCATTGTGAGGAAAGAACACGCTTTGAATGATTTCAGTGCTTGAAATGTGTTGAGATGTGTTTGATTTCATAACATCTGGCATATTTTTATACGTGTTTGCTATGTGCTTGAAAATAAAGTATATCCTCTATTTGTTGAGTGCAATGTTCTATATGTTTATTTGGCCAATTTTGCTGTTTATGTTCTTCAGATTTTCTGCATCCTCACTGATTTCTTTTGTCTTTTTTTGTTTTATATGTTTCTGAGAGAGATATGTTAAAATTCCATAATATGATTGTAGACTTGTCTTTTTATCAATTACAAAGGATCTTCCATATACCTAGTAAGACTTTCTGCCTTACAGTCTATCTTATCTGATATTAATAAAACCACACCAGCTTTCTTTCAGTTAGTATTTGCCTGGTGTGTTTGTGTGTGTGTGTGTGTGCCTATTTGAATACTTTTAGCTCCTGCATTTCTACAGCATTATTTTTAGATGTGTCTCTTGTATACAGCATATGGTTGAGTTGGACAGAATTTGTCTTTTAATTGCAGCATTGAGTTTTCCTACTTTTAATGTAATAATACACGAGTGGGTTGAAATTTATTATTTTATTAATTTGCTATCTTTCTTTTAGTCCTGCTTGTTCCTTGTTCCAGTTTCTCCTCTTTTTCTCCCTTCTGTTGAATTGAGGATTTGTTGTTGTTGCTTTTAACCATTCCACTTTTTATTTGTCTATTACCTTGGGAGTTGTATATTCTTTTATTATTATTTTGGTGCTTACACTAGAGATTATAGTATGCATCTTGACTCAGGTCTTAGACCACTTTAATGGCATTTATCGCTCTCTTGACTTCTGTGTCATTGTTATGTATTTTACTTCTATACCTTTCAGATGCCCAAGACATTATTATTATTATTGCTTTATTCAGTCATAATCCATTTTGATTAATCATATATTTATTCTTTTCTTTGTTCTTCATTTTATTTTCTGGTATTATTTATCTTTCATCTGGGAGCACTCCCTTTTTGCCTGAAGAACATCATTCACTATTTCCTTTATTGTAGGTCTGTTGGTAACAAATTCTTTTGTTTTTTGTTTGAAGTGCTTTATTTTACTATCACTCTTAGGGATATTTCCTCTGAGCATAAAATTCTAGGCTATCTGTTATGTTCTTTCAATACTTAAAAGATATTTTATTTACTTCTGGCTTTCTTTATTTCTGTTGATAAGTTAGATAAAAATCCAATTTTTGTTTCTTTTTCACCCTTATGCTGATTTTTAGTTTTGTTTTTTTTTTCTTTGTGGTTTTAGCAGTTTTATTGTAATTGGCCTGGGTGAAGTTTTCTTTTTGCATTTCCTGCTTGGGATTTCTTGGATTCTTTGTCTTGGCTCCTTCTAAGGCCTGATATCTTTCTTCAGTTTTGGAAAATTCTCAGGCATCATTCATCTTGTCAAATATTGCTTTTCCCCATTCAGTCTCTTCCATTTCCATGGGCTATAGTTACATATGTGTTATACCTCCTCACTGTATCCTGTAGTGTCTTATCCTGTATTTTCCATCCTTTTGTCTTTCTATACTTTATTCTAGTTATTTTCTTCTGGCTTCTAATTCCTGCTTCTGCTGTGTCTGTTCTTCATATATTAAGTTATTAATTTTAGTTAATGTATTTTTAGGCCTAAAATTTTCATTCGACTCTCTCTGTTTCTGAGTTTCTCATTTTTATGAGTTCCATAGGATGGCGTAGCAAATTACTAGAGACTGGGTAGCCTAGACAACAGAGATGTATTCTCTCACTGTTCAGGAGGCTGGAGGTCAAGGTGTCAGCAGCCACACTCCCTCCAAAGGCTCTAGGGAAGAATCCACCCCTTGCCTCTTTTAGTTTCTAGTGGCTGTTGGCCTTCCTTTGCTTGTAGCTATTTCTCTGTCTCTCCATTTCACATGGCCTTCTCCTCTCTATGTCTGTCTTAAAATTTCTTCTGCCAGTCTCTTATAAGAATACATGTGATTGCATTCAAGGTTCATCTTGATAATATAAGGTAAGTCCTCCTCTCAGCACCCTTAATTCAGTTACATCTTTTTCCATATAATGTATTATTTGCTCCTTTGCTACATAAGGTAATATTCACAAGTCTCAGAGATTAAAATGTGGACATATCTTTTTTGGGGCCACCTTTTAGCCTGCTATACCATTGTACGTTGAAATTCTCAACTTTATAATTTTCTCTTTCTATAAATAGGAAGACTTTTTACAAAAAGTCTGTTTCAGATAATTCTAGTATCTGGAGGCTTGTGGGTGGGTTTCTATTTCTGTTATTTCTGCTGGTTTTGTTTATGTCTTCTTATCTCCTTATGTGCTTGGTTATTTTTAATTGTGTGTGAGACAGTATATTCGTACAATTTTTTACAGATATAATTTGAGGTCAAGATTGAGGTTTCTCAACCCCAGAAGGGATTTACATTTGCTTCTGCAAGCACTTGGGGCATTAGAATTCTGGAAGCATCTGATTTTAGTTTCAGATATTGAGATGGCTTGAAGATGATCCATAGTCCTCTGCAAGGGCCTCTTAGTTCTCTATTCTCCCTTCCTGCTAGGACACAGCTCTTTGAGGAGCCCAGTCCAAAACAAATGATACACCTGGTCAGTTCCCCCATCCTTAGCAGGACTTAAACACAAATCTTTATTTCCTTGGCTCCTCAATATGTCGTTAGGGGAAAAATAGGCCCAGAATGCCAGCTTCTTTTGTCCAGACTTCTTCCTTCCCTTGATCCTGGCCTGATGCTTTTTTTTTAGCTTTGAGGTGTTTTAAAGCATTTAATAAATGCTTTTTCTCTCTTTTACTTGTCTTCAATGGGAAGGTGTATTAGTCTGTTTTCACACTGCTGATAAAGACATACCTGAGACTGGGCAATTTACAGAAGAAAAAGGTTTACAGTTCCACAGGGCTGGGGAGGCCTTACAATCGTGGTGGAAGGTGAAAGGCATGCCTCACCTGCGGCAGACAAGAGAAGAGAGCTTGGGCAGGCAAAGTCCCCTTTTTAAAACCATCAGATCTTGTGAGACTTATTCACTATCATGAAAACAACACGGGAAAGACCTACCTCCATGATTCAGTTACCTCCCACTGGGTCCCTCCCACAACACGTGGGAATTCAAGATGAGATTTGGGTGGGGAAACAGCCGAATCATATCAAAAGTTTTATCTGGCATATCTAGTGAGTCATTATCAGAAGCAGTAGTCTCTCTGAAGCTTTTCTCATCTATCCACCTTACATTTTTATGATTAAAAATTCCAAAAATTACAGAAGTGGAGAGAATAGTCCAAATATTCCCCCATCACTCAAATGCAACTGTTATCAAGATTTTGTCACATTTGCATGGAAATGTTCACAACCTATAAGAAGAGAAAGTTTTAAAGCAAGGCAATATCTCAACTCACAGCCATCCACTCACCTCTAATGGCCAGCATCAGAGACAAAGACTTCTGCCTTGGTTACTGCTGTCCTGAGCTTCTAGCAAAGGTGTGCCCCTAGCTGATTTCAGTGAACTATTGTTAAATGAATGTGAATTCACTGAAGAACCACAGACTGTGGGAGCTGGAGGAAGTCTTGGCTTGTCGTAATGAACCACAGATTACAGATGGAGATGCTGACATCCTGAGATTTGAGATGTGCTATAGGTCACAGAGGTGCATGGGAGAGTTAGGCCAAGGTCTCAACTCAGGGCTCTCTCCACTTTTCCACACTTCCTCCTCATTTTGCTAGCTCATTACCACTTTTTCTTCCTTTCTGGTAACACTGAAGTTTAAGAGCATTTCATTACAAGTGTGATGATACAATGTGGTATTAAGACATGACAAGGCAAGTTTTATTGGCCATTACTATTTGCCTCAAGTGAGTGGCAAAGCCTTTGACCACTCGAGGCATATATTAATAGCCGTATAAAATACATCCTGGATTGCTAGTGCTATTACCGTCTGGCTATTACATTTAAAAAATATTGTACAAATACCACTTCAAATAATTTTCTTACTCTTTTTTTTTAAACTGGAACGATTAGCTTTTTTTATGAGAGACAATTCTTCACATGATGGAGAAAATAGAATTGTCAGGTAACATGGAAAGAGTATAAGCTTTGGAGTCATACCAAACTGTGTGCAGGTGTTTGCTCTGCTATTTATCATCACTGTGACATTAGGCACTTTTCTTAAACTCTCTGGGTCTATTTTCTTCTCTGTCAAATGACAACAAGAATGCTTGTCTTTTAGAATTCATATGTATATGAAAATACCTGGCATAGGGCCTTGAACATAATGAGTGGTCAATAAATCTTATATTTTTGTTGTTGTTATTATTGTCATGATAATGAAATCCAATGGGAAATTTTTTCTTTTAATTAGTTGATTTATTTGTAAGACTAAAAATGTTGTTATAACAGATCCTTGTCTTGCAGGGCAGTCTTTCTTTGTTTCCTCTCTAGCCCTCATCCCTTGGAAAAATGAGCTGAACCATGTTGGTTGGTGCAAGAGGGGCTGACAGAAGAGAGTTTTGATAAATCCACAAGATAACTTTGGAAACTCTTTGCCATTTTCCCTCCTACTCAATGCTGCTGGGACTTTGAGCTCATTGAGGCAGTCTAAAGCTGTGCTTTGACTTCAGTGCTGTGCCTTGTGCTTGGGATAATTGTGTTTTCCATTTGATGGCCCCCAATGCTTTGTGTAGGAATTGGATGGTGCACCCATGCTCCTCAAATGCTGAAGCAGTCATGTCACTTGGTGGGGTGAGGTGGATCATCAGCAACAACATACTTTTCTTTTCTTTTTGAATTAAGCACACAGAAAAATCCATAATCTAAACATGAGGGACATTAAGTTTTGGATGGAAGAGAGTGAATTTTGCAACAATAACAACTAAAAACCCAGGACAGAGAACAATTATTGAAAACAACTTGCTGAAGTATATAAATAAATAAAAGTGTCATTTCTGAAGTATCTTTCCTTCCCTAGGCTCACTGCCATTGTCATGGGAAAAGTGTGCATGGCAGCATTTACTCTGAGGTAATAACATGGATACATTTCCCGTTGCTCAAGACTTGTACGTAGAGTCTGAAGACAAATTCTTCCTATCTTGCTGAGAAATTAACTTCTATTTTTCCATTCCTGTGAGCCAGAAGGGTAATTACCACATGCTGTTCAGTCATGAGTTTACGGAAAGAAACACAGGCTTCATTCAGGGTCTTCACCAACTGGGTGGGGTTGGGTTGGTCATGGAGAGAACTTACATTGTGGGTTTACAGCTGTACTGCAAACATTTCTTCAAGTCTGGAGCAAACTCAGCCCCTCTTTCCTGACTAACTTCTTCCCTGCCTAATCCAATGAAGACAATGGTTGATGAGAATAATAGCAGTTATTGCATATTAAGTATTAATCAGACATGTTATTCTTTAAACACACTTTTGCTTTTTTTTTTTTTTTATAATAATCAGGCATCCAATGAGATCTGTCCTCTTTTTATCCTCATTTCACTGAGAAGGAATGGTGGCTCTGAAGAGTTAAATAACTTGCCTAAGCTCACAATTTTAGAAGGTATGGCCAAGACTCAAACCCAGATTGGTCTGATTGTCAAAGTTGTGTTCTATTCTTAACCAATTTTCTACTCTCTTTGGTACCATGATTATCTCCTTGCCTTATAAATATTCTTGTATGTGGTATTATCTTTGTCTTATTATTCATGGTACACAGGGGCTTTTTTCTTCCTACTTGCATTTCCAGTTCCTTCCTTATTAATCAGTGTGAGCTTTTTGTGATTGAGCCCTCTTTTCTCTTGCCCCACCCGCCAGCCCACCTCCTGTTCAAATACAGCCCTGTGGGTGAACACTATGGGCAACCCATGTGTGTGGGCTCATAGGAAGATGCAATGTGGAGAAGAATAGAAGCTTCTATGGCAGATCTACATTCTTTTTTCTGTCCTCTCCTTCTCTCTACACCCAATGTACTTTATTTTTTGGCCCATTTTTGCTCCTATATGCCCTTTCATCATCCTCAGAACCTGTACCCTTGGCATTTTGTCTGTAGACATTTATATTTCCTGGCATTGAGGCTATAGATCTCTAATACTTGAATTGATTTTCAAAATTAGGGAAAAGAGCTGCGATTTTAGCTATATATTTGGGCTGTTTGAGTTGAAAATGATGAAGAGTAAAGTAATGTTTGGTGTAAGAGGTGGGAGGCAGGACTGTGACACGGTCAGCTGACTCTTAGATGTGTAATAATGGTCTGGCACCGCCAGTCTCTCACTGTCTTCTTGAAATCACCTCTAAAGAAGAGTTTGATCTGGAAGGTCAAGCCTAGCAGTGAGCTGAAGCTATTCTCCCTGAGTGCATTTATTCATTTATTCACAAAGCAGTTACTGGTCTATGTGCCTCAAGATTCCTAAATCTCATTGAGCCACCAACCCTTTTATTGAAAGCTACAGGCTCTTTTTTTCACAAAAATTCACAGAATACATAACATGGTTTTGCATGCAATTTGAAGGGATTCACAGATCCTTTGAAGCCCATCTGAGGACTGCCAGCCAGGACCCCTAGCTTGGTGCACTACCTTTCTTGTTTAATCACATTCTAATCTCCAAATCAAGGCCTCTTCCATTGTGAATAGAGATAGAAACTCAGCTCAGATTCTTTGATGGAACTGTGTTCAGCCAAGTTGTGTTTGCTCATCACTGAAGCTTTAAGAGATGGTTAAAGAAACAAGGTAACTGTGTGGAATTACTTATGATCACAAAGGCATCTGTAGCAAAGGATCAGTCTTCACAGGAGTTGTCTTCTGAGCCTGGGTGTGAAGGGTCTCTAAACTATTTTATGGGAAATTTAAATCCCTCGATTGAAACAAATTATCATAGGAGGGAAGAAAAAGTAAATCTCATTAATGGTTAGGTGTAGTGGGTTAAATATTTGTAAAAGTCTTGGTCATGTTGAAAATGGTAATACCAGTGCAATGAGTCTGAAATCTGTAGACATAGTGTGTGTGTGTGTGTGTTTCTGAAAAAAATAAAAATTTTCACATCTAAAATAAAGGCTCAGTTTCCTTTGGGGTTCCTTAGTTCACAGCAGTATGACAGCTAACCAGAAAGCTGCCATACTGTGATTCTGTTTTTATATTATTTAATTAGATGACTTAAAGATTCTCTAAAAATTCTGGTGCAGCCTTTGTGTTCCTGGGAGGAATCTTACATAACTTGGAGTCCTAGAATAGAGGAAGAGAACAGTGGTACCCAGGCCTCGTTTGCTGTTATGGTTTATGTCGCAGACTTGCTATGTATGACTTCCAACAACACAAACAGAAGGTGACAGGTTACAAAAGAGTAGATAAAATTTTTTGCTGACTTTTCTCCTGGCTACACTCTCCCTACTCCCTCCCCATTAAGAGTAACGGGAGAGTTCCTGAACTAAAGTTGCATTGTGTTTCCATGCAGAAAACCAAAGACTCCCCGTAAGCTGAACTGAGGTAGGCAAGGCATGAAACCGAAGGGCTGCAGGTTTGTCATTTGTTGTTAAGAGCTGTGGCATAATTGGCCAAAGGGGCTCATTGTCTACAGCCTTCTGTAAGTTATTCTGCAATATTCCATTCAAAGGAAAAGCAGCCAAGTTCTGTTTCCACCTTTCTAAAGGCTTTGGTGGTTCCTGTCCATTGGGTGTGTGTCCTGCCCTTTGCCTCACTGTCTCAATAAAGCATGTGAAGACCAGCTTCCTCTCCAGTCTGGCGGATCTGTTCTCAGGCTGCGCAGAGAGTGGCAAAGGCTGCATCTGCGTTGCTTGCTCTTGGCATTGCCTGCCTGCCAGGGCACCACACAGAGCTCGGGCTTACAGGCACACTTTGGGTGAAGTCGTTCTTCCCTGAAAACTGAGATGGGAAACTTATCCTGACATGTCAGAACTGACGAAGAAGGCTAAGCAATGGCTACCTGAGCATTAGTCTTGGGAGTGTGTTCTTTCAAGCACAGGTTTAGGTTCGCCCTTACTTCTATTGTTTCCTCTACTAACACATTATGAAGGTAGATTTCCACTGGAAAAAAAAAAGACCAGAATTTGAAAATGTAATAGAGTGCATATTCATTATTAAGATTATAAGAAAGCCTTTGAGAGGATCAGGCAGTGAGCTGAGAATTATCATTGAAGTTTAATTTGTTTGTTGGATATCTGGATGGAAACCAGCAGGACTGGCCATGCCCTGTTCCTCTTTCACAGCCCTGCTTCTGCCCAAAGGGCTCATTCAAATTCTTTTTCATTCTTTCAGCCCTCCACATATGTGGAGAACTCTTATATTCTCCACATCCCTTTCTTCTTTGGAATCCTGCTCTAAGGAAAGAAATAGGTCTTGGTCACCTATACCTTTTACACCTTACTGTGAATGTCAGGATAGTGTATAACCTGGATATTGATACTCCTGGGGCATTTGAGTGTTATCATTTACTGTGAGTTAGAAGACTTTGACTTCTTTAAAAAGGAAGTAGAAGCCATGCTTAAATGCTTTCAAAAACAAACCTGCATAGTTTGTGCTTTGCCCTATTTTTGAATCATCTGTATTAATGCTGTGACTTTGTGAGCACAGTGTGTGTGAGTCTTGGGAGAGGTGAGGACCTGCAAAGTTCTGGCTTGCCACTAACCTGCACTGTGGCTTTGGGAGTGTCAGCTCCCTGCATCACTATAAAATGAGTAGGTTGTATTAGGTGATCACCAGAGGCCCTTCTAGACCTGACAGTCCAAGGATAAAGTTGAGTGCTAAAGGAGCAGGCTGTGTAGACAGATTGCAAGTGTCCACCAGTGGATGGTCTTGGCACAACAAGGCTGCCTCCTCATGGTCTTTGGTCCCAAAAAGTTCAATATAAAATGGAGGAAATGTTATAATTTTAAGCACTGATACCAGGGTTTCCTTAGGGGGAGAATTGCCTTTGTGTGGGAAAATACCGTGATAAGACATTTGGAGTAGATTGTGAAACACTGAAAACATTAGTATCTGGGAACCTAAGCCAAAAAAGAGATGATTAATCTTTTGTACACAAGAAAGTAAAAGGAATTTGTGCTTTGTTCAGCCTTATGCAGAGGTAGAAAAGAAAATAGAGGAGAAGAGACAAGAGAGGAAAGAGAAAGAAAATCTGGAAAGATGGCAGAAGACTGGATGCTGTGTGTCCTAAAAGCCTTAGTAAGAAAGGCTTAGAGATATTAGGAACTGTAATGTCTAATGTGAGATATTAATTTAGTTTACTGTGTGTTTTACTCTCTAGTTTCTGTGACTTACCAATCTCTAATAACTCAAAAATAGTTTTTGAGTGAATTATTTTGTGAAGACTAGGGAAGGCATTGAGGATTTTTTTTTGCCTAGATTAATGTGGAAACAGCTTGTATGGAAATAAAATATTACAGGCAGAGGTGACTAGAAAACATAGCCCCACCCAGAAAATTGTAGACGTCTTAGTGAGAGGTTTGCATCTCCACTGGACATGCAGTTTGGAGGTCTCTAGCCAATGTCATCTAGATCTTCCAGGGCTGGTCAGGTGGGAGGTTCCCAAATGGCATTGTTATGGGGTCTTATCTGCAAATGCAGAACTCCATTATGTTTTAATGATGGATGAGCCATTTTGACAAATTTGCAAGATTCTAGAAGAAAGAACAATCTGGAATGTGTTCTTACATACTTTTTTTTGGTTTATTTTGTTTTTCTGTTTTTTTTTTCCAAGATGGACACTCAGTGTGAATGTTATGTACTGTTGATTGTACCTCTAAGATGATGTAATGACCTCATCTTATCTGGCTGTCAACAATGGCCCCCTTTTGGCCAGAGGTTATTTGACTGCTTCAGAGAGATCTGGAAAACACAATTTCTTAGTTTTATCTGTGGCCAATTGTACCTCTGTAATGGCTGTTTTGTCCACCATTGTTTTCTGGGATTTCTGAGGAAAATTCTGAGACAAGTAACTCCTTTGTTTGTGGAAGTTAGTTTTGGAAATTACAAATGAAATATCTTTTTTTTTTGAGATGGAGTTTCGCTCTTGTCACCCAGCTGGAGTGCAATGGCATGATCTTGGCTCACTGCAACCCCACCTCCCGGGTTCAAGCAATTCTCCTGCCTCAACCTCCTGAGTAGCTGGGATTACAGGCACCCGCCACCACGCCCGGCTAATTTTTTTTTTTTTTTTTTTTGGTATTTTTAGTAGAGACGGAGTTTTGCCATGTTGGCCAGGCTGGTCTTGAACTGCTGACTTCAGGTGATCCACCTGCCTTGGCCTCCCAACGTGCTGGGATTGCAGACATGAGTCACTGTGCCCAGCCGGACAAATGAAATTTCTATCCTAAAACAGTATGCATTACCTAATCCCAGGTGGTTAAAAAAATGTATATATATTTAATGGTTGCTCTGAAAAAATATAGACAGCATGGGTTCCAAAATATTAACTATAGTAAGGAGTCCCATCATGGTTTTCATAGCATCCTATCCTGTACGTGTACTTGTATGTTGTTGCATTTATAAAGATTGAAATTCATTACTAATGTAGTTGGTTATCAGTTTCTTTCCTAGAACAGGGAGCACCTGTCCTGCACCAGGTCCAGGGTAGTGTAAATGACACCTCAGCAATAGAGTGATTTTTCTCTAGTTTTACAGTTTCTACAGTGAACATATTATTTTTCCTAATTACAAAATATAAATCTCTTTAAAATGAAGCATGCATAATTAGGTACTCAGTATTACTTTTAGGAAATTATATTTGTGCAACTGAAGAAAAGGCCTAAATGGAAAGAACTAGAATGGAAAGGAACATGTTGAAGGATGTATATAAATGGTAGGTTTCTCACTTTGGGAGGCCAAGGTGAGCGAATCATTTGAGGTCAGGAGTTCGAGACCAGCCTGGCCAACATGGTGAAACCCCATCTGTACTAAAAATACAGAAATTAGCCAGGCATGGTGGCTTATGCCAGCACATGCCTGTGATCACAGCTACTTGGGAGGCTGAGGCGGGAGAATCGCTTGAACCGGGGAGGCAGAGGTTGCAGTGAGCTGAGATTGCACCACCAAACTCCAGCCTGGGCAAAGAGTGAGACCTTGTCTCAAAAAAAAAAAAAAAAAAAAAAAAAAAAAAGGTAGGTTTCTGCTCTTGGATCTAAGTGCTCGATTGTAGAGAAGATATCATAAAGAGAGTCCAAAGTGTGAGTTCATACCCACAGTAGCCAGTAATTGACAGGGCAGCTTTGTTTTGCCTTCACTTAAAATACTGGCATGGTGTGTATTTTGTTGTCTGTCCTTCAGAATTGGATTTTGTTTTTTCAAGGAGAAAAATAGATGAGACTGCTACTATAGGATCCCTTGTTAGATATATTACATTTCAGGATATATTTCCAGGCACTTCATGGTGGAAATCTGGCTCTCGGAGCTTAGGCTTGGTTTTGGGATATTTTCTGCATGTCAGTATATTTCAGTATGCCTCTAAGTAAACCAAGTAGCTCCTCCTCCCCCTCAACACCTGGTATGATTCATGACTGATTTGGGTAGCTGTAATTTTTCTAATGTCAGTTAGAAGGGAAAGAATTTAAATTTACTACATGCCAATCATATTCCAAAGCCATACTTAGCATTAAAACCACAGAAGGAGTCATTTACGTTTAACAGGAGCTGTGGGTCTTAAGCAATGATCATTTGGTAATGTATGTTTTGATTTTAGGTTAAAAAGAACCTTGATGTTGTGGGATTTCTGGTTTTCAGATGAGTGGCTAATAGCCTGTTTTTAGAAAGACATTGGGGATGGGAACATGTATTTGGCTTCTTTGAGTACAGAAATTCTGCTTCTTGGTGGACCACAGTTTGACTTTGTTTTCAGGGTTACCTTGGTGTAACAAAGCATCCCTTATGCCTTCAGGGCTGTCCTTACCACCCATCACCTGCCAATTGGTTCCTGTCTATGTCAGTGTTTTGAATCAGAATATGAGGTGTGAAAAATACTTCATTCGATTTTAGACCACTCCTACCTTTTGGGTAGTATTACATTTGAAAGTTTAGGATTTGGCCTAGTTCACTTGTTTATTTTTTTACTCTAAAATAGGTGTTAAATATATTTTGAGCATTTACTGTTGCAGGGCACTGTACTAGGTACTATGTACTATGTACTAGGTACTAGGTACTAGGTACTATGGAATTACATACAAACTGGAGAGATAGGCTCTGCTCTCATTAAGCTTATCGTATGATAGGAAAGAAGGAAAACAACAATGAAAAAGCTACATAACCCTTTCATTGCAGAGTGGTCAGTGCTATGGTGTGGACAGAGTGTCCTGAGGGAGTCTAAGTGGAAGATAAGTTGAGGGAGAAGTGGATAGAGAGTGTGTGTGACCTTATGCAAAGGCATTGGAGTAAAAAGGTGCATCTGTCATTGAAGAGAATGAAAAAAAAAATTCAGGGACAGGAGCTCAGTGAGGGAAGGTGAGTATGCCCAGACCATGAAGTCTCCTGGGCTGCAGTGAGGACTTTGGACTCTATGAGCTAGGAGTGTTCTGCCCACTTAAAAAAAGACATGTAGGGGACACACATTATTTTATTTGCCTGAAGCTTGACCACCTCTCCTTTAGCTCCCTTCCGCATTCTGGAAAATACTTCTCCATTTCTCTAGCTCCATGGTTACCGTGGAGGCAGCCATGTTGTTTTAAGTTACTCTGTGTCCCAACCACTGATGATTGATCCAGGGATTTTATTTGATTCCTTGGGGGTGTTGGAATTGGATTATAAAGTGAAGAGCTGTTGGAGGCCACGTTCTGTCAAGCAGCCTAAAGAGCAGAGATGGAAGAATGAAGCAAGACCACAGAGAGTATTTAAAGTAAAATCTGGCTGGGTGCGGTGGCTCACACCTGTAATCCCAGAACTTTGGGAGGCCAAGGTGGGAGGATTACGTGAGACCAGGAATTCCAGACCAGCCTTGCCAACATGGCAAAACCCCGTCTATACTAAAAAATACAAAAATTAGCTGGGCCTGGTGGCATGTGCCTGTAATCCCAGCTACTCAGGAGGCTGAGGCAGAATTGCTTGAACCTGGGAAGTGGAGGTTGCAGTGAGCCAAGATCTTGCCACTGCACTCCAGCCTGGGTGGCAAAGTGAGACTCTGTCTAAAAAAATAAATGAATAAAAATAAAATAAAGTAAAATCAAGCAGAGACAGGATATTCCTGGGCTCTCCACATGCTCCAGGCACTGGTTCCAGACCTTTCCAACATGAATCCTAGTCTTAGGTTCTATAATATAACAGTATTCCCCTAAAAAGTTTTCTTTCCCCACTTTCTGTTTATACTAGCCACAATTAGTTTCTGTCACTAATGTAAAATTATTTTCTCTATAAGTGCAGGTATTTGTAGATATTTATAATAATTTTGCTTTAGGGCAATCTTCTGATTGTAAATGGGCCTTAAAGCTTCTTAATTCATGGAAAGTCAATTACCCTCTAGTTTAGTTTGAGGATACAAAGGGACAGGAGAAGTTAAGCTCATCTCCTATTTCCCAAGAATGTAAATGTGATGAAAGGGAACTTTGCAGTCTAAGCAAAAACACTTGGACAAGATAACTTACGGACTTGAGTGTAAAAACTTAAGAAGTGAACTTTCAGTTGTAGCGATTCTCTCTGATGTGAGTCTTTCTAGTCCACTCAGGTTTTATTTCTTTTTGAAGGTGATGCAAACAGCAATATTATTAGCTTAAACCTAAATTGTGGTTTATTTGATGCAACCGTGACCAACTGCATTTTCATAATTCTGTCTTTGCTGCATTATCAGCTGGCAGGGTTATTCACGCTGGACTAGCCTCTGAGCCTGCTAATTCAAATGAACAGTCCTTGCCAACCACTGCTGAGCTTTGAGAAGGTCTAGGCTAAAGATGGGCAAATTAAAGACAATTCCACACTGTGGTAAGATAATCAACTACTCTGATTACCTAGTAACTAAGCTAATTGGGAAGCAGTGTAGTATATGGGATAAGAGCAGGCTGTGTGGATTCAGACCTGTGTGGGAATTCCACCTCTGCTGTATAGTACATGCTAGATGACTTCAAGCAAGTTCCCTGATCTTTCTGAATCTCAGTTTTCCTGTTGATAAAATGAGGTAATAATAGTACCTACTTCGTGGGACTATTATGATTTGGTAAAATAATATTTATAAGACACAGTAAGTTCTTTTTTTAAATTATTACTTTAAGTTCTGGGATACATGTGCAGAACGTGCAGGTTTATTACATAGGTATACATGTGCCATGGTGGTTTGCTGCACCTATCAGCCCATCATCTAGGTTTTAAGCCCTGCATGCGTTAGGTATTTGTCCTAATGCTCTCCCTCCCCTTGCCCCCGACTCCCTGACAGGCCCCGGTGTGTGATGTTCCCCTCCCTGTGCCCATGTGTTCTCATTGTTCAACTCCCCCTTATGAATGAGAACATGCGGTGTTGGGTTTTCTGTTCCAAGACACAGTAAGTTCTTAAGTATTAGCATTATTATGGATATTATTTTGTAAAGCAGTTACCATAATGCCTAGAATTTGATAAATGCTATTTGCTCTTTTACCTTAAAAATGTACCTATCCATATCTTTGAAACTTGAGTAAGTAAATGTCTTCCCTGATTTACCTGCCTTTGGGCAGCAGGTTAAGAATCCCTGACATAAACTGACCTTCTCATTTTATAGACAGAAATTGCAATCCCAAAGAGTAGCAATTTTGCAGGGTCGGGCAGAGCTGGGTCTGGAGCTTAGGGGTCTGTCTCCTAATTCAGTGCTTTACCCACTACACTGCCTGTTTCAAGTGCAGATGACCTAGGGCATTCTTTGGCTGCATCAATATGTATAAAGAGACACATGATGCTTGCAAAAGGTACAGTTAGAGACTTTTATGAACCCCCAAACTTGTGGATATGGAAATGCTTATATACTCCTTATTTTTCCCCAAATCATATTTCTATAAGGATTCTCATATCCTGTGCACATTCCTTTTTTATGTGAATACAGTTTTCCTGAAGTATCTTCCCTTGCTTGATGGCAATTTTTTCTTTTTGAGACGGAGTCTCACTCTGTCACCCAGGCCGGAGTGCAGTGGTACAATCTCGGCTCACTGCAACCTCTGTCTCCCGGGTTCAAGCAATTCTCTTGCCTCAGCCTCCTGAGTAGCTGGGATTACAGGCGCGCGCCACCATGCCCAGCTAATTTTTGTATTTTTAGTAGAGACAGGGTTTCACCATGTTGGTCAGGCTGGTCTCGATCTCTTGACCTTGTGATCCACCCGCCACGACCTCCCAAAGTGCTGGGATTACCAGCGTGAGCCACTGCACCTGGCCGATGGCAAATTTTTACAAGGAACCTGAGTTTGTAGTCACTTCACAGGCATTACAAGGACAAGGGAGGAATCTCCAAGTTTTATTGCCAGAAAGATGCTGGGCCCTTGGGACCTACATAGCTCTTCTAAACACTGGATACATCAACCACAGAATCCAAGTTTGCATCTCAGTGAAATTTCACACTAGAACATATTCTTTGGAATTCCTCGTGAATAATTGAAACAATGATTGTTAAGTCCTTTAATGCTAAATATTTACTTTATAATGGTCCCATTCTACTGGACATTGGTCAGACTGCCGTGTTCCATTGAGGGTCGTATTTAAGAGAGCTGTGGCCAAACCTAAGTTCACATAACAGCAAGCAGTGAGGATGGGAAGGAGTTCTAGGAGTTGAGTTATGTGAGGGATGGTGTATTTGGCCTGCATGGGAGATGAAGAGGAGTAATAAAAGGCACCATCAAATATTTTAAGTCTGTCAGGGGAGGAGGGATTTTATTTACTCTATCATACTGGATATTTCAGGGAGTCATATTTTAGGCTGTTTATTTAAAAAAGTTAGGTGAAACTTGAACAACAATAGTAACTATAACAATTAAGTCTTCCAGTTATTGAGCATTTAGTGAGTACAGAGTCCTATGCTAGGTGCCCTCCAGGGATTGTAATCCCTGTTTTATAGATGATGAAACTGGGATTCAAATAGGTTTGGGAATTGGTCCTTAACTGGCAGGTCCGTAGGACTGTAAAGCCTCAGGAAGAGCAATTGCCTCCATCATAGAAAGCATAAGAGGTTGTAGGAAGAATAGATTCTGTGAGCACAGGCCTGCCTTGTATTCCACTCTACCCGGAGTGCCCAGCACTGGGCCTGGCCTCTGCCAGTGGTCAGCAAATGGATGTGCAATGGACACATGAACTGACTCTGCATTTGGTAGGAGCTTTGAATTCTCTGACTGGACTTGAAGGACCTTCCAAAGTCACTGACCATTTAGATGGAAATAAAATATACATCCCCATCACTTGGCTGTTAAATATAAGCTCGTCACAGTTAAAGTCTGGCAAGGCTGGACTGGGGGAACAGTGGCAGTTCCTGAGAGTGCTGAAGGTGGGATTTTCCTTACAGTTCTATTAATTGGATGTGTCCAGAGTGATCTCGTGTTTCCTTGAGAATTGTGGCCACATACTGCCCTAAGTTCTGCTCTCTGCATTTTGTGGCAGTTGATGGGATATGATGAGTTTGTGGGGACAAAAGACTTTAAAAGGTCTCTGTGAGAAATGACTCCTATTGCCTTTGGGTGAGAGGCCAATTTATCAGAATAGCAAATGCCTTATGTTAGTGGCATACTTTGAACACTTCCCATAGAATGTCTCCTTTGATCCTTGATAGATAAAGAAGATATAACCCCCATTTTGCAGAAGACACTGAAGCTCAGAGAAATTATAGGACTTTCTCAAGGTCACATGAAATTCCAATCTTTCTCTGAGCTCCAGGGTCAGTTATCACCTGCCTACTTGATAACTCCACTTGGATAGCTAATGGGCACCTCAAATCCAGCACGACCTAAACAGAGCTCCCAACTCCTGCTCTTTCTCTGAAGAGCACTGATGCTCTCTGTTTCAGTAAATGGCATCCCAGGGAACCCAGGTACATTAGTTTCCTATTGCTGCTGCAACAAATTACCACCGACATAAAAGCTGTACAAATTTATGATTTCACACTTCTGGAGGCCAGAAATCTAATGTGGGTCAGCTGGGCTGCAATGCTTCTGGAGTCTTCAGAGCAAACTGTTGTCTTGCCTTTTCCAGCTCCTAGAGGCTTCTGATATTCCTTGGCAAGTGGCTTGCATTACTCTGACCTCTGCTTTCATCATCACATCTCCTTCTCTGACTCTGGCCCTCCTTTCTGACTCTGCTTCCAGCTTTCCCTTATAGGGATCCCTGGAATTACAATGAGGTTCACCCAGATATTCCAGGACAATCCCCCCATCTCAAGATCTTCAATTTCATCACATCTGCAAAGTCCCTTTGGCATGGAAAGTAACATATTCACAGGTTTTGGAGATTAGGATGTTGGCATTTTGTGGGCCAATCTTCTGCTTACTACAAGGAATCACCCGTTGTTCTTTCATCCAGTCCATCAGCAAGCCCTGCTGGGATCTCCACCACCACCACCTTACCTGCCACCCTCACTCACCTGGGCTATTTAAGCCAAAACATCCCATCTCATCTCCCTGCTTCCAGCCTTGCCTCCCCACTGTCTGTTCTCTGTATAGCAGCACATTAAAAATGTGGGTCAGGCCAGGCATGGTGGCTCACGCCTGTAATCCCAGCACTTTGGGAGGCTGAGGCGGGCAGATCATGAGATCAGGAGATCAAGACCATCCTGGCTAACACGGTGAAACCCCATCTCTACTAAAAATACAAAAAATTAGCTGGGCATGGTGATGGGCGCCTGTAATCCCAGCTACTCTGGAGGCTGTGGCAGGAGAATGGCATGAACCTGGGAGGCGGAGCTAGCAGTGAGCCGAGATTGCGCCACTGTACTCCAGCCTGGGCAACAGAGCCAGACTCCATCTCAAAAAAAAAAAAAAATGTGGGTCAGATCACACCACTGCCCTGCACACAAACCCTCCAGGAGGTTTATATCATACTCAGAAAAAGTATACCTGTATTCCTTCTAATAGTTCTGGGCCTTACTGTCTGCCCTTACTGGCCTTATATTTCTGAGCTCCTCTCTTCCACTCTCCGCCTCACTCACACTGTTCCAGCCCTCTTGCTGTTTAACCATACCTGGAACATGCCTGGAATGTTCTTCCCTTAGACATCTGCATGGCTCCCTCCCTCCCTTCTTTCATGTCTCTGCCTAAATTTAGCTCTGCAGGGCTGTCTTCCATGTCACCCCGCCTGACCTGACACTGTTTTATTTTCCCATCCAAGCACTTGGCACGACTGACCATGTATTGTGTATACAGTGCTTGTAAGTGTATCATCTACCTTTCTCCCTCAGAGGGTAGTTCCATGAGGGCAGATAATTTGCATTTTCTCAGAACCTGGAATGATTACTTGTGCATAGTAAGAGCTCAATGAGTATATAGAGGAAACCTGAAGTTTAAATCTAGGTCTTCTGGTTCTGGGTAGAATGTGCCATGCGTTATCTTCATAGGTGGTTAAAGAAAAGTATGATTTTGTAATATCAGTGAAGTGTTTGTTTTCCTAACACCTTCCAAAATATCAGTCAGTACAGGTCGAACATGCCCCTATGTCTGCTCAGAGGCAGGCCGGTGAACAAGTGAACGGCTCTCTCTCTCTCAAGCCAATGAAGAGCTGTCCACTCTCTGGCAAAGCACTGAGCTATTTGCTGAGAGTTTCCCAAGGTGAACCGAAGACTCCTTGAAAGCCTCCTTCACTGGCTATGCACCACTTGTAATTATGTGCACACATTTTGTAACCCTTTCATGAGAGGTGGGATCGTGCATATCCCAGAATTGCTCCCTGACCAGCACAGCTTTTTGGGTAAGTTTAATATGGGGGTGATTATGCTTGAGAATGTTCACTGGACCACAAAGCACCTCCCATATTCTGGATGTGTGTGTGAGCTGCAAAAGGGGTACGTGAGCTCCAGGAACAGGTAGCATCATTTCCATCAGGTCAGCCAGACTCTGTTGTGCATATGCGGCATGCTGGGGACTGAGACAAGAGCTGCAGACGCAAAGCTCAAACAGCTCCAGTTGTTGCTCTGGAGGAGCTTGTAGTCTGCATCAGTGCTACTTAGAGTGGGGTCTGTGGACCAGCACTATCAGCATCACCTGGACATTTATTAGAAATGCAGAATCTCAGGACTCACCCCAGATCTCTTGAATCCAGATCTGCATTTTAACAAGATGTCCAGTGATTCCTCTGCACATTAATGTTTAAGAAGTTTTGCTGGCTGGGCACTGTGGCTCATGCCTGTAATCCCAGTACTTTGGAAGGCCGAGGCAGGTGGATCACCTGAGGTCAGGAGTTCGAGACCAGCCTGGCCAACAGGGTGAAACCCTGTCTCTACTAAAAATACAAAAATTAGCTGGGCATGGTGGCAGACGACTGTAATCCCATCTACCAGCTACTCGGGAGGCTGAGACAGCAGAATCGCTTGGACCCGGGAGGCAGAGGTTGCAGTGAGCCGAGATTATGCCATTGCACTCCAGCCTGGGTGACAGAGCGAGGCTCCATCTCAAAAAAAAAAAAAAAAAAAAAAAAAGCTTTGCTATAGGGAAAGTGACAAACACATGAGCAGATAATTACTGTGCACAATGAGATTGTGTTAAGAATGGGAAGAGTAGGAAGCACAGCTGCCCAGAGACGAGCTTCCACTCTAAGTGAGTGTGTGAGTGCATTTTTTGTGTGTGGCCAGTAAGGGGGTAGGTATAGTGCTTAGTCAGGAATAGCTGGCAGAATGAGGTCATAGCTGAGGTAATGTTTGAAGGAAGGAGTAAATATTTTAATAATAGTAATCATAGCTTTCACCTATCGAATACTGAATAATAGTGTAACAAATAATAGTAAACACAAGTAGTTCTTAGCATGCTCCAGGCCCAGGTCTACTCATTTTAATTTTTTTTTTTTTTTGAGACAGGGTCTCACTCTGTCACCCAGGCTGGAGTGCATGATCTCGGCTCACTGCAACCTCCACCTCCCAGGTTCAAGCAGTTCTCATGCCTCAGCCTCCCAAATAGCTGGGATTACAAGCACATACCATGACGCCTGGCTAATTTTTGTATTTTTTGGTAGTGATAGGTTTTCACCATGCTGGCCAGGCTGGTCTCCAACTCTTGACCTCAAGTGATCTGCCCACCTCAGCTTCCCAAAGTGTTGGGATTACAGGCATGAGCCACCATGCCTGGCCTCATTTTAATTTGGAATGCATTTGTTTTAAAACATTAACTCATTTTAATCTTTACATGTCTAAAAATGAAAAGAAAAGAAAAGGGGCACGCAGAATTTAGTGGAACTCCCGACTACGATTGCTGGAGTGCCAGGTGAGCCCCAGCTGGGCAATTCAATTCATCTCATGCCTGCCCTTCCTCTTTGGGGAGACTGCCTTGCTGCTGATGAGGTGGAGGTAGAGAGCTGTGAAGCTGAGTCCTGTTAGCATCCCCGTGATGAAGAAATCATGCGCATTCTTTCAAGGTGATGTGAAGAGATGACTAAAAGGTTTTGAAAAGTTCCAGATAGAAATATTCTTAGATGGCATTGACTGGGCTGGGGAGGGGCCTGTTTCTGTGGGTGAATTGCAGTCCTCCCTACCTGACCTTGCGCAATGTAGTCTGTCCCTGGTTGGGGATGTGCCGCACTCCACCGACTGCGTATTAAAAAGCTGTATTGACTTATTCCTAACAGGGAACCGGCTCTGATTTCCATTTCACAGCAGCTGTCATCTGCTCTACTCTTCAGCAACAAACATGGGGTCAGCCTGGCCCCAACTTTTTTCCCTCTTGTGATAGTGTTAAAAAGCTCCCTAACTGTCCCAGTCTTTCTTTATGTGGATTTGATATTCTGTCTGCTACCTAGGCCTTTCAGAGACCTCCTTTTGATCATCTACTTCTTCGGGGGTTTTTATTGTTGAAATAAAATTTGGGGAACGGTAAAATATTTGTATACAACTATTAATCTTCATTGTCCAATATGGTAGCTACTAGCTGTATGTGGCTCTACTGAGAACTTGAAATGTGGAGCATCTGAACCAGATGTGCTACAAGAGTAAGATACACACCAGATTACAAAAGACTTGATTAAAAAATGCAAAATATCCCATTACTAACAAGAAGGTAAAATAGCTCATTAATAATTTTTATATTATCTAGTGAATATTTTGGATCTATTGGGTTAAGAAAATATATCAAATTTAATTTCACTTGTTTCTCTTTACTTTTTGTTAATGTAACTACTAGAAAATTTAAAGTTTCCTATGTGGCATGTGTTTGTAGCTTGCATTACATGTCTCTGGGGCAGCCTCTCTCTAAACCCATTTGACCAGGAGCAGCCAACAAGGTTTCCGTCTGCTGGAATCCATATTTAGAGTCAAAGGTCAGTCAGTTTAATTCCACACATGGGATTTTTCCCTCACCCCCTCCTCGTTATCAGATCTTGTTCAGGTTTTGGGCACTGCACCTATTGATTGATCCCTCAGTGGCTGCTGGTCGGCTCTTTGTCCCACCTTCACCATCATCTGGTCTTTCTGGGACTCCTCAGCAGGCTCCTCTGGGTGGGCTAGCCCTAAATGTGAGTGATCCTCACAGTTCTGACCCCTCCTCCACCTCTCTCCCCTCTGCTCCTCTTCCCTGGTTTGGGACTCAGATTCACATTGAACCTTTTTTAACTGGCAGGGAAGCCTCTGTGGTACATCTGGAAAGAACCATAAAGCATCCTTTGTCATCCTGTTTTAGTACCTAGAATACACTCTGAAGATCAGAAGCAGTCTCTCTGTACCAGACATGTGTTTCCCATCAGCAGACAGCAGACTCTTTTGTAGCTGGGTTCAAAATCTTTGTTGTTGACTGCTTCTGGCATCTTAGCTTTTGTGAATCTGGGGTGATACCTTTTGGTTTCTCTGCCTTTTCTTTAACACCAGATCTCCTTCATCCTGATGCATTTTTAAACGCCAGTCAGGATATGCCATTTATGTTCATGCTAAAGTCTTCACTGACACTCACCACACCAATCTACTTTTATTCCCAGTTACTATGTTAGAATCCTATTTAGATAGATGGAGCCAATTGAGCGGGCCCTGCAGAAAGCCATATTCAGTTAGTGTAAATCTTCCTGCTGGTGTTGGAGACAGCAAGGTCCCCTGGGATTCTGTCTGGAAATCTTATTGGATTTTCAAGACTTAAGTTAATATAGAGACCCCCCAAGATAGTATAGGGCCTCATTTCTTTGCCTTGAAAGATGTTTTTAGAGGTCTGTCTCAAGAGTCTCGCTGATAAGGAAGTTACTTCAAATATTTCAAGAGAAACAACCACAAAGAGTCTTCTATTTTCTCAATATTTTTTCTCTCCCTGCCCGTCCATCTTTTTAGTATTTTTTAAATGCCTGCCCTCTATATTTATTTCCCTCTTTCTCTCATGCACTCATTAACCTTAGGCCCCTGTTTCAAATGGAATTAATTAGTAACCATAAAACTTGGTAAGTGATGGCCTTAAGGGAAAAGTCTTTCTTTCTTCTTTCTTTCTTTTCCCTCCCTCCCTCCTGCCTTTCCTTCCTTCCTTCCTTCCTTTCTTTCTTCCTTCCTTCCTTCCTCTCTCTCTGTCTCGCTCTCTTTCATGACGAATGAATATACCTTATGGACATAAGTGAATACATTTCATGATACTGTACTTTTTTCTTTTCTTAATCAAGTGAACATTTTCCTTAGTGACATATAGGGTACTGTCCCCTGACTTTTGCTCTGAGATGCAGCACTCAGCAGAACAGAGTGTGGGCTTTGGATTCAGAGCCATAAGTTTGAGTCCCAGCTCTCCCTTTACGCTGGGTAAACAGTGTCGCTGTTCTGCAGTTCCATTCCCATGTTAGTAATATAGGCACGACCATATCTGCCTTGCCATATTGTGTTCAGAACTAAAGGTGATTGTGCATGTAAAGTGCCTCACTCCCAGTGGGCTTTCAGGCATCCCCAGGTGCTGCGATTTATTCAGTTAAAAAAGTCAAAGGAAGAGTCTAAACACCTCCCACCAGGGTCTTTGATAAATATCTTGTCTCAGCCTTCTTGAGTCCAGCAAGGATGTGAATGTCATACCTTCAGTAAACTAGATTTTGTACTTCTAGAAGACTTTTATTAGGCACATAAGAAAATGATGCTAACAAAGTTCAAAGTTGCTCCGTGTTGCAGTGATCTTTTAAAAGGGAAGTTTTGAGGTAGTTTTGAAGCAGATTTCTGGAATCATCTTCAGGACTTTTGTGAGCTCATTGTAATGTGTTATGTGAAATGCATGTCCTCAAAACATGGGTGGTTGTATAAATGAGGAAGCTGGCCTCATGGAGCCAAAGCAGCATGGAGAGGCCCAAATAACTTGCTATGGGGAAGACTGACTGCCTCTGGGGTTTTAAATCAGCATGAAAAACCACCCAGGGCCCCAAATCATTAGTAGTGTTTTAATTGGCAGCAGAGTAATACTGTGTCTACTTTGGCTTAAAGATATAAATTTCCTGCTCTCTCATAACAGATGGTGATGAGGTGCATGGTAGGAAGCATGGCAAGAACTGTGTTACTCAAGATGTAGACTTAATTGCAAATTTGAAATGGAAATAAAGTGAAGGTTCTGTCTTTATTTACAATAAATTTCATGTGTTAAATGGACTTGTCTATTCTTCTATTTTACCATGCGATTGAATAATAAACATTTATTATGTGCTTCTGGCATGCACTGTGTTAAATATTTTACATGGATTATGTCATGGATCCCTCGCCATGATCCTGAGGAAAGTATTATTGCTGCTTTTAGTAGCATCGAATGTTGGAATAAAGTCTGCAAGGGCAGCTGGTAATATGTCAGCAATGTCTGTCTTCTGAGATGAGACAGTGATAAAAGGGCTGACTGCCCACCTAGGGAGGCAGTCTCATCTCCCATTAGTGCCAGGAGCCATAGAATGTGAGCCTGGAGGCTCTCACCACCAGGTAGGTGACCCTGTGCACACCCTCCCATTGCTCTCATCACATTAGAATAGCATCTGCAGTCTTTACTCTCACCTTTAAGGCCCTGCATGACCCAGCTTCATCTTCTGCTATTCTCCCTATGTTCTTTTTCCTTCCTCTGCTTGATGTTCCTATGTAGCAGTTATTCCTACCTGAGATTATGTTATGTGTCAAACAGGAAGATCAGGCTGCCAATCCCAGGTGGGGATTATCAACCTGTGGAGAATGGCAAAGAGTATAACACCACCAATCACGAGAAGTCGGAGCCCATTGACCTTGGCCCCTGCATTGCCTATGGGCTTGGAATCCCCAAGGAGACCTCAGCACACAAGGTGCTTGTTGGAACAATGCTTTATTCACAGAAAGGAGAAAAGGCACAGCAAGATCAGCATCTGCAGCATGTGCCAGTCTCCCATGGTTAGCAGAACCCTCCAGATAAAGTGGAAGACTGTACCCAGGCTGCTCTACTGCAGGAGAACACCCCGTTCCCTCCTCAAGGGGAGCAGATATACAAGTGGACTGGCCAAATGCCATATGATGAATACACTTAAGCGGTAGCAGAAAGTTGTGTCTCCAGAACAAGGAAAAACTTCTCCCAGTGAGGAAGAAGAATCTAGGAGCCAGTGGCAACTCCAGATGAGGGAAGTTTCCTGGTCCAGGCCACTGACTGGGCAATCCTGGGGAGGGATGACAGGCTGAGCAATGGCTGCTTCCCCGACAGCACATCCCCAGACCTTCATCAAGATGCCAGGACAAAAACCTCAGGCATGTCACACCCAACAGAACAAACAGCTCCCCCAAATATGGAGTGCTTCCATAGTCACCACCGAAGATGGAGGTGTTTTCAGCATGGTCCTAGAATGATTCTCATGGCTCCCTGCCCAACTGAGATAGCACTTTGTCAGGGCCACTAACAGGGCCAGTCCAAGGAAGATGATCAGGCCTCCCTGGTTCTCAGCCCTGAGCCCCAGGTGCTGGGATTTAGTCAGTTAAAAAAGTCAAAGGAAGAGTCTAGTGGATACACAGATTTACAGACAACAGCCACCCTGTTTGAAGGTAGATTGCTTTTCCTGAATACTTGATGTACACACAGCAAGATATGTTGGCAATAGCATGGACTCTGCCCTGGAGAGTCACCCAGGCCATCTATCCTAACCCAAGGGCTACCACCTCTGCAGGAACACATTGCTCTTGCTGTTTCCCCAAACCTCTCTGCCCTGATCGTCCAATCGAGGCAGTGAGGTTATGTCTTGTACAAATTTTGCGTGTCCTATAACATTACCCACCTCTACAGGGGAGTTGGGAGTTCCTGATGCTACCAGGGGGATTTTGGTATTGTGGTGTTTTATGACCCTCTCCTTTCCTGTGGGGTCCCAAGGAGGTGAGCAACCTGGGGCAGCATAACTTCCAAGTTAGAGTAAGGGATGGGCGTCCCTGTCAGGTACTACCACTGCAGGGACCACAGACCACTCCGGGCACAGTGTTCCAGAAGGAGAAACTAAAGGAGTGGTTGGGTACCCAGATTGGGATGCCTCAGTCACAGCCTAATCAGGTGACTGCCTGCTCCTCTACCCCTGCCAAACTCAGGATTCTCCAGTGTGGATTTCAGTGCCGTTTCCCTTTGGCTGGAGTGCAGTGTCAAGTGTCCAAATGGCCCCAGTGAGGTGAGGGTATCACCCTGTTAACAATCCTTCTTTACGTCCCTTCTTTAACTGTTGATTTAGTCTTCCATTCCACTGTTCCGTGGCTCTCTTAGCTTATGGGTGGTGTGAATGTGGGAGGTGCAGCATATGCCATGGGATCGTGTCCATTGTTTTGTGGCTTGTGCTATCAAAGAAGTGCCCTGATTTGATTGGAATTCAGTAGGGTACCCAAACTCATGGCAAAGATTTTTTTTCTGGGGCAACTATGGTGGTACCAGCATTCACATGCAGCACAGAGATGACAGTTCTAAACCTTAAGTAGGTGTCAGCTGCTGTGAGGCACCAGAAGAATCCATGGCTGGGTGTTAAAGATCCAGTGTGATCCATCTGCCAAACGAGCCTGCTGATGCCCCTCACGATAGGTCATCATTCTCGTCATACTGTTTGGGCTGATTGGTGGGAATTGCACCGCATTCTTGGCTTCTGTGTCTTCTCGGATTACACCCATGGATTTGGCCCATTCCTGCATTTGAGATGGGATTCCACGACTGGTTCATTAAGGCACCCAGCGTGTGGCCCTTCCAACTTGTTTTGGACAGGCTCTGATACCTTAGGAATTTCCCTTGTGTTCTTATTTAAGAGGCACTTTGCTGGGAGCATATACGTGAGTGATAAAGATTTGCCTATTTCATGCAGCAAACTTGCCATAGTCCCTGTTCCCACACAGATTTTTAATAGTTCAGTCATGTAGTTGCCAGTCTCCTGACGAAATGGCTAGACCACCACCCAGGAATTGGCAAAGATGTAGCAAGCTGTGTGGGGTAGGGTGGCTTGTACACCATTACCACCACATGAAATTCAGCCCTGTGGGCCAATTGTTCTCTTCCAGTTTCAGGTAAGAATGGCTCTCCATGGGGTGGGTGGCTGTGGGGGCACAGTGGACTCCATCAACTCATTTTGCAGAAGCCTGGGTAAACTAGGACATGCCTTCAGCTAGAACTTCTTCAACATGGCCCAGGTGACTAGGGAAGGGACCAGCACTGTGCTCCCTCTGGCAGGGTGGCCACCTGCTCATGTAGTTGACCCCTTGGGGTCCTGGCCTGGCTCAGTCTTAGATGTAACATTTCCATTTGATGATGGAACCCTCCTGGGCTTTTCCAGTTTTATTAGTGAGATTGGTGAGGACCCAAGTAAGGATGAGCACTTGAGGCCTCAGAACCACATAATGTGCTTTGGTACTGAGATGTTCAGTCTCCACCAGAGCCCAATAGCAAGCAAGAAGCTGCCTATAAAGGGTGTGTATTGGGCAGCAGCTTCAGGCAGCTTGTGTGTCCAGAATCGCAGAGGTTGCACCCCGCTCAGAGGTGGTTTTCTGCTGCTACTGACTCAGCATGTTGGGTGCTGTGGACATTTGAAGTTTCATGCAGGCTCCAAATATCCCACTCAGAGTCAGGGCCTGGGCCATGGCTTGCTGAATAGTTTTCACTGCTCATTGCTGAGAAGTGCCCCATTTGAAGGTTGCTGTCTTTTGTGCCACCTTGACAAGGGGGCCAGAAGGATACCCAGATGGGGTATGTGTTGTCTCCAGTGTCTGAACAGATCCATCAGCTGCTGTGCTTCTATTTGATCAGTGGGAGAGCCAGGGGCTGTAACTTCTATTTAACCTTCTCCGTAATACTCTGTTGATTTTATGCTCAGATGTCCCTGAGAAATTGTACTTGCTGGGTGGGTCCTTGAATCTTATCTGGATTTATGGCCCAACTGGTGTTAGTCCTCGCATTGGTGATCGAGCGAAAAGCCAAGGCCACTTGTTCTTCAGTGGGATCCACAAAGAAGATGCCATCTATTAAACCTGACTTGGGCTTGCTGTAAATCAAGCCCTACCCATTGCTGACAAATGGCAGGGTCATGAAGGGACCCCTGAGGGAAGACAGAAAAAGTGTATTACAAGCCGTTCCACAGGATGCACATTGATCCTGGTCTTCTTGCCCCTGGGAAATTGAGAAAAAGGCATTGGCCAAGTCCGTGACAGCATACCAATCTCCAGAATGAGCTGCCACTGACTCAGAAAAACGGGATGATCGCCAGCACTCAGGGGCCAAGGCATTTGGCCTGCAATAGTCCAAGCCAGCCTCTGGGGCACGCAGGCTGATGTAGTCTCTCAGTCTCCCTGTGTTGGTGACCTTTTTGACCAGGATATTAAATTGTGACAAAGTTGTTTGATGCACTCCTGCTGGCACCAGGTAATTTATTCTTGTATTAAAAGAGTAATGTCTTTCTTTCCACAATGGATAGGGGCTTGGGCAATTCTGGAAGGAGGAAGAGGAGGAGTGTATTTGGCCCACATGGCTTAAATATTGCTCTGGGTAGGTGCAGTGCATATTCCTGCAGGTGACCCTGGTTTTCAGTGTCATGGGCTACCAAAATGTCATTACCCGTAGCACATGATGCAAGGGGTACCATGATCATTGCTGCCGAAATGGTCTTGCCCATAAGTACATGTTTATTTGTTTTCTATGGGCTACCATGCCCTCCCCCAAAACACACAATGCCACCGTTCCACTCCTCCCTTGTGGGGGCTTGGTATAATAATCACTAAGCAACAGTGTCTAATAGCCCCATGCTTGTTTTCATACTCTCCCCCACTTCCATATTTCCCGTCCACCCCCACAGGGCACAGAGCTGCAGGTCACTGTGGAAGCGTGGAGCCTTTGGCCCTACCCCAATCATTCTTTTTAAAAGGAGTCAGAATATAGGTAGCACAGCTCCTCCTCTTTATCTGAGTCTAGCTCATAATTGGAACCATCATTTTCCTCACTAGCTGAGCTGGGTATTGGGAAACTCCAGCAGCAGCCTGCCTTCCCTCCAGTGGGGAGGAGGGGGGAGTATCTGAATCTTCAGGGGGGCAATCCAAGACTCAAAATCCTTCCAATCTGGTGAGCTCCCCTCTTCCTGTTCCTTAATGGTCTGCATGAGGTCCTTCATCTCTAATTTAGGGGGTTCTCTTTCCTCTTTATGTGTGGACAAAGGTCTTCAGTGGAGACTCTGTCTATCTGAGTCTTATCTATCCTTTGTTTAGAAGCCACAACCACATTGCACTGCACACGAGTCCTGCCCCTCTGATTGTCTCCCTTTTGGGCCCTTGGAGGACCACTTGTAGAGGTTTCTACTGCTCAGGTCTCATCCACAGCTACAGTGGCTTCCACCTTGCAGCTCCCTCCACCAGATGATGGGACATGGCAGAGATGCGTCTCCACCACCTCGCTCATTGTCATCCCAGGGACAGAAGAAGGGACAAGGAAGTCTTCCATTGTGGGGGATCCTGCCTCTTAAAGGCCTCTAGGGCTGTACAAGATAGGACAGCTTCATCTACGTCCTGTCTGGGGGAGGGTCATACAGCCAGGTGTCAATGGCCTTTATCTTAATGGCCATAATGGTTTTCTGAACCATTTTCCAGGGAGCCTTGCTTCCAAGAAATTCCCCTACAGTAGCATACACTGTGATTATGCTTCCAGTCACCCAAAACTAATAGTGGCATCAGTTTTTCTTGGTCAGGTCCTGTTAGTTATTCTCTGTGATGTAGGTGAAAATATGCTATAGTAGGGGGATGGGTTGTCAACTTCCCCAAACTACATCTTTCTGCTGGAGACACTTGGGTCTGCAAGGCCCCCTCATCCATCAGGCACACCAACCAGGTAGCTTGGGACTCTCCTGGCCTCTGCCCACATCTATTCTTTAATTTCCTTATCTTGCTGCCAGAAATTGAGCACATTTCCATGGTTTCATCTTCAGGGACACCATTAGTCCTTTGACATTGTTGGAAAATGGATCTCATCTGCCTGTGGCTGCAGAGCCTCACTGGTTGGAGCTCTGTCCTAGGGGCCTTCAGTCTGCATTGGAGCTCCTAATTGTTGAGCCATCGGTGTATCAGCAGTAAGGTGGCCAGCAGTCAAGGGATAGTTTTCCTGCTCGTCTTATATCTCCGCCATGGGTTCCACCCCCTGTCTCTCCACCATATGACCCATTGGCCCAAGTCATCCCAGTCTAAGGGAAGATTTGGTAAATCTCATTTGTCCACCTATATCCAGAGGGTGGCCAAAATTTCTGCCAGCTGGTTACCCGCTGGAGAGCTGGGGACAGAAACATAAGCCCTTGCTTTTGGTGAGACCGCAGTAAGTATCTTTGGCAAACCTGCTGACTTCCAGAAACTGTGCAGCAGGAAGATCCAGCTGCTGATCTCAGGGGAGGATTCCATTCATGTGTAGGACAGCAGAGAGCATATATTGTTGACTTCCAGGAGGAGGATCCCACAGACTTTTGCTCACTACATCTTCTACAGGTTTGGAGTCACCAAGAAGGACTCCATGCACAAGGGCTGGTTGGAAAAACACTCTACTTACAGAATGACAAGAAGATGAGCCCCTCCCGATAACCAATGCAGGGTGATAGCCTGCATGCAGCCCTTTAGGTTACAGGCAACGACCCCAATCCCAGCACTCCATCTAGTCATATAGATAAGTGGAGCTGTCCAGGAGCCATTGACACACGTTTAAGCAGTACAAGGAAATTCACCGTATACCCAGAACAGAGAAATATTTATCCAAATAAGGAAGAAGACTCTAAGGAATAGCTGGACACCTGGCTTCTAAATTAGGGAATGTCCCAGGCCCAGGGCACTGATTAGGCAATCCTGTGGAATGGCAGACAGGTCACAAGATGGCTGCTTCCTCAGCATTATACACTGTATGTTTATTTCTTTTCTTCCCCTATACATTCTCCAGAAGGCAGGTGCTTTGCTCACAGCTGTATCCTTACTCATTGAAACTGAGTAATGTCTGGCTTATAGTTGGCACTTTCCATATAAATTGTTGATTGAATTGAGAATGAGTAAATGCCCTTCACCTTTTCCAGGCCTGAAGCTCCTAGTCTATGAGATGAGGGCACTGGACAGATGACACCTGAATTATCCTCCAGCTCTAACATTCTGTCACTGCCATGCTATGGAGGGGTGTCACACATCAGCCAGTGGTTTAACCATGGGTTAGGAGACAGGTCAGAGACAGGATTGGGCTTTTTCCTGCTCAGTTTTCAGATGTCCCTTTTCCCTCATCTTTTCTTCCCTGTGAGTCCCTTAGGTGTGAGCCCCTCTAGAGGTGGCCACTGCTTGTTTCCTGTTTGTGCCCTCCTGACAAAAGGTGCAGCACCTGAACTCCTGCATGGTTAGTGTTTTACCAGCTCTGGGGCAATGGCTCTTGCCTTGTGTCTGTGTCATGAAAAGCACTGTCTTCAGACAGACTGTCTCTTTCAAGAACGCTCAGGCTAAGTAACTACCTGTTACTAAAACTATAACATTTTGCCATTATAAAAGTAATACTTTCTGGCCAGGTGCGGTGGCTCACGCCTGTAATCCCAACACTTTGGGAGGCCGAGGCAGGCAGATCACCTGAGGTCAGGAGTTGGAGACCAGCCTGGCCAACATGGTAAAACCCTATCTCTACTAAAAATACAAAATTAGCCAGGCGTGGTGGCATGCACCTGTAATCCCAGCTACTTGGAAGGCTGAGGCAGGAGAATCACTTGAACCCAGGAGGCAAAGGTTGCAGTGAGCCAAGATCGCACCACTGAACTCTAGCCTGGGCAATAGAGCGAGACTCTGCTCAAAAAAAAAAAAAAAAAAAAGGAATACTTTCTTCTTAAAAGTAAATTTGGAAAATAATAAAAAACTTGCTAATATGCCCTCCATACAAATGTAGCATGGCTAAGATTTAGAGGATTTGTTCCTACTCTGTTTTATGTTTGTTTGCTTTATTGCACAAAGTAGTGTTTTGCATTTGTGTTAATCTATATTTTTTTAACTTAGTATGTAAGTATGTTCCATGTTGTTGTGTGACTTGCTTTAAAAATGAACCAAATATTGAACATCTACTGATATGATGGAAACTGAATTGGGTATTTTTACATAAATTAGCTCATTTACTGCAGCACTCTAGTGAGGTGGACATTATTATCCCTATTTTGCAGTTGAGGAAACTTAAGGCTCAGACTGTTTCACCTACTCAGATCAAATAGCTAATAAGGACCAAAGTCAAAATTCACTGGACATGGGGCTGACTTGAAAAGCCTGTGTTCTTTTGGGTATGCATTTTAATGGCTACCAAATATCCCATCTCTCATGCCATGTTGTGACGCAAATTGAACATCAGGTGAGGGGCCCCATAGTGGAGCTACCTGTCACCCAAGATAGGATTTCTCCTTTCAGGCAACTTCTTCAAAGCCTAATTCAGCACACAGACATCAGGTAGAAAGGTGATTATTTCCTGCCTGGATAGGTTTCCACCCATGCGGCTCTCCTATACTCTTAGGTGTACATTATTGATTCCAGGAGTCATATGTGTCCCTATCTGTGTTGTGGGTAAGGAGCCCCACAGTCTTTTCTCTTGAAAGACTTGGCTCTGGCTCAGCTGTGCCTTGAATCTGTGATTCTGTCGCATACCCCAGGCTTTTCTGCTCAGGATGGGGCCCTTTTGAGACCAGGTCTTTGGTGCTTGCTCATGTGCAGTCTGGAATCAGCTGCACAGGGCTGGGAAGCTGCACCGCCCACCTCTAACAGGCTCACAGCAGAATTCTTAACACAGGTGCTTTGTTTTAGAAGTTTATACTCTTCATTGTAAATAGCTAATAAAAAGCGACAGCTACAGCCCATTTATAAATGCACTTCCAGAAACCAAATTCAAAGGGTTTACTAAATGGCAGGAACCTGGTCAACAGCTGTTTTAAATGCATTTATTTCTGTCGGGAGGCAAATGTTCTACAAAATAGCTTTGTTGTCAATAGTCTCTTTGTTCTTTGATGTACAGCTTACAAATAAATGCATTTATAGGACCTGCTAATGTGTGAGGGTTTTGATATTAGTGCTAAATTTGCAATCTATAATATATCATCTAGTCACCTTTGACAAACTCAATTTTAATCTAATTAAGTGGCGTCTTCTGTGATTCTGAGTAGAGATCCCTAAGGTAATTCTATCCTACTTGGTTTTCACAGGAGAAAAAAAAATCCCTAAGAGTACTGTTCAACAAAGTGTGTGTATGTGTGTGTGTGTGCATAAAATATTCCTTTTAGATGAGCAAAGCCAAGAAGATACCTAGTAATAAATAGCTTTCACAGTTGGTTAAATATCAGAACTGGGGAGGCATTTGACCCCGAAATCATATGGCATCTCTAGAGCATGGCAACTCTGGAAACTGATTGTTGCTTAAAGAAAGTTTAAAGTATTTGGGAAGTAATTTCTCTTTTATTTTTACTCCCTTAGGAAGATTTGGATTTGCAGCCTTTATCACTAACTTGGTGAGAATTTTTTTGTAAAGTTATCAAATCTATAGGCCTCAGAAATGGCAGTTCTCATACAAATCCCAGTAACGATGCTAACATCATTCATCCAGTGTCAGTCAATCCTAGGTGCTTGAAAAACATCTCATTTAGTCTTTACAATAGCTTATGAAGTTGATACTTTTGTCTCAGTCTTTAAATAAGAAAGCCAAAACTCAGATTGGTTTAGTGATGTGGTCAATATTACAGAGCCAGGAAGTAAGAGGAAGAATTGAAAACAAGGTCTGCCCGCCTGGGAGTCTGTGCTGTTTTAAGTCACTTTACTGTCCCCTGCTCTGCCACACTGCCTGTGTTTTCAGAGAGGAGGCAACCTCTAGGCTAAATGACTATCTGGCAAAAATCTATGTGGAGTTGGTTCTTCCTATTATATTGCATCTGTCTGGGACACCTGAGTGTTTGCAGAGATTCTTGCCCCGATTTTCAGCACCCTCAGCTGTTAGCCGTGCTATGGATGTGATGTTGGGGAATTTCTAAGATTGAAGTGGCCACTTGCATGTAGATGAGAAGACTTTCTTTAATTTGCCCTAAGTAGACATTCTGCACAGTCAGTGTGTTATAGAAACATATTTCTGGGAGGCAGGTGATCCAAGGGATGGTGGCCAAGAAGCACAGAATATATAGAGATGGGATAGAAACAAATGCAATGAAAGATCAGGACATTTTGTTCAAAGTAGTAATTTCAAGTAGAGAATCTTCCTCCCACCTACCCTCATGAACTCCAAGGAGATTATGATTTAATAATCCTTGTCTTTATGTGTATTCTTCAGTCTATGAGTAAAACATGTTACTGGTTTCTCTTCTCTGTAAGTTGCAGTCATGTCCCTGCAAGGGAGCTAGTTTGTATGTATTGCTAGGGGCTTTAAGATGGTGATTCTCCAGGCTAGAAACCCTTCCAAGAGATTCTATCACTTACCCAAAGCCGAAACACTTGTCCAGTTTAGCAGGAAATATCTATATGAATTTGAATTTCTTGGTTTCGGCCATTTGTGGCTCTGAATTCACTGTTGCCCTGAGGAAGCCATCTCTGACCCAAACACTCCTTGTTAAACCACTGGCATAGCTCAAGTGACTTGGAAACCTCACTGTAACTACTATTGCATAACTTCAACAACAAACCTTCATTCTGTTGTGGTAAAACTTCGCTCTATATTCAGCCACACGTTAATTAGTACTTATGTTTTCTTAAATGTACACTGTGCATCATGACATGTCCTCAGGATATGGAGATAAAATACTTCATTTTTGCTCTCAAAGACCTAACAGTCTAGTGAAGAAGACTACATTCTGAAGTCTCTGAATGTCAAAAAGTGCTGGTTGAAAATATTTCATTTTTTTGATAAACATGAGAATAGGTAAAATCATTTTCAGAAGGGCTTATGGAGGGGAGACATCAGGTCCTTTACAAAGACAGGGTCACTGAACCCTTAGTGCTTTTGTGAGGTGACAGAACACAGTGTCCCCAGAGTGATATATTTCCTTGAAAGTTTTTTTTCTTTGAGAACATAGGGTGGGGTTCTTCCTGAGGAAAATATTGATATTGCCAGCCTGCTCCTGGTGAAATTGAGAAAAACCAGGAAATTTAAACAAAGGCATGATTCAAGACCAATATTTAGGAGGAAGCACTCACCACAGGACCAGAACTTGACCCATGGACCCTTGTACTCTGCATCGCTGCAGTTCCCATGCTCTTCCCAGCACCTCCCTAAAATGGGTCATTCTATGCAAATCCCAACAGCCTTCCAAATAGAATGTCACTGCCCTGATTAACAAGTATTTGTATACTTTTTCTCTAAAATGTCTACTTGACATATCATATCTTTTTGTATGTTTCTTCCAGCTTCTATTTGTTCTTTAGAACTTCAGTAGAGTGCCTTTTTATATTTACCAAACAATGCAAAGGACTTCCAGGTAAGTGGACCCCTAGTAAACTCTCCAGTGGGATAGATGCATAGCTTTGTAATGGCAGCCAAAACCAGTTTGTAAAGATCTCACTTTCCCCTTTTTTACCCCTGAGAATAAAAGGAGGAGTTTAAAAAAATCTATGCACTGGCCGGGCGCAGTGGCTCACACCTGTAATCCCAGCACTTTGGGAGGCCGAGGCGGGCGGATCACGAGGTCAGGAGATCGAGACCATCCTGGCTAACACGGTGAAACCCCGTCTCTACTAAAAATACAAAAAATTAGCTGGGCGTGGTGGCAGACGCCTGTAGTCCCAGCTACTAGGGAGGCTGAGGCAGGAGAATGGCGTGAACCCGGGAGGCGGAGCTTGCTGTGAGCCGAGATCGCACCACTGCACTCCAGCCTGGGCGACAGAGCGAGACTCCATCTGAAAGGAAAAAAAAAAAAAAATCTATGCACCTACACATACATGCACAATCACACAAACATAAGCACACATATATGCACATTTAAGCACACAGATTCACACATACATTCACAACTCATACATATGTATATATATAGCACTCACATGCTCTTACAAATATACATATAAACATATACACATATAAACATACACATAGAAACACACACACATATAAACACACACACACACAGTTGTACATGGACTGTTTCTTGGGAAGAAATGCTCATTCGGCAACAGTGGCTTCTTTTTCTCTCTTTGTGGATTTGCTCCTTGGCCTTTATCCCTATAGGAAGCCAAGCTGAAAGCTTTTAAACTGGTATAGCTTTTGTCCTGACACCTATGTCTGGGTGACATAGATTCTCAGAGAGAGGGAGAGATATTAAAGGAAAAAAGTCTCTGAGGAAATCGTAATCTTTCCCAAAGAAGTTCTTGCCTAGTGCCAGGTTTCTGGGCTCAGAGCAGATTAGCGAAACAAGCACTCAACTAAGAGTCCAGGGCCTGGTTTCTAGTTCTGGTTGTGACCCTAATCAGCCGGGCAAGTCACTTATGTTGTCTGAGCCTCAGATTTCTCGCCTGTGCGATGATGATCTTTCAGATTCTAACTCTAAAATTCTGTGCATGTCTCTTTTCCAGTGACTGAGGAAGTTCAAAGTAGAATAGGGTGGGGATAACACATGAATAAGCTCTGAATCCTCACCTGTCTCAAGGAGGAATAAATTCAATCCTAATGCCAAAACGACAGAATCTCTTTACTTCCTCACTGCTTTGCCAAACGCTCATTTAGACGTATCTATCAATCACTGGTTTATTCATATGGTGCCTCTCACCATGAAATCTAGGTTCTGGAACAATATAATTGGCCTAATTTTGGTTTTCTGACTGCAGAAGTGGATGCTTCCTCTGCCTGTCTCTACTCTCAGCTCTTATTGATTTTGATGGTGAAAGAGATTAATCCAATGCTCCGTGGAAGTAGATATCAAGAACTCTTGAGCAGAGAGATGTTTTGCATTCTGCCTGTTTGACATTTACAAGGTATTTCATTAACACTGTGGGCGATTCAATCCCCTTTTATTTTTGGCTGCCCTTGCTGTGCCTCTGAAGGAAGGAAGGCCATTCTTTTGCCAGGTAAGGGGCAGGAAAATGTGTGACTCCAAAGCTACCTGGAGCCTGATGGGGGTTAGGTTGGTCCTTGCTGCCCCTGCTGGTCACATGGTCCCTGCTTACTCTGCTTGCCTTTTGTCTTCCTCTTTGTGGACTCCTATTGATCCTTGTACTTCCTCTGGCAGAGTGTTTATCAGATTATACTGAAATTGCCTGTTTACTTCTGCCTCTCCCACAGAACAGTAAAAACCTCAAAGACTGGGGCTCTTTCTTTCTTTCTTTCTTTTCTTTCTTTCTTTTTTTTTTTTTTTTTTGACAGGTTCTCTCTCTGTTTTCCAAGCTGGAGTACAGTGGTGCAATCACAGCTCCTTGGACTCCTGGGTCAAGGGATCCTGCCACCCCAGCTTCCTGAGTGGCTGGGACTACAGGCATGTACCACCATGCCCAGCTAAATTTTAATTTTCTAATTTTTTTTTTTTGGTATAGAGGGTCTTGCTAAGTTGCCAGAGTGATCTCAAACTCCTGGCTTAAAGTAATCCTCCCACCCAGGCTTCCAAAGTGCTGGGATTATAGGCATGATCCACCGTGCCCAGGCTTGTTTTTTATTGTATACTTAGGGACGTGCCTATGGTAGGTACTCAGTAAATGTTTCTTGAAATAATTAATGACTTGGGTTGATTTGGATGAAAGACGGAATGGACGGAGGGCATTTTTTAGTAGCCTGGAGACTTGGTTTCCATGCACCATGCTGGGATATCCCTGGCAGCCCATCTACTGAGCTGGCACCAGGATGCTTACCAGTCTCCTTTGTGACAGGCCCAATGGATATTTTTATTAGCTAGCATGATTTATTTCATAATGCTGAGTTGCAGCACCCTTCATGGCTAGAGATTTTTGCTGTGGAGATAAGTTCTAAGAACTATCTCCATTTCCAGAAAAGAGAGGGTTTCTCTCGTCTGTTGCCCAGAAAAGAAGTCAGTTTACGTATGCATCTTCCCTGGGTCAGGCTAAGAAGTAGCCCCAGCACTGGCGTGCTAGACTTGGAGAGTCTAATATTCTTCCAGCCAAACCCTGAAGCAAACCACACCTCCTAGGTCCTGCAAGTCCCCATTAAGTGTGCTTAAGTCATTTGAACTCCTAGAGAATCCATGTCAGAGGAGGAGAATCAGCATTCAACAAAAGATAGCATGTAGTTTTTTTTTAAAAAGTGAAAGACTAAAGCTTGCCTTTTCTATGGATCATCAACATGTTTACTTATAGCAAAAAAAGCATGTACAGATGGATTTTTGCCATTTAAAACATTCATTAAAACCCCTATTTTAAGCCAAGATTTATAACAAAGTTTTTGGGGAAATAACACATACATCTCCTCCCATCTGGAAATGAAAAGAACAAGCAAAATGGATCTAGCATCTTCATTATAATAGCACCTTAGCATGTAATTCAGTCTCCTCATGACAACCATTATGTAAGGATAAGGAGAGGCTCTGCAAGCCACCCATTTCTACACTGCCCTAGAGTTGAGATTCAACCAAGATCCCTGCTTCGGTTTAGGTTTCAATATACACGTGAAGACAGGGAGGAATATACTCACAAGACAAAGTCCTGTGCTCATTGGCACCTGATCAAGTGCTAAGGCTTCAGATGAAAAGGGCAACAGAATCTCCAGGGCAAAGGGATCAGTTAGTGGAGGATTCTTTAGAGAGGAGGGAAGAGACCCCCTGCTGGGCCTTGGGGGATGGAGCATTTAGTCAGGAAGATGACATCCCAGTAAGGGGAAGCTACCCCTAAAAGCAAAGGTATGGAGATGGGAGGGAATGCGGAGAGGGGTGGAGAAATTCCATCTTTGTTAGGACAGCAGTCAAGGATGAGTGAGTTAGCCTCTAAAGGAAGAGGCTAAGCTGTTAGAATAAAGAGGTTTACAACATCAGCGGCTTAAATCAAATAGAAGTGTGTTTCTCTTTCACATGACAGAGTAGATGTGGCCTGGCGTCTAGAAAGCATATTTGTCTCTGCTCCACTGTGTCTTCCAGGGACCCATTCTTCTCTTGTCTTCACGCTCCATCACTTCCTAGGGTGTTGTCTACACCTACATAGTCATAGCTAATTTTCCATTCTCAGCACCAACCAGGGGAAGAGGAGGAAAGGTAGCCTCCTTTTCATGATAGGTGTGAAGTTATGCAGGACACTCTCAGGGTGAATGGACCACATTGTGGCTCCTGACTGGGCAGGGAGGAAGAATCTGCTGCTAGAGAAAGAAGGGAAGACAGTCATCTTTGACATCATGAGTTGCATGAGATGGGAATAAAAACTGGAAAAGACCTTAATCACCGTATTAGAAAACTCTAGCCATTCTAAAGACATTGAAGAATCCTGTTTGGACCTTTTCAGCAGTGAGGAGCGGCCAGCTGTGGTTATCTGGAGAGTGCAACAGGCAGAACTTGCTGGTAGAGGCCCCACTTCCCTGTCTTGAATGCCTGGCTTTTTTTTTTCTTTTAAATTTTGCATCTGCTTCTGGATCACATTGCTGTGAGCCACATTGGGTCAATTCACATGGAGGATTAGATCTGGGCACACCGTATCTTTTATGTCTTTTATTTCTTTGACTTTATTTTGCTGGAAAGTGTTGGCCCACAGCCAGAACCGGCAGAGGGCAAAGGAGGGATTACTTTCTTATCACAAGGAAATTAAATGCCTGAGACAGCAACATAGTGATTTTTTTAAAACAAATTTTTAGGAAAATTGAACTTACCCTGTTTACTTTCATAGAAGGCTTTTGGGCTGTGGGAAGGAATCTATTTTTGTACTTAATGAAATGGATCTTGACAGTAAAGGGTTTAAAACTAACTTTGGATTTATTTAAAAAGTAATATCCTTGCCGCTAACTTGTCTTCTGTCTTTAAAGGAAAGAGAATTTTTACAGTGCCTATAGAACATACCATTCCTCACCAGTCATTTGGCAGTCCTATTAGCAAACTCATTTGTCAAAGCCTCATTAGGTGATTGCAAAAGTACTCTCCCAGGACCCACTTTGGACTTCTTACCAAGTCATGTGTGTGTGTGTGTGTGTCCATCTGTGTGTGCGTGTATTTGAAATGGAAGTGTGGGAACATGACAGTGTAGACAAGCTTACAGCCCACATTTTTCTTCGAGTGGCCCCCTCTGATAAAAGGTTATATCCTGGAAGAGGACTTAAAACCTTTGAAAAATCAAATTCTCTTGGAATATAATACCAAAGTGATGTTGTTGTTTTTCTTGCATCTACATGTTCCATGAATATTTTCCAAATAATTCAATACATTACTCTTCAGCCCACGCCCATGCTGACATCAAAAACTTTTGGGAAGAAAAATTGTTATCGAATAGCAGTGTCGCACCAAGCAGATGGGGTCACTGTCCCCCAGGATAAGGCATTTCTCATGTGCTTGAGAAGAAGACTGTGGATCTGAAAATATGACAGGGGCTGCGGCTTATTGAGGCCTCACTATTGAGAGGGGGCTTGGAGTTATGGTGAACAGTGGGCTCTAGTGCAGGACTGCTGGGGTCTTAAGCCCACTGGACCACTTCCTAGCTTGCCAGCCTTGGGCCAGTTTATAGCCTTTTGGGCCTCAGTCTTCTTATCTGTGAGAAATGTCACCTCCCATGTCACTGTGAGCAGTACATAAGTGGATATGTGTAAATAGCTTGGAGCATCATGTAGCATGTGGAAATGCTCAGTAAATGAACCAGGTCTCTCAAACTCTAGGGCCCATGTTTTTCCCCTTCACCACTAAGAAACCTCATGAGCAGCATGGGCTCAGGAGTAGCAGGAGGCTTCTGGCACAGAATGAGAAGATGGGAAAGCGTGCTGCTTGGCCACAATGGAAGGAGGAGAAAGGTCAAGGAGCTCGGTCAGTAATCCCCACTCTGAGGCCAAGGAAAGAGGATGGAGGAAAGGGCAACCAGAACATCAAATGCCACATAAGCAAGAAACCATAAGTTTCTTTCCAAACTAACAGTTAAGAAAACAGACCTAACCACTTCTACTCAGGGACTACATCTTATTTGTTTTTGTATCCATAGTGCCTGGCCTCTAGTTGAGCTTGACAAATATTGGAGTGTGTTGGCCTGTTTCTTGTTCACTCATTTGTTCAGTCATTCAACAAATATTTAAGTGCCTATCATGGAACAGCCACTGCTTTGAGAGCTTACAATCAATGCTGAAGAAAACAACATGGAAGGATTCCCCCTGCCTTGGCTTCACCTGGGAGGGGAGATGGGCAGTGAGCCCATGCTAGCTTCTAATGCACTCACCACTTCTTTTAATAAATACAATACTCTCCTCGCTTCCCCTAATGATTCTGTGAAGCAAACTAGTCTATAGTTCCTGGTATCTTCTTTTCTTGAAAAGTTGACATAGATGACAGTTGTGTCCTGAAGTCTGATAGCTTCTATGAATTTCTCAAACATTGGTTACCAGCTGGTTTGGGGATCACCTTGACAAACTGTGTAATTTAGAGGTGAGGGCCTCCTTTATTGGAGTCAGGAGACCTCCTGGATTTGTGTCTTCACTCTGTTAGGAGTTGAGTGGCCTCAGGCATCCTCTGAGTTTCTCATTCCTTTATTGAAAATAATAATGCTTATCTTAAAGTAGCTTGTTCAGAACTTGCCTTGTCTCAAGAATCAGCCAGACATTTATAAACAAATCCGAATCCTGAACATCAACCCAAGCTTGTCTAAGAATTCTCCTCTTTATAATTTTTAGCTGCTCAGAGTAGAGAGCCTGTCACCAACCCTCACACTGTTATTACAGTTTCCTGTTTCTCCTTAACATTTGTTCCACCACATTTTGCACTTATGACTTTAGACCTTGAACTTTCAAGTCTTTCTAGACCAAAGGACAACAATGCTTTCCAGAGAGTCCAGCAGGAATCACACTGGGCAAGCTAAAAAAGCAACTCAGTCCTTTTCACCCAGTCTATTTCATCCAACCCCGCTGCCCCTCCTTGAATCCTGGAAGGATCATCTATTGCCTTTCAACTCAAAGTGTGGGACTTGTACTAGCAGCATGGGCATCACCAGGGAGCTTGTTGGACCCGTGGAGTCTCAGACTCCACCGTAGACCCACTGACTGAGAATCTGAATCTTGACAAGGTTCCTGTATATCATGCATGTTACTCTTTGAGAAGCACCAGCCTGTTGAATACCTCTGGGCCAAAATACTATTCAGATGTGTTGTTCTTTTTCAATTACGAAAATAATTAGTGACTTAAAACTCACTTCTGATTCAGGACTGCATGGCTGTTTAAGTCGATATGTCTGCATTAATGCTGTTGTAATGACATCACAGAATTGAGGCATTTATGAGCTAGAGAGTAAATTCTGTATGTGTTTAATAATTAGATAAATAAGAATTTACATGACAGTTTAATAGGGGCTTTAAAAATTTAACACGGATAAGTCATCTTCTGCTTTTTCAATGGATTTTCCTGAATAGTGGGATCACAAAAGAAATTTATGTGTTTTTCAAAGTTTCTTTTTCTTTTAATGTGGATTTACAAGTGATTAATTTAAAAATTTGCTCTCTGATTAGCAGGTAACATTTATAATCTGGACCTGTACCTAAGATAGCTTAGCAAATGAACACAAATGGCTTACTAGGTCTTTGCTTTTGAAAACGTATGGCCATCTAAAAGTAGTAAAGGCAATTTAATAAATACAGACAATCTGCTAAGCAGCCAAGGAAAAAAGGTGCCTGAATTATATATGTCTGCATGAGTGGACAAGACGTGCTTTTCAAGATTAATGATTTAAGCTGTTCTTTACGTTCCCAGACTGATTAAACAAGGCTTAATTCTAAACAACACTTTCTCCTTTTCTTGCTTCTTCAAAATTCACTGTCCTTCTCTATCCCTTCAGGATTGATTGTAGGGGTGATCCAGGATGGTGTCTGTCTAAAGCCTTAACTTCTCTCCCTTCATAAAGGGAAGATTATCCCTTTTTTAATTCCTTGTTTTCATTGATGTCAGATGAGAGGCATTCAGAAGGAGTGTTAGCATTCACTGCACTTTCCCTGAAAGTGGCTCAACTTTTGATTGAGATGTTCTTGAAGATTCTGTTAGTGGCATCTTGGCATGCTCCTGTCCTCTCTGACTTTGACGGCTCCTCCCCTCCTCCTCCTTTTCTCCCTCACACTCCTGTCCACACTTCCAGTCAAGTGCTTGCCAGAGCCTGTCATTCAGTTTCTTTTCTTTCTCCCAAATCCATCGTCTTTTCCCAATTTGTAGGATTTTTTCTTTTTCCCTCTTGTTCAGCATTTCATAAAGTTAGTCCTGCCAGGTTTTAATAGGGGTTCCACCCCCCCACCTCTAAAAAAAAATTGGTCAGGACAAAGTATAAAATATTAATTTAGACAGTTAAATATCATTTTGTTTGTTGGTTTAGCCTCAGGACAAATTAGAACTTTTAATATGCTGCCAGGAGGGGGTTGGGTGTTTCTCATTTCTGAATTTATTTCCCTGTAGAACCTTCTTTGAAAGTATCTAGGAAGACCAGTGTTTGATGAAATGTACTTTCCGACCTCCTCCTTGACATCTCTCCTACATGCTTCTCTCCATCTCATGCTATGTCTAATGACTCCGTGTACTGCTCCACGTGTCACATCCTCAAATACATCCTAAATTAAACACTACCAACATTAGCTAACTTCTACTGATCACTCCCCCCACTTCTTTTTTTTGTTTTGTTTTGTTTTGAGACTAGTCTCACTCTGTCTCCCAGGCTGGAGTACAATGGTGCCATCTTGGGCCCACTACGACCTCTGCCTCCTGGGTTCAAGTGATTCTCCTGCCTCAGCCTCCCAAGTAGCTGAGATTACAGGCACCTGCCACCATGCCCAGCTAATTTTTGTATTTTTAGTAGAGACAGGGTTTCACCATGTTGGCCAGGCTGGTCTCGAACTCCTGACCTCAGGTGATCCAACTGCCTCAGCCTCCCAAAGTGCTGGGATTACAGGCGTGAGCCGCTGTTCCTGGCCTGATCACTCACTTTTACTGCTAAGGCTTTTAAAAGCATTTTGCCTCTTTGATTGTCTATGAAATCAAGCACAGCTATCTTAACCTGAGATGCAAGACCATGTGTGTTCTTGGACCAACCAACTTGCAATCAATCTTCCCCCTTCCCCAGCATTTAACATTCTTCTCCATGCTTGATTTTTCTTTATGACAGTGAACTTTACCCCTCCCAATATACTATACCGTTTACTTACATATTTAGTTTGTCGTCTATTTTACCTCAACTAGAACGTAAGCTCCATGAGACTGGGATATTTGTTTGTTCATGCTGTGTCCGAAGCACCTACAACAGTGTCCAGCAAATGGCAGGTGCTCAGCACGTGTTTCCAATACAGGCGGAATGAATGAGGGAGCCTTCTCAGTTTCATCTCTGGCCTGTGCTTGGTCTTTATTCCCTACTCTTCTCTTGCCTTTTTTTCTCTCTCTTTTAGCCCTCAATCTTCATCTGTCATCATCTCTCTTCACCCCTCAGAGCCTAACTCTCTAAGTAGCATTTCTTCCAAGGAGCCTTCTGTATTCGTGACCCTTCTCTCTTTGTATGGGTCCCTGTCTTTGGAATGTTGTTGTTTATACCTCTTTTACCAGTCAGTTACATTCTGCCTTGTAGTAGAGTTCCTTTTAAACTGAAAAAGGATAATGGGGTATTCATGTTTGCCTCTTACATCACTGTGGAATATGCTCAGTAAATTTATGATGAATAGAACAAACCCAACATTGTGCTTCCAGGAAAGTAACCCCCACGTGTGCCTCAGTCTGTACCATGGGGACTGCTTGACGCATCTGTTTCCTCAGTTGAGCCCTTAAGATGAGTGCTTGATATCCTCAAGAGGCTATTAACGAGAATTTATATTTCCCCAAAGTTTCTTTTTCCCTAAAAGGCATTTCTTTGATATATAACAAAGCTCTGTTATAAAAATTTCAACTGCTCATCCCAGTAGGAGAGAATGTTCTACGAATTCAGATATAGGAAGGTTTCAGGGGCTATATTTTCTTTTCTTTTTGGGTTTTCATGTTCACATTTCATCTACATTTCCCCTCTTGGGCAAATAGGTTGCCCAATTTAGAGTAAATTTGTTTGGTTTTCCTTCCGATATTTTTATTTATTTTTCTTTATTATTTGCTTCCTCTCCCTTCCCTCCAAGAGAGTTCAGATACTTACCACAATGGATAAACTTATGCTGGGAAATTGCAATGCTTTTCTTTTTTGCAAAGTACAGACCTCATGTACATATGAAGGCTGCTGACACTAGCTTTCCATCTGGCCACAGGAAAGTGTGTCATCTCTTTCTTCCATGGCCTGTCTCCTGTCCCCAGGGGTCTCAGTGGAGGCCAGACAGTAATTTTTCTCTCTTTCAAAAACCCACCCAAATCCCCAGACCCTTTCTAATACAGCTTTTCCATGTATTCATGTATCACCACCTGAAACTTGTTCTGTTCTAAGTTAAGGATTAACTAAATGACTGAAAATTGTATTTATTTGGGAGACAGAAGTAGCAAAGGCTTAGAATCAGGCAGACTTGTGTTTCATCCTCAGATTCTCCTATTTACTCATTGTGTAACCATAGTTCAGTCAATTCCCGTTGCCGAGCCTTAGTTTCTTTGTCTGTCAAATGGGGATAACAATGCTTGCCTCATCATATTCTTGCAAATAAGGTCAGATAATTCATGTAAAGCTTGGAGCACAGTGTATGGCACCTGGTAATCGGTCTCTCTATGATGAAGATTTGCTGATGCTGCTGCTTACTTTTCTGGCTTATGGGGCTTAGGTTCTGAATCTTTATAATCTTTTGTGCCTGCTGCATATGGTCAAATCATGTTTGTTTGATAGACAGACATGCGGGGTTTTTCCTTAACAAGCCATTCAACCATGTATAGTGAAGAATTGCTCATGGTTGGTCTGTTTTCCATGTCTAGATATTAGAAGAGAAGGCTCAAACATGAGGTTACTCTCTGTAGTGCAGTGGGAAAGAGTATATTCCCAGGGAGCCTGGTATCCCCCATTAATCTATAAGCAGACCTATAAGCAAAGGAAGGGCTTTAGGATAACCCCCACTCCCCCGCCCCACCAGCTTTATTGAGGTATAACTGATGAATAAAAATTAGATGTATTTCTGGTGTACAACATGATATATATATGTATATGCATTATGAAATGATTACCACAATCAAAGCAATTAATGTATCTCTCAGCTCACATAGCTGTCCCTCCAGGTTCATCCATGTTGGTGCAAATGACAGGATTTCCTTCTTCTTTAAGGTTAAGTAATATTCCATTGTTCCATTGTGTATTTTTATCACATTGTGTATTCATATTTCTTTATTCATTCATTGTTCCATGGATATCTAGGTTGTTTCCATATCTTTGCTTTTGTGAAGAATGATGTGATGACCACAGGGCTGCAGATACCTCTTTGAGATACTGATTTCATTCCTTTGGATATGTACCCAGAGGTGGGATTGCTGGGTCATAATGCCATTCTAGGAGTTGTTTTGCACGTTGCTAGATGTTTCCTGAATGATATGAGAAGATTCTTAAATACAGGGAACCTCCCTAGAGCCAGAGCTCACCTGGTTGATTCCTCCTAGGAGGGACATGGTGGTGGAAAGAGCTCTGCTGGGGAGAATGGGGACTCAGCTCTTCTGCATACTGCAGTGTGACTCAGGCAGACACTGCACATTTCTGGGCTGCGTTTCCTTCTCCTCAGGATGAGAAAGCAAACCTAGACTGTCTCTAATATCTTACAGCACTGCAGATCCTACCCCTGCCTTTTTTTTTCCAGCCTCCATCTGAGATCCTCTTTCTGTTTCTGGTAAGGGCATCTTCACCCGTCACCACCCTGGTGGGCTGGCTTTTACGTTGAGTGCTTTGGTGTGAAAGGAAGGCTTCGTTCAAGTTGACTTCAACTTTCCTCTTTAACCTTTTCTCGTGTGTTCTTGTTCACTCTCTTCCTTCGTGGTGTCAAGTAAAGCCAGTAGGGATGAATCAGGTTCACTGTTCTTTTGGAGATGTGAAATCCATGAATGGGGCTAGGTTTCATTATGTCTCCCTCTGGGTAGACCCAATTCCCTCCTAATTGCCTTTTTCCTGTTGATCATTCACATCTTCTGTCTTGGAATTTCTTTGAAGTTTTATCATGTTCTCCCTTCGTCATGTCCTTCCCTTTGTGACTTCAGATTTTCTGTGGGTAGCTGTAATTTCCTGCAGAACAGTGTCTACTAGATTCCCTCTGAGCATGGCTGGTGCAGTGGTAGGATTCTGTGAAACGTTGTCAGATGTGTGAGTGTGCAGATTGATAAAACAGTGTACACTCCCTGCTTCGTTCCCACCTCTGTTTTATGTGGATGATGACAATTACAGCACAGCACCTCATATCGGTGCAGAGATTTCTCCTGCTGTGATCTAATGGTGGCCTGTGTGCATGTGGACTGGGAACCAGAAGGTGGCTTTTTCTAGGAGATCTTGGCTGCAGGCAAGCCTATTTCTGCCAAGCTAGGGATTGTCCGGGTCTCGATAGAGCTGGCTGTTTTGTACCATTGTTAGTAGCCAGGCTGTAATTCTGACATTTCAACTACTTGGACTCTGAAAAGGTGTGGTCGGGCCCCAGATCATCAGCCAAGTCTTCCACTCAGCTTGCTTCATGACCTGACATGCTTAGCATTTGGGCCCCTTTCCAAGAGTGAAGTAACATACTGATGGGGAAACAAGAAAGTGAAATAGTGGCCCCTTGGTTCTCACGGGGAAGAGGGGAGATGTGTTTAGGCCTCCCCGCCCTCCGCCTTCATTGGTGGTTCCTAGGTGAGAATCACTGGGAATCAGGAGGATCTATCAGAAGTGGGAATCAGGAGGAACCTTCAGATGTTGTGGGCAAACAGGGGGGCAAGGGGTGATGTTAAAACCAGGCTTTGTCACTTTCAAAAGTCTGCATTACAGTCAGCCATGGAGGAAACGGCCTACTTTCTACATCACAGGCGTGGCTTAAAGATATAAGGCCAGGCCATTTGAAAAGGTTTAGTCCCCGGTAGAAAGGCATACAAATCACCCCTCCTAGTTTGGGTTCCCACAGAGGCAGGATTCCAGTGTACATAGTTTATGTGGGAGATGATCCCAGGAAACTTGGGAAGGGGAGTGGGGAATGAGAAGGGGAGGAAGGAAGCCAATAAAGGATGTGCTATCAAGCTCGCCATCACTGTGGACAGCTGCAGCTCAGTTCCACTGGGAACGTCTGGGAAAGAGTGCGGCACAGGTGCCTCTGAGTGATCACACCTGAGAGGGGAGGTTCTGCTGGCCAGAGAAGCTCTGGTAAGGAGGTGCAGGGGCTGGCAGTTGGTCAGGCCCGTGGGCACTGTTACAATGAAGGCTGAGGGAAAACAGGTGGGGCATCGATTGCTTTGCTGCAGGTCCTATCCCGGATTCACCTTCCGAGGGATGCTAGATGGGAGTCTAGACATTGTCTCTACAGAGGATGAATCTGGAATTCAGAAAGATGATGGAGGCCCACTGTGGAGGAGCCAGTTCTTGAGAGTTGGGTGAGAATCCAGGCTTCCTGACTCCTGCTGCAGTGCCCTTTCCACTTGGCTACTTAAGGCAGAAATTTAAATTTGTGATGACTTTTGAGGCATACTGTACCTGATTCATGGAACAATATTGTCCTTCCCACCATGGGCTCTTTAGTCTTTCTTGGAGTGAAAAATTGTCAAAAGATTAAATCCTATTTGGGAGCCAGAGAAAAAGCAAAAGAATGGCTGAGCGTGTAAATAAAGTCTCCTAGGAAGATCATATTTTTGAAGGCATTTATTATTCATATCTTTTTGTCATTGTCGTGTTGTAAGTGTTTACCTGGGCTTCTAGCTTTTTGCTTTTCCAAAGACACTGCTGATCCATCCTAGAAGAAGCTGACAGCTATCACCTTAACACTGGCTTATTGCTGTCCAGGTTATTTAAGATGCGGAGGAAATCTTATCACAGAGAAGCAGCTTCTAAACATGTCCTGCCAAGGGGGTGATGAGGTAAAGACTGCCCAGGCGGCCTTGTGCACACCACATAATTGTGGAGCCACTTTGATGAAAGGGTCTGGATTATTTGCAAAGTCTTGTGCTAGGTGAAGGTGGGCTCTTTCTTAAATTCTGAAATGCCCATGAGTCTTTGGTAATGTTCATAGTGAAGCATCTGAGCTGAGCCTGAGGCTTCCTAGGAGGCTGTGCCAAGGACAAAACACACTGAGGATGTTGACCATGGCCTCCTGACAGAATGAAAGGCCCCCACAGTTTCAATTTAAACCGTAAACATTTAAATAGAAAATAAAGTGCTGGTGTATGACTCTGAACTTGTGAGACTAGCTGAAAACACCATTTTGACCGTTGGGCAGAGATTTCCCATCATGGGATCAGCCATAGACCATATCCACTGGGAACATGGAGAAAAGGTTTAGAGGTTCCACCAACATTTTCCCTAATTCTTAGATGCCTTTTGGTGGTTGAATTCTGTCCTTATTTTCTTATTTACCTGAAGCCCAAAATATAAGCTCTATAATGTGGTCATTCATAAACCTTTAGGGATATTCATATTGGAAAATGTTGTGCAAGTCTTATTTTAGAGTTCCCAGAAGGGAATTACTGGACCTTAAGATATGCACGTTTTGAAGATATTGGATACAACTGGTCTCCAGAAGTGGGAAGACCATTTTTGCTCCTTTTAATAGTGGTGTCTGGTGTCTCTTTCCTCAGATATTCAGTAATGGATATGTCATGCTTTTTCATTTTGCCCTTCTGATAGGTGGAAAATGATGTAACATCCTTAATTTAAGTTACATTTTTTGAATGCCATTGTGAATTTTTTTTTCCCTATAGCTATTGCCTATTTGCATACTCTCTGAAGTTGCCCGTTCTTGAAGGACACTGATAATGTTCTCCTCCCCTGCCCTTTCCTTTTTGTTGCCAGAATAACCTAATCTAAACCTGACACTCCATCTCTTCTTCCCCAGGGCTCCTATAGACCCATAGGCGGCTAGAGTGTACCTGTGAGCCTCTGGGGAGATGTCTCACCGCCAGAGAGCTGTCCCCAGCTCAGGACCTCACCTGCCTGTGTGTGCGAAATTACACCTGAGATGGAGTGGCTGTGTCCAGCTAACAAAGCCATTTGGGGAGGGGATTTCAAGCATGGGTATTCCTTGTTCACTTTAATAAAACATGGCATGAATTCAGGCAAAGGGACTTACTCCTTACTCCCTCACCTCAGATTTTTCTGTGTTTTGCTGTTGGTATAACTTGTCCTGTGTTGCTAAGTTTTAAACATATCTATATTTTGTTTAAAACACTAACCATGGCTTTGTTTGAGTGACTTATTTTTATGTCCTAAGGAGTTGACCTAGACAGGGGACAGTTAGTCATATTCTGTATCAGGCCAATGCCTCTGAGCCCCTTCCCTTCTCGTTTTTCTCTGTCTGAAGTGATGCTCTTGGCTGGCCCCATTTTGCTGTTTGTCCAAACGGGCGCCCCTCAGCAATGGGCAACTTTCTCCATTTTGGTGTCTTATCTAAGACCTTGCCCACTGGCTTAAAGAGTTGGCTTGGGTTCCTTCACAGTGATGAGTTGCCTGTCCCGCGGTCTGTAGTCGGGAGGGCTTTTTCCGTGATGAGAATGAGCTGCAAACCCAGGCAAACACTGATCAGGAGAGACATGAAACCCAACCTGGCCCAGTCGGCTTAAAAATAGTCCAGTCATTTCACCCCGGGAATTTTCTCTTGCTTATGTGGGTGGACAATTCTCTTGGAACACCACCAAGATCATGAGGAGGAGAAAACAGAGCAGGCACCAACCACATGAATCCAACCCAGGCTGACCCCGTAGCCGGTGGTGCATTGGCCCTCACAGGTTTGCACCCTGCATGCAGGGCCCTTTCTCCCCCACGAGAGGGCGATCTCGTCACTCTTAAAGCAATCGTACTGGGGAACACTCAGGTTGTTTCTTAGTGAAGTCCCCGAAGAGCACTGCATTTAAGCTGCTACTTTGTGTCTCAGCTTCTACTTTCAAGGTTTGTTATGAATGTAAAGACATTCTCCAACTCAAGCAAGTGTGGGCAATATTAGGGTCTGGAAACGCCTGTTGCAAATGAAGCACAGCCACTGCTTGTTTGTGTTTCGTTAGTGAAACGTGATTGTAACCCAGGGTTTTTGACGCTCACAGAAGCATCCGCCTTGGTAATGCTGTACATCCAGGCTGCTCTTCTTTGTCCCTAACCTGGTTGCAACGTGGCCGTAGCATGCTTGTGTTGACATCTGACAGGAGATGAGGACTTGACTTCCTGGGCTGATCTTGCTTATTTTGGGGAGAGCAGGAGTGCCCGTGGTTAGTGTGGATCAGCCTGACAGGAGATTTTCTATTGAGGGAGGATTTAAGACTGCATGCAGGCAAGGGAAATACAAGCCATATTTCACCAGCTCAATACACCAGGGAGCGCTACCATTTAACAAAAACCACCATTCTGACTTCCGGGTTTTTAAGTCATCTGGCAGCCACTGGGTGGGGTCAGTTTCTTGGCCCTTGATTAGAAGTTCCTTCTGATTACAAAACACCTCTTGATTGAAATCTTTGCATTTTCTTTGCATTTGCATTTCCACCAATCTTTTTATTTTTTATTTTTTTTTGCCTTGGAGGATGTGTGTGTGTGAGGGTGACCTTCTCTTTATTTGTGGGAATCGGGGAGTGCCCTCCTCCCTACAAAGTCACTATAAAGCTACGGGCTGTGCTGCCCTTGGTACAGGGTCTAGAAGTGGTTGTTGGGTGGTGACCAGCACAGTGACAGTTTATTTCCTGGACCTTTGAACCTAAATTCCCACAGGAAGAACATAAAGGACTCAGCAAATCTTGCCCCCCGACCCCCGTCTCCTCCATGCGCCTACACTGGAGCCATGAGTACTACTGCTACCGTCACTACAGCCAAATTATTATAGAGAATTACTATGTGCCAGGCATGGGTAATTTTTGGTTGTTTTAATCAACTTTGTTTCAAACAGCTTTAGATTTGCAGAAAAACTATGAATATAGCAAGAGTTCCCCCACTTTCTCCTTTTTTTATTTATTTTATTTTATTTTTTTGAGACGGAGTCTCTCTCTGTCGTCCAGGCTAGAGTGCGGTGGCGCAATCTCGGCTCACTGCAAGCTCCACCTCCCGGGTTCATGCCATTCTCCTGCCTCAGCCTCCCGAATAGCTGGGACGAGAGGCGCCCGCCACCACGCCTGGCTTTTTTTTTTTTTTTTTTTTAATATTTTTAGTAGAGACAGGGTTTCACCGTGTTAGCTAGGATGGTCTCGATCTCCTGACCTCGTGATCCACCTGCCTTGGCCTCCCAAACTGCTGGGATTACAGGTGTGAGCTACCGCGCCCGGCCTCCTATTTTTAACATATAGTTTCTCCTGTTGTTGTTGTTGTTTTAATCATATTAGCATAACACATTTGTTACAATTAGTGAAGGAATATTGATACATTATTATTAACTGAAGCCAATACTTTATTCGGATTTCCTTTATTTTGACCTGGTGTCCTTTTTCTGCTCCGGGAGCCTACCCAGGATACCGCCTTACCTTAGTTGTCATGTCTCCTTAAGATCCTGCTGGCGGTAGTGGTTTCTCAGACTTTAAACTTGTTTTTAATGACCTTGACAGTTTTGAGGAGTACTGCTCAGGAGTTTAGTAGAAGGTTCCTCTTTTGGAATTTGTCTAAGGTTTTCTAATAATTAGACTGGGGTTATGGGTTTTTGAGAGGAAGAAGGCAGAGATAAAATGCCATTCTTATCACATCATATTCAGCGTATGTATTATTAACATGACTTAACATTGTAGATGTTGAACGTCATCACCTCGCTGAGACGGTGTTTGTCGGGTTTCTTCTCTGTAAAGTTACTGTCCCCTCTCCCTTTTTTATACTGTACTATCACAAGAAAGTGACCACGTGTAGTCCACACTTAAGGAGGGGGAGTTATATTCCACCCTCAGAGAGCACAGTACCTATAAACATTTTTGAAATTTCTCTGCACAGAAAATTTCTCTCTTCTTCCCCATTTATTTACGTATTCAATTGTTTATTTCTATCAATATGGACTCATAGAGATTTATTCCATACTTTGAGTTATAATCAAATAGTATACTACTAGATTTTGTTTGTTTGTTTGTTTTGCCTCTGGGAGCTCTTTCACGTGACTCCTGTGTCCCTTTGACACACCCCCATCATTGCGGGTTTTTGTTTTTGAGCTGTTTCTTTCTTGCTTTCTTTGTGGCACTCACTACAAGATACTCCAGGATTATCTTGTACATCTTCTGCCCTAGTCCTTGAATCAGTCATTTCTCCAAAAAGCCCTGGCCTTTTTTTTGAGACGGAGTCTCGCTCTCTCGCCCAGGCTGGAGTACAGTGGCGCCATCTTGGCTCACTGCAAGCTCCGCCTCCCAGGTTCACGCCATTCTCCTGCCTCAGCCTCCCAAGTAGCTGGGATTACAGGCGCCCGCCACCACGCCCGGCCAATTTTTTGTTTTTTTAGTACAGATGGGGTTTCACCTTGTTAGCCAGGATGGTCTCAATCTCCTGACCTTGTGATCTGCCCGCCTCGGCCTCCCAAAGTGCTGGGATTACAGGTGTAAGCCACTGCCCCCAGCCAGCCCTGGCTCCTTTTATTGGAGGGTGGTATTAGAAGCTAGGGTCTGGGCTCCAGGTGTGCTGGTGCTTCTGGTTGCTGCTGCTTTATAAGCTCTCAGCTGACAGCAAGAAAACATGTGCATGTGAACCAATCTATAGATGCCTATCCACTGATCTACAAATATATCTGTATTATGCTAAACATGTGTTCACACTGATGTTTCCAGCTCTTAAGCTGTTACATGTCTCCAGCTCTAAGCCATTATCACGTGGATCATTCTAGTCTTCCCCCTTGCCTATCTGTAGCCTCCTACTCCAAAAATGATAAACTTGGCTCTCAGCATCTGTCATGCATTTATTTAGTTGTTCAATTCCAGTATACATATGTAGCAGTATCAAAATTGTTAACTTATACCCCCATGGAAAATAGCCTCGTCAACTAGAGTGCAGTGCTTGTGTACGGTTTATTTTGCCTTAGTTTTACAGACTGCATACATTTCCAAAGCCACTTAAATAGCACCTTTTTCTTCCATCCACTTTAGTGAGGGTTGTTCATATATGTACCACAAATTGCTTTGTCACATTCTGTATTTCATTCCGGGATTACCCTGACTGCCTAAATGATTTTTTTTAAGTTTATATATGTTAAGATTTGCCCTTTGTGCTGTAAATTTCAATGGGTTTTCACAAATGCATAATATTATGTGCCCACCATTACAGTAATGTACAGAATAACTATACCACCCTAAAAATTCATCTATTCACCTATTTAACTATCCTCCATACCCGGAAACCATGGATTTAAAAAAACTATCTACAGTTTTGCCTTTTCCAGAATGCCATATAATTGTAATAATATAGTATATAGCTTTTTCAGACTGGCTTCTTTCACTTAGCAATATGCATTTAAGATTTATCCGTGTGTTTTCATGGCTTGATAGATCATTTCCTTATGTTGCTGAAAAATGTTCTATTGTATAGACATACCCCAGTTTGTTTAACCATTCACCTATTTAAGGACATCTTGGTTGTTTCCAGTTTTTAGCAATTGTGAATAAAGCTGCTGTAACATTCACATGCAGCTTTTTGTGTGGACATAGTTCTCAGATCACTTGGGTAAATGTCTAAGAGTGTGATTGCTGGAATGTATGGTAAGACTATATTTGGCTTTGTAAGAAACTACCAAACTATCTCCCAAAGCAGTTGTACCACTTTGCCTTCCCACCAGCAATGAATAAGAGTTCCCGTTGCTCCCCTTCTTTGCTAATAATTGGCATTCTCATTTTGGATTTTAACCATTATTATAGGTGTGTAGTGGTATCTTGTTTTAGTTTAAGTTCTCTAAGGAGAGATGATTCTCAGCATTTTTTCATATGCTTATTTGCCATTTATATATCTTTTTTGGTGAGGTCTCTGCTCAGATCTTTTGACCGTTTTTAATTGGAGTTTTGTTTTTTTATTGTTGAGTTTTAGGAGTTCTTTGCATTCGAGTCCTTTATCAGATATGTGTTTGCAAGAATTTTCTCCCAGTCTGTGGCTTGTCTTTTCATTTTGTGAACACTGCCTTTTGCAGCACATAAGCTTTTAATTTTAATAATGTCTAACTTAACAATTTTTTCTTTCATGGATCATGCTTTTATAATGTTGTATCTAAAAACTCATCTCTAAACCCAAGGTCACCTAGACTTTCTCCTTTGTTCTCCTCTAAAAGTTTTAGAGTTGCATTTTACATTTAGGTCTATGATCCAGTTTGAATTAATTTTTGTGAGAGATGTTAAGGTCTGTGTTTAGGTTCTTTTTCTGCATATGGGCATCCAGTTGTTCAAGCACCTTTTGTTGAAAAGACTATCCTTTCTGCATTGAATTGCTTTTACTCCATTGTCAAAAGTTAGTTGACTTTATCTGTGTGAATCTGTTCCTGGGCTCTGTTCCATTGATCTATGTGTCTATTCTTTTGCCAGTACAGTGCTGTTTTGATTACTATAGCTTCATTGTAAGTTTTGAAATCAGATAATGTTATTCCTTCAACTTCGTTCTTCTTCAGTATTATGTTGGTTGTTCTAGGTCTTTTACTTCAGGCATGGTTTAAGTCCTGTACATATATTAACTCCAAGAGGCCCAAAGAAGTAAAACCACCTGTTCAAATCACATGGGTAAGAAGTGAAGGAGGTAGGATTCAAATTCTGGCAGCATGGCTGCAGAGGCTGACTCACAACCACCCCACAGATGGCCTCCGAAGGTAATGAAAGAGGCATGTTTGTTAATTTTTGACAACCTAGTGAAAATATTTATCAGATGGCTTCCTGGACCCATTTCATTGGAAAATAGGCAGCATAGTGGGGAGTTTCAGAGTTCCTGTTTTAACATCAGAGACTTGGGTTGACGCTAGCATCACCAATTACAAGCCAAGAAACCATGGGCAATCATGAGTTCTAAGGTCAGAGTCCTCAAGTGGAAAGTGGAGACATAATAGCATTTTAATTCTGTCTTTCCTGGCTTACTAAACAATTCTTCCTTTTTAGGAATATATGGGAGGAGGGATCTGTGCAATGCAGTTCTACACCCTGGACATAGCAACCGACTGAGTCAGGCCAATTAACTTCTCTAGCCTAGCGATTTGAAACCCAGAGCCGGGGCCCTCTGACATGAAGGCACCTTTATGTCTTCAGTCTGTAGGGCAGGTCATAACACCTGCAGCCACAGTTCCTGGGGTGGCCCCAAGTCTGGATGCTTAGGGATTTATTAATTTTTTGAGCAACTCCAGTATCTTAAAAAGAATTCATCCTTCTCTTCCTTTTGTTGTTGTTGCTCTTCTTTTATTCTTATTTTTAAAATTTAAGCGAGGTAAAATCAGCCCCTCTTGGCTACAGGTACTTTAATTACTACAGGAGATCATAGTAGCTACCTCACTGGTCATAAGGGTTAAATAAGATAATGTATAAGGCAGTTAGCACAGGGAATGAGGGAATTGTCAGGGAATAAGTACCTGGTAATTAGTAGCTTTTACTATTATCTAATAATAGTTCTTGATATTTACTTAGTGCTTTGTAATGTGAACCATACACTCCTGTGTGCTTATCTCCTTGACAATTGGGTGGAAATGGCATCCACATTTTATGGATGAGCAAATGGCCATGCTTTGGGGTTTGCCCAGGGTCACAAAGCTGGCAAGGGACTGAGCCAGGATCCCCACTCAGGCCCTTCATCATGTCATGTATCCAGGGTTCTCTCCAATGTGCCAGGGTCGTGTGGTTTCCTGGGGGCGTGATGGAGAGGGAGGCAGCTTCCCTTTCCCATTTTAGGGACAAGAGTGGAGATGGGAAATTACTTTCCTGGGGACAGAGGATGGAGGTGAAGATGGTGGATTTCTTTAGTTATGGGGAGTTAAGTTGGGAATGCTAGGCCTCTAGTCCTTTCCTTTTCTCTTTTCTTTTCTTTTTTTGAGACAGAGTCTTGCTCTGTCAGCCAGGCTGGAGTGCAGTGGCACGATCTTGGCTCACCACAATCTCTGCCTCCCAGGTTCAAGAGATTCTCATGCCTCAGCCTCCCAAGTAGCTGGAATTACAGGCATATGTCACCGGCTAATTTTTTGTATTTTTAGTAGAGACAGAGTTTCACCATGTTGACCAGGCTGGTCTCGAACTCCTAGCCTCAAGTGATCTGCCTGCCTAGGCTTTCCAAGGTACTGTCGTTACAGGCATGAGCCACTGCACCCGGTCTGGGCCCTGAGTCAGTTTCTGACCTGGCCTCTGAGCTCTGCATGGTGCCTGGGGTCAGCCTGCTTCTGGCTTCACCACTCTCTGTTCTACTGCATTTATTGTGCAAACAGTTGATTTAATGCCTGTTTATGTGCCAAACACTGTGTTAGGGAAGATGAAAGGATAGATGAGACCCATTAAGGTCTGCCCTTTAAAAGCTTGTAATATGTTGGAGAAACCAGACATGAAAACAACTAAGTATAACACAACATAATGTCTGAAAGATAAAAACAAGTGTTTTCAGAACACAATAATTCACAGAATACCTACACATGCCATAAACTGTGCTAAGGGTTTTCCATGGATTAGCTAATTTAATTTCCCCATCAACCCTACAAAGGAATTACTGTGGTTGTTCTCATTTCACAGATGGGGAAACTAAGCACAGATATGTTAAATCACTTGCTCAATGTTATAAAGATAGGAATTGTAGAGTTAAGTTCTAGAGCCTGCCCTGTTAATGATGGCACTAAACTGCCTTCCAGAGAAGGTCAGAATGCATAGCTCTTTGTAGGATTGTTGGTGAAACTTGCAGAGAGGGTATTTTCTGAACTGATATTCAAGGATGAGTAGGAATTTATAGGTGGATAGAAAAGGAATTGTATTCCAAGTAGAGGAAGCAATGTGAGTGGACACACAGATGGATGAAAATATATAATGTGTTCAGGGAATGGCTAGTAATCCCAGAGGTCAAGAGTGGCAGACAGTGGTTGGCTATTACACTTAAAAGGTTAAAGCTAATGTCATAAGCATTGGGGAGCTCTCAGAGGATTTTAAGAAGGGGAGTCTGTGTCTAGATACACTTCAAAAGGGTTCCTGTAGTAGCAGTGTGAAGGCTGGTTTGGGCATGTGTCAGAATCATTTGAAAGCCAGGAGGGCCTGCTGGAAGGCCTCGCAATAGTCTAGGTGAGATCATGCATCGGCTTTGGGATGTGGCAGTAGAAGTGCTGGCTTCTTGTGGTTTTGGGGGTTGGTGCTTCACAGAGTGAAGAAAGAGATGTCACAAGGGTCATTAAAATCCCACTGGTGTGCCTGTTGATATAGGAGGCACCCATCTTACTCTCTAACGGTGTTCTACAAACTAGCCAGGCTGTGAACTGTTCATTACTGTTTGGGCCAAAATAAGGGGCTTGCACCAGAATATAAATCAATGCATTGCTTCCATCACGGAGAAAATCTTGGTGCACACACACACACACACAGTCTACTGAAGCAAAAAGTGTGCTTAGTGACAAAGTTGATTTGGATTCTAGTGCAAGCTCTTATTTCCTTGCAGCCCACAAACAACATGTGGACTTTCACCAGTCCACAACCATAAATAGAGTAACGCTGCTGTATAATCAACATATCTTACTTGCTCTATACTTCAAATATCTTCTTCTCTACAGCTGAATTTTGTAGATGAAAAAATTATTTTAAAGTTTCAACATTTTAAGAGGTTTCTTTTTACTCTACAGGCAAGCCACTTATGTCAAGGACCCATCTTTTAATTTTTGATTTTTGGAAACTTACATGAGTACTTAACCTTGATTAATAATTGATAACTCTTTCTGTAGAGATGGGCCAGTGACCTCTTCCTACTCTCCAGCATTGTTAAGTGCTATTGCCTTTCAGACTTCAGATTCTTTCCAACCTCTAACACTTGGGCCATTATTCCTTCTCCAAGGTTCTCAGAAGTGATAGAGCACTGGAGAGGCAATGAAATCAATGATTTCTCTATCACTTGAGTGTAAAGTGTAAACTAAATTATCACTTAGCAGCCATGTTATTAAAGGGATTCAAACATTGGTAAAGTGTCTGGACTAACAGACTTTCAAGATTCTTTGCAACCCCGAGGTTTTCGATTTGTCGGAGGTACAGAACTGGTAAGCGGCAGAGAGCGGCAGCACCTAGGTTTCCTGACCCTTGCTGCTTGCTTCCCTGCCGCTCCCCTCAGTCCTTCATCAAGAGCTGCAGAACAAGTTCCACGCTCCCTGGAGGATAGGTGCTGTGGGTCTTCATTTAATGATGGGACCTCTGGAGATTTTTCTCTCTGCTAATCACCTAAGGATGCTTTACATACTCTACTGAGATCTAAATTTATATTGCAGATGGGCCTATGCTGATGTCTTAAAGTACGTTCTGGGAAGATAATACCCAATCTCTGGAGAAAAGAGCTTTACATTTCTTTTTACTGAGGGCTGTTCTGTAATTTGGCTCTCCTAACTCTGGCTTGCCCCAGCAATGAGCTACGTAATTGGCCTTAAAGGGACACCCATTGATTTGGACAGGGTCTGTACATACACCAGTTAAACACAGTGCCTCATGCTGGGTCTGTGTATTTCTACTGGACTTTCTTTTCTAAATGTTATTTAATTCCAGGGTTTGCATTAGTGCTTCAGTCAAATATTGTCAGGCTTTGGTCAAAAACCCTTAACTGAAGATCAGGGTTGGTCATAAAAAGTTGGAAATCGACATTTGCCAATGCCAATTGGCAGACAGTTGGCACTCAAATTGGGGAACAGGGCCAGGCAAAAAAAGGTCTTCAGAAATTGTGCTCCCAAATCCTCTAAAATCCACTGTGGTTGCATCATTGCCCAAACTTACAGCTTAATATGTTGGCTTTGCTGCTTAACAGCTGTGTGAATGGGCATGTTACTTAACCTCTGTATTTCTACATCATAAAATAGACATAATAAATTTAAACCCATGGGTTATTGTGAGAATAAATAAGTTAATCCATGTAAAAGATGCTCAGCCTAGTCCCTGGCATATGGCAGGTACTCAAGAAATGTTTAATTTGAATCTGTTGCATGCGCATTCTCCGTTGTAGCCAGATAAGTCTCTCTGCACCATGAAATGCCATTCTATCCCTGCCTTTATGCTTTTGTTTATGAGCAGAAGGAAAGTATGACCTAATGATTAATAACATGGCCTTTGGTGTCAGGCACACCTGGCTGAAGTTTTGTTTTCTCTGTTGCAGGACGCGGGTGAGTTAATTAGCTTTTTTAAGCCCCAGTTTCTTTACCGTATAATGGGGGAAATAATGGTACTGACCTTACAGTGTTGTAGTGAGGGTTTAAATGAGATAAAGTTTGTGGATGCCTGGTTAAGACAATCATGAGCCAGCTTATTGAGCTCCTATTATGAGTTGGTCCTGGAGATAGAGTGGTGAGCACACCCAGCTGAGTCTAATGGATGTATAACCATAAACAGTTACAAGCCTTAAAGTAAATATTTACAAATAATTACAAAGGGGCAATGTATGTAAGTGCCAGGGGAGCAGTTAGCAAGGGGGCCCAGCTAGATCTAGGGGTCACATAAAACTTCTCAGTTACCTTGAATACCATACAGGATGTAGTATTAAAGGTTGACGTGAAGGACAAAGAGGAGGTGACCAGGCCCAGAGCTGGGGGAAGACTGTCCAAGGCAGGGGAATAGCATGTGTGTGGACTCAGAGACCGGAGAGCATGCGCTATGTTTTGAAGAGTTGAGAAAAGTCCTGCATGGGTCTTGTAGGTGTTCAATCAATGGCAACTGTCATTATTCTAGATTCCCTCTCAGGGTGCTGAATCCAAAAACAGCTTGAGTGCCTACCTTAAGTCTTTTTCTCTTTTTAATGAAGCTTCCTTTGACTAACTCAGAACTGATTCCAATCTACTCTAAAACCTTATAGTATTTTAGTCAGTGCTATATAGATCAACACTTAGTTATATGATTTTAAAAGTTGTTCTTGAAGTTTTATGTATCTTTCCTGAGTCATCAAATTGATTGAAAATTCACTGAAGAAAAGAGCCCTGATTTTGTATTATGAGTCTCCAGAGGGCTTAGCACAATGCTGAGTCCACAGTGATTAACAAATATGTAATGCTTGTTGCAGAAATATATCTTCCACCTAAAATTCTATAGTGTACCCTGGGCAGTGTTGGGAGGGTGTACACTTGGGACCCAGATTCGACAACTTAACCATTTTCTATGTGTATAATCTTGGGCAAGTCATTCTTTTTAAGCCTCAGTTACCTTGAATAAAAAATGAGGATAGGCCGGGCGCGGTGGCTCACGCCTGTAATCCTAGCACTTTGGGAGGCCGAGACGGGCGGATCACGAGGGCAGGAGATCGAGACCATCTTGGCTAACACGGTGAAACCCCGTTTCTAATAAAAAATACAAAAAATTAGCCGGGCGTGTTGGCGGGCGCCTGTAGTCCCAGCTACTTGGGAGGCTGAGGCAGGAGAATGGCGTGAACCCGGGAGGCGGAGCTTGCAGTGAGCCGAGATCGCGCCACTGCACTCCAGCCTGGGCGACAGAGCGAGACTCCGTCTCAAAAAAAAAAAAAAAAAAAAAAAAAAAATGAGGATAGTACCATAGTTCATTTACTGTAAGACTCATTTTCTTTTCTTCACATTTTAACATCTCTAAAACTTGAATGTGTCTTACAATAAATGGCATGTTATAGTTTAATTGGCAGTATTTTTTTTTCTGTGTTGGTGATGATAAAATAATGGTGTGTCTTAAATTCAGTGACATTTTAGGTTTGATGAAATAAATACAACTTTTACATTTTAGGATTGTTATGAAAATTCAAGCTAATTTACACAATTCATTTGTCCACAATTCATTTACCTGATGTTGCCATGACAGTGAAGAGGTAGCTGCAGACAATCAAAATCATTCCTGTGATCCAGTACAAGCTTTGCTAACTGCCAAAGTTAAAAACTGTTATGGCCGACATGCATGCCAGAACTCAAAGCCACCTACCTTTAGCCTCAATTCCTCCAAATGTATTTTGCTACTTTTACACATTGTTAAGGTTCATGGCATAATGCTTAAGATGTTGGATTTGCTGAGGAGTTCCCACCCTCCTACCCTAGTTCTAAGCCAATTGAGAAATAAGGTGAAAAACCAACAGATGAAGAATCAAAATGTCACTAAATTCTAGGTTGTAGTGTGTAGCTTATATCTATGGTTAAGTGGGCTCTGTGGTACTGAGCCCCAGAATTACCTATGCAATTAGGGATATGCTGATAGGCTGTTGCTGTGAGGGTGCAAAGGAGAATGAGGATTTCTGTGGGCAGCGCATTCCAAGGAGAAAGGGGAAGAGCTGGGAGCTAGACTATACATGTCACTCACAGATCATGTAAGTCAGTCTTCAGGCCATTAAAGAAACTCCAATAGGGCCCTGCCCAACTAAAGGGAACTTCTGGGGTGGGGCAGCACCTGGCATAGAGTAGGCTTTTAGTAGATGGTAGCTATTAGGGAAAATCATGGCAGCTTTTAAGAAGAAAAAGAAGTTATCCCAACGTTCAAAAATACTCTGTTTTTACATTATGTACCCCTTAAGCAGATCTTTAAGGGCACATATGTTTGTCTAGGATTCCTAAGCATTATTTTCATTAAATATTGTTAGTCCAGTGATTACTTGGTTGGTTATGCAGTTCTCAAATCAGGTGGATTTTAAAACATTAATATCTCAGCAATCTTTAAATACACTATTCAAATTATGTACTTACAGTAAGTCCATAATAATAGGGTGTTGCAAACACAGGAATTGCTGTCATAATCTTAAAGATAAAAATAATTTGAGTAAATAAATTAGGAAGGAGAAAGGCTGATGTTAGTCAATACCAAAGCTGATTTTGTAGAGCCAGAATGAAAAAAAATATGTGATTGAAAAATGTGGGCATCTATCTGCAAGACTTTCTAAAAAAAATGCAGATAGTAGTAATAAACTGCATTGCTGGAGAGAGGGGACTAAAATGTGTGTGTGTGTTTTTAAGATTTAACTTTTAAGTTCAGGGGTACATGTGCATATTTGCTATATAGGTAAACTTGTTTCAAGGGGGTTTGTTGTACAGATTATTTCATCACCCAGGTATTAAGCCTACTATTATATAGGTAAACTTGTGTCATGGGGTTTGTTGTACAGATTGTTTTGTTGACCAGGTATTAAGCCTAGTACCTGTTAGTTATTGTTCCTGATCCTCTCCCTCCTCTCACCTTCCTTCCTCTGATAGGCCCCAGTGTATGTTGTTCCCTTCTGTGTGTCTGTGTGTTCTCATCATTTAGGTCCTATTTGTAAGTGAGAGCTTGCAGTATTTCGTTTTCTATTACTGCCTTAGTTTGCTAAGGATAATGGCCTTCAGCTTCATTCATGTCCCTGTAAAAGATATGATCTTGTTCTTTTTAATGGTTGCATAGTATTCCGTGGTATATATGTACCACGTTTTCTTTATCCAGTCTATCATTGATGAGCATTTAGGTTGATTCAATGTCTTTGCAAGTGTGAACAGTGCTGTAATTAACATACATGTGCATGTGTCTTTATAATAGAATGAATTTGTATTTATTTGGATATATACCCAGTAATGAGATTACTAGGTCAAATGGTATTTCTGTTTTTAGGTCTTTGAGGAGTCACCAGTGTCTTCCACAGTGGTTGAACTAATTTACACTCCCACCAACAGTGTATAACCATTCCTTTTTCTCCACAACTTCACCAGCATCTGTTATTTTTGACTTTTTAATAATAGACATTCTGACTGGCGTGAGATGGCATCTCATTGTGGTTTTGATTTGCATTTCTCAAATAATCAGTGATGCTGAGTTTTTTTTCATATGATTATTGGCTGCATGTACATCTTCTTTTGAAAAGTGTCTGTTCATGTCCTTTGTCCACTTTCTAATGGGGTTTTTTTTCTTGTACACTTGTTTGTGTTTCTTATAAATGCTAGATATTAGACCTTTGTCAGATGCATAGTTTGCACAAATTTCCTCCCATTCCGTAGGTTGCCTGTTCACTTTGTTGAGAGTTTCATTTGCTGTGCAGAAGCTCTTTAGTTTGATTAGATCCTGTTTGTAAACTTTTGCTTTTCTTGTAATTGCTTTTGGTGTCTTCGTCATGAAATCTTTCCCTGTTTCTATGGCCAGAATGGTGTTGCCTAAGTTGGAGTTTTTCTAGTTTTGGGTTTTACATTTAAGTCCTTAATTCATCTTGAGTTAATTTGTATATGGCGGAAGGAATGGGTCCAGTTTAAGTATTCTGCTTGTGGCTAGCCAGTTATCCCAGAACAACTTACTGCATAGGGAATCCTTTCCCCATTGCTTGTTTTTGTCATGTTGAAGATCAGATAGTTGTAGGTGTATGACCTTATTTCTGGGTTCTCTAGTCTTTTCGATTGGTCTGTTTTCTCTTTTTGTACCAGTACTATGCTGTTTGGTTACTGTAGCCGTGTAGTACAGTTTGAAGTCCAGTAGCATGATGTGTCCAGCTTTGTTCATTTTGCTTAAGATTGCCTTGACTATTTGGGCTCATTTTTTGCTTCCATATGAATTTTAAAATTGTTTTCTCTAGTTCTGTGAAGAATGTCAATGCTAGTTTAACAGGAATAGCATTGAATCTATAAAATACTTTGGGCAGCATGGCCATTTTAACAACATCGATTCTTCCTATCCATGAGCATGGAATGTTTTTTGATTTATTTGTGTTATCTCTGGTTTCTTTGAGCAGTGTTTTGTAGTTCTCCTTGTAGAGATCTTTCACCTCCCTGGTTAGCTGAGTATTCCTAAGTGTTTTATTATTTTTATGGCAATTGTGAGTAGGATTGCGTTGCCTATTCGGCTCTTGGCTTCACTGTTGTTGATGTACAGGAATGTTAGTGATTTTTGTGCATTTATTTTGTAACCTGAGACTTTGCTGAAGTTGTTTATCAGCTTAAGGAGCTTTTGGGCTGAGACTATTGGGTTTTATAGATATAGGATCATCTTGTCTGCAAACAGGGATAGTTTGACTTCCTCTCTTCCGATTTTGATGCCCTTTTCTTCTTTCTCTTGCCTGATTGATCTGGCCAGGACCCAATACTGTTGAATAAGAGTGGTGAGAGAGGGCATCCTTGTCTTGTGCTGGTTTTCAAGGGAAATGCGTCCAGCTTTTACCCATTCATTATGGTGTTGGCTGTGGGTTTGTCACAGATGGCTCTTATTATTTTGAGGTATATTCATTTAATACCTAGTTTATCCAGAGTTTTTAACATGAAGGGATGTTGAATTTTATGGAGAGCCTTTTCTGCATCTATTGAAATAATCATTTTTTTGTCTTTAGTTCTGTTTATATGATGGCTCACATTAATTGATTTGCATGTGTTGAACCAACCTTGCATCCCAGGGATAACAAGCCTATTTGATTGTGGTAGATAAACTTTTTGATGTGCTGCTGGATTTGGTTTGTCAGTATTTTGTTGTTGATACTCATCCAGGCTATTGGCCTGAAGATTCCTTTTGTTGTTGTTGTGTGTCTGCCAGGTTTTGGTATCAGCATGATGCTGGCCTCATAGAATGAGTAAGGGAGGAGTCACTCTACCTCAACTTTTGGGAACTGTTTCAGCAGGAATGGTACCAGCTCATCTATGTACATCTGGTGGAATTCAGCTGTGAATCCATCTGGCCCTGGGCTTTTATTGGTTGGTAGGCTATTTGTTGATTCAATTTCGAAGCTCATTATTGTCTGTTCAGGGATTCAGTTTCTTCCTGGTTCAGTCTTGGGAGGGTGTATATGTCTAGAAATGTATCAATTTCTTCTAGATTTTCTAGTTTATGTGCATAGAGGTGATCATAATATTCTCTGATGGTTGGTTGTATTTCTGTGGGGTCAGTGGTAATATTCCCCTTGCCATTTCTGATTGTGTTTATTGGAATCTTCTCTCTTTTCTTCTTTATTAGTTTAGCTAGTGGTATGTCTATTTTATTAATTTTTATCAAAAAACAGCTCCTGGATTCATTGGTCTTTTGAATGATTTTTCATGTCTCAATTTTCTTCTGCTCAGCTCTGATTTTGGTTATTTCTTGTCTTCTGCTAGCTTTGGGATTGTTTGCTCTAGATTCTCTAGTTCTTTAGTTGTGATGTTAGGTTGTTTACTTGAGATCTTTCTAATTTTTTGATGTGGTCATTTAGTGCTATAAATTTCCTTCTTAATACTTCCTTAGCTGTGTCTCAGGGATTATGCTACATTGTATCTTTGCTCTCATTAGTTTCAAAGAACTTCTTGATTTCTGCCTTAATTAATTTATTTACCTCAAAGCCATTTAGGAACAAGTTATTCAATTTTCATGTAATTGTATGGTTTTGAGTGAATTTCTTAGTCTTGATTTCTAATTTGATTGTGCTGTGGTCTGAGAGATTGTTATGATTTCAGTTCTTTTGCATTTGCTGAGGAGTGTTTTATTTCTGATTATGTGATCAATTTTAGAGTAAGTGCCATATGGCAATGAAAAGAATGTATATTCTGTTGTTTTTGTGTGGAGAGTTCTGTAGATGTCTATCAGATCCATTTGATCTAATGCTGAGTTCTGGTCCTGAATATCTTTGTTAATTTTCTCTCTCACTGGTCTGTCTAATATTGTCATTGGGTGTTAAAGTCTCCCACTATTATTGTGTGGGAGTCTAAGTCTCTTTGAAAGTCTCTAATAACTTGCTTTACGAATCTGAGTGTTCCTGTGTTGGGTGCATATCTATTCAGGATAGTTAGATCTTCTTGTTGAATTGAACCCTTTACCATATGTAATGCCCTTCTTTGTCTTTTTATCTTTGTTGGTTTAAAGTCTGTTTTGTCTGAAACTGAGATTGCAACTCTTGCTTTTTTCTGCTTGGTAGATTTTTCTCCATCCCTTTATTTTGAGCCTATGTGTGTCATTGCCTAAGAGATGGTCTCTTGAGGACAGCATATCAATGAGTCTTGGTTTTCTAATCCAGCTTGCCACTCAGTGTCTTTTACCTGGGGCACTTAGCCCATTTACCTTTAAGGTTAATATTGATATGTGAGGATTTGACACTGTCATCATAATGTTAACTGGTTATTTTGCAGACTTGTTTATGTGATTGTTTTATAGTGTGACTGGTCTATGTACCTCAGTGTGTTTTTGTAGTGCTGGTAATGCTTTCCTTTCCATATTTAGTGTTTCCTTCATGAGCTGTTGTAAGGTAGGTCTGGTGGTAATGTATTCCCTCAGCATTTGCTTGTTTGTAAAAGATTATTTCTCCTTTGCGTATGAAGCTTAGTTAGGCTGGATATAAAATTCTGGGTTGGAATTTCTTTTCTTTAAGAATGTTGAATATTGACCCCCAATCTCTTTTGGCTTGTAGAGTTTCTGCTGAGAGGTCTGCTGTTAGTCTGACGGGCTTCCCTTTGTAGGTGGCCTGACCTTTCTCTCCAGCTACCTTTAACATTTTTCCTTTCATTTCAACCTTGGAGAATCTGATGATTATGTGCTTGGGGATGATCTTTAGTATTAGTAAAAAGTATTTTACTGGGGTTCTCTGCATTTTCTGAATTTGAATGTTGCCCTCTCTAGCTAGGTTGAGGAAGTTCTCATGCATGATGTCCTGAAATATGTTTTCCAGGTTGGTTGCATTTTCCCCATCTCTTTCAGGGACATGAATATGTCATAGATTTGGTCTCTTTACATAATCCCATATTTCTCAGACATTTTGTTCATTCATTTTCATTATTTTTCTCTATTCTTGTCTAACTGTCTTATTTCGGAAAGCCAGTCTTCAAGCTCTGAGATTATTTTCTTCACTTGGTCTATTCTGCTATTAATACTTGTGTTTGCATTATGAAATTCCTGTAGTGTGTTTTTCAGCTCTGTCAGGTTGGTTACTTTTTAAAAATATATATATATACTGGCTGTTTTGTCTGTCAGCTCCTGCATTATTTTATCATGATTTGGAGAGGTGATGCAGTCATTTGGAGGAATGAAAGCACACTGGCTTTTTGAATTTTCAGGGTTCTTGCACTGATTTCTTCTCATCTTTGTGGGCTTATCTACCTTCAATCTTTGAGGTTGCTGACCTTAAGATTTTTTTTTTATCCTATTTGATTATCTTGAGGGCTTGATTTTGGTATAAGGTGGATTCAACTGACTAGCTTCATTTCTGGAAGATTTTAGAGGGCCAACATTCAGCTCCCAACTCCTGCACTGTGTCCTCTAACTCTGGGGGACTTCTATTGGGCCCCAGCTTTGTTCTTTGGCTCCCCAGGGTTAGGAATCCACTGCGGTGAAGGGGCCTGAGGTGTGGCAGCTGTGGCAGAGTGCTAGCAGGTGTTGGGGTGCCTGCCTCCATGTGGGTGTTCACCACAGTGGCAGAAACAATGCAGCTGTTGGGGGAGCTCCTGCTGGCAACTATATGTATGGTTGTCCTGGACATGGTGTTGGCTTGGGGGTGGGGTGCTGGCAGATGCAGGCCTGGGTGCCTTCTCTGTGCCCCATAAGCAGGAGTGATTGGTCAGCATGGGGGAGGACTGTTGTTCTCTGCAAAAATGTTTAAAAAAGAAATTGTTTCAAAAATCTATATAAAGCTTTGGATTCTGTAAATCCAAAATTCATTACTGGTTTATTACTTTACTGGCCAGGGATTATGGCACCAGAAGAGAGATCTGTGGTTCTGACAATAAGCCATGAATGTGGTTTGCTCAGTACATGGTTTAGCTTTGTTTCTGTATCAGACACGCTACTTTAATTTACAAATGGAGTTTTGATATACTCAGGACGGTGAATAAGTATTGGGGGGTGGTGTCTGGTGAAAGGCAGACAAACCACAGTAGCTCATTTCCTTTTATTGATCCGAGCACAAAGCATTGTTGTTGCATCTTAGAAATTAAAATCCTCATTTACAGAATAGTCTGGTGCAATCTGGAAAGATGTTGTTGTGGTCTCTCAGGAGTGAATAATATGAATTTTTAAACATTCTCCAAGAAAAATTTACATGATTTCAAACATTCTAAAGCATAAGGATGTACAGTATTTCTTACAGTAGAGGAAACTGCCAAATATTTTGGAAAAATATAAGAAAGGAACTGTACATTGGTAAGAATGCATTTTCAAAGACTATTTATTTTGTTTGTTTTTAACTGAACAGTTATTCATTGAGAGGTGTGTGTGTGTGTGTGTGTGTGTGTGTGTGCTGAAGATAGTATTATCCCAAATAATCATATTATATAGAGGCTACAACTCAGTCTTGCAAACTGCTCTTACTTGCAACTGACAGCTACCTCCCACACCCTCTTGGCATTTCTCTAGTGAAGCTATTGATGTAATTATTGCTTTTAGGGTTCTGTATTAAATTTAAAAAACAACTTCTTTTAATTTTGTGCTTAATACAGAAATCCTAAAAAATCATAGAAAAACACAAAGGAAAAAAATCCAGCATTAACCACTAACTAAGTGGATAACTAAGATCAGAGAAGAAACTAAAACAAGTAACTAATAACTAAGATCAGGGAAGAATTGATGGTGATAGAGACGTGAAAAATCCTCCAAAAAATCAATGAATCCAGGAGCTGTTTTTTTTTAAAATTAACGAATAGATAGACCATTAGCTAGACTAATAAGGAAGAAGAGGGAGAAGAATCAAATAGACACAATAAAAAATGATAAAGGGGATATCACCACTGACCCCACAGAAATACAAACTGCCATCAGAGAATACTATAAACAACTCGATGCAAATAAACTAGAAAATTTAGAAGAAATGGATAAATTCCTGGACACATACACCCTACCAAGACTAAACCAGGAAAAAGCCAAATCCCTGAATAGACCAATAACAAGCTCTGAAATTGAGGCAGTAATTAATAGCCTACCAAAAAAAAAAAAAAACAAAAAAAAAAAACAAAAAAAAAACCAAGAAAAAAAACACAGAAAAACAAAACAGGACCAGACAGATTCACAGCTGAATTCTACCAGAAATACAAAGAGGAGCTAGTCCTATTCCTTCTGAAACTATTCCAAACAGTTGAAAAGGAGGGACTCCTCCCTAACTCATTTTATGAAGCCAGTGTTATCCTGATATCAAAACTGGGAAGAGACACAACAAAAAAAGAAAACTACAGGCCAATAAGCCAAATAAACATTGATACAAAAACCCTCCATAAAATATTGGCAAACCAAATCCAGCAGCACATAAAAAAAAACTTACCCACCACCATCAAGTTGGCTTTATCGCTGGGATGCAAGGCTGGTTGAACATACGTAAATCAATAAACGTAACCCATCACATAAACAGAACCAAAGACAAAAACCACATGATTATCTCAACAGATGCAGAAAAGACCTTTGATAAAATTCAACATTCTTCATGTTAAAAACTCTCAATAAACTGGGTGTTGATGGAATATATCTCAAAATAATAAGAGCTATTTATGACAAACCCACAGACAATATCATATTGAATGGGCAAAAGCTGGAAGCATTCCCTTTGAAAACCAGTACAAGACCAGGATGCCCTCTCTCACCACTCCTGTTCAACATAGTATTGGAAGTTCTGGCCAGAGCAATCAGGCAAGAGAAAGAAATAAAGGTATTCAAATCGGAAGAAAGGAAGTGAAATTGTCTCTATTTACAGATGACAAGATTTTATATTTAAAAACCCCATCACCTCAGCCCAAAAACTTCTTGAACTGAAAAGCAACTTCAGCAAAGTCTCAGGATACAAAATTAATGTGCAAAAATCACAAGTATTCCTTTACACCAACAATAGGCAAGCAGAGAGCCAAATCATGAATGAACTCCCATTTGCAATTGTTACAAAGAGAATAAAATACTTAGGAATACAACTAACAAGGGATGTGAAGGCCTCTTCAAGGAGAACTACAAACCACTGCTCAACGAAATAAGAGAGGACACAAACGAATGGAAAAACATTCCATCCTCGTGGATAGGAAGAATTAATGTCATGAAAATGGCCATACTGCCCAAAGTAATTTACAGATTCAATGCTATTCCTATCAAACTACCATTGATATTCTTCACATAATTAGAAAAATCGATTTTAAATTTCATGTGGAATCAAAGAAGACCCCATATAGCCAAGACAATCCTAAGCAAAAAGAACAAAGCTGGAGGCTACATGCCACCTGACTTCAAACTATACTACAAGGCTACAGTAACCAAAACAGCATGGTACTGGTACCAAAACAGACATACTGACTAATGGAGCAGAGCAGAGACCTCAGAAATAACACCACACATCTACAACCATCTGATCTTCGACAAACCTGATAAAAATAAGCAATGGGAAAGAATCTCCTATTCAGTAAATGGTGCTGGGAAAACTGGCTAGCCATATGCAGAAAACTGAAGCTGGACCCCTTCCTTACAACTTATACAAAAATTAACTCAAGATGGATTAAACACTTAAATGTAAAACCCAAAACCATAAAAATCCTAGAAGAAAACCTAGGCAGTACTATTCAGGACATAGGCATGGGCAAAGACTTCATGACTAAAACGCCAAAAGCAATTGCAAGAAAAGCCAAAATTGACAAATGGAATCTAATTAAACTAAAGAGCTTCTGCACAGCAAAAGAAACTATCATCAGAGTGAACAGGCAACCTACAGAATGGTAGAACATTTTTGCAGTTTACCCATCTGACAAAGGTCTAATATCCAGAATCTACAAGGAACTTAAACATATTTACAAGAAAGAAACAAACAACTCCATCAAAAAGTAGGCAAAGGATATGAACAGACACTTTTCAAAAGAAGACATTTATGTGGCCAACAAACATACGAAGAAAAGCTCAACATCCCTGATCATTAGAGAAATGCAAATCAAAACCACAATGAGATACCATCTTATGCCAGTCAGAATGGCGATTATTAAAAGGCCAGGAAACAATAGATGCTGGTGAGGCTGTGGAGAAATAGGAAGACTTTTACACTGTTGGTGGGAATGTAAATTAGTTCAACCATTGTGGAAGACAGTGTGGTGATTCCTCAATGATCTAGAACCAGAAATACCATTTGACCCAGCAATCCCATTACTGGGTATATACCCAGAGAAATATAAATCATTCTACTACAAAGATACATGCACACGTATGTTTCCTACAGCACTGTTTACAACAGCAAAGACATGGAACCAACCCAAATGCCCGTCAATGATAGAATGGATAAAGAAAATGTGGTACATATACACCATGGAATACTATGCAGCCATAAAAAGAAATGAGATTATGTCCTTTGCAGGAACATCATCCTCAACAAACTAACACAGGAACAGAAAATCAAATACCACATGTTCTCACTTATAAGTGGGAGCTGAACATTGTGAATACGTGGACACAGGGAGTGGAACAATGCGCACTAAGGCTTGTTGTGGGATGAGGGTGAGAGAAGGGAACTTACAGGATAGGTCAATAGTTGCAGCAAACTAGTATGGCACACGTATACCTAGGTAACAAACCTGCACATTCTGCATATGTATCTCATTGTTTTTTTTTTTTAGAAGAAATAAAAAAATTTCAGTGTTAATGACTGTTTACATTTTCATGAATTCTTTCCAATATTTGATATTTATACATATATAATAAAATTCTATCTACCTACCTATCTATCTGTCTACCTATCTATCTGCTTTCTAATCTCCCTTTTTCTTTTACTTAGCTCAGATCATGAAGATTTTTTTCCATGTCAATAAATATATTTCTTTCTTCTCTTTTCTTTTTCTTTTCTTTTTTTTTTTTTGAGATGGAGTCTCTCTCTGTTGCCCAGGCTGGAGTGCAGTGGTGCAGTCTCAGCTCACTGCAACCTCCACCTCCCGGGTTCAAGCGATTCTCCTGCCTCAGCCTCCCAAGTAGCTGGGATCACAGGTGCCCGCCACCATACCTGGCTAGTTTTTTGTGTTTTTAGTAGATACAGGGTTTCTCCATGTTGGCCAGGCTAGTCTTGAACACCTGACCTCAAGTGATCCATTTGCCTCGGCCTTCCAAAGTGCTGGGATTACAGGCATGACCAACTGCACTCAGCCCAATAAATATGTTCTATAATACACTACTTAATGATACCTATTACATTATATTGTATGGAAGTTCCATTACTTGCTTAATCTGTTCTTACTGGACATCTGATTTTTCTTTATTGTAAAATGTGACATCTTAAACATCTTTACATATTCATCTTCTTCCACGTCTTTGATTACATCCTTTGTATAGCTCTTAGTAGTGTTTTTCTGGGTCAATGTTTTTGTAAATAAAAAAAAAATGTTAAAGACTTTAGACATGTATAACCAAAGTGCCCCAGCAAGAGATTGTAATCCGCTTACACTGCCTCCAGGAGTTTTTTGGGAGTACTTGTTTTTTCCTACCCTCTCCCACCAGATAATATGATTCTTTTTACTGTTTTTAACCCATTGGATAGGAATATATTTTCATGTTTTTATTTGCATTTCTTTGGATTTTTGAGGCTACGTATTGCAAAGCTGTTATTTTAAGGCATACCAGAGAACATGAAATCTTATTTTATCCATATTTTGGTTTAATCCATTTGCTTTGAACCCCCTGAGTCAGCTGCCCTGATGGATAGTTTTTTTTTTTTGGTGTGGGCTTGGCCATGATGGGGAACTTGGTTGAAAGATGAGTGAAGTTAAGGCAGTTCAAGGATGTCATACTTTTTAGAAGTACCAGACAATCAGAAAAAAGTACAGAATAGGAGAAACAAAGAAATCAAATACTTAAAAAATATATTCCCCCAGGTCAATGCTTTGCCATGAAAAGGAGAAAGAACAGTTCTTTCTCTCTAAGCTGCAGTACCCCTTGGTCACTGTTCCAAAGCTTGGGGCAGACCATTTGTCCTATACTATGGCTACATGTGGATGAAGTCATTTTTGTGTGGTCTTTTAAGATTGAAAGTACTAATCACAATTTTAACATTGCTTCTCCAGAAAAATACTTTCTGAGTTACTAACTTTGGGGACACAAACCTATTGGTCATTTGGAGATCTAGTTACCCTATTATTTTTCTAAATTAAACATTAAGCAAGACAATCTGATCTTTGCCTTTTTTTCTTTTGGATAACTTGATTTCCCAATTATAAATAATGATTATTTAATGTCTGTTAATTCTTTCACAGTTTAGGGTGAATTCTAATTAGCCATCTCCCTAAGATATGTGGTTTGTGGCTTGAAAGGTTTTCTAATGCCTTCCCTCCCTAGAACTAATGACTCAGAACTGAGAAAGACTGACACAGAGCTTCATCTTCTGCTGGGGCTGCAAATGCTCTGGAGATTGGCCACGCCCTCTTGCAGCCACTGCTAGATGAAGACGAAAGCCCACTGCCCAGACGGCATCAGTATTTCACCTGCTCAGTATTGCACAGAAAAGTCTTGGTTTGACTTACAGCATGCTCATTGCTGGAAGGTCACAGCACTGTTTTTTGATGGAGTTTTGAGTAGTCATTTTTCCTAGTGCTTTAAAGAGATTAAAATGTGGTTTTATGGGTAGTCATTTCCTAGATGCTTGTGAAAACAATTCTAATCCTAATTGATGGTAGAAACTGATTCGGAGACTCAGTAAAGAAAGATGTCTGTGACGTTTAGTTCAAAATAGATAATTATTGATTGATCACCCACCAGCATTAGCTTATAGATATACCTGAGGATTAAACATGACTTTCTGGAACAAAATAACTTTTTTTTTTCCTAAACATAATGTACAAGCTGAGCTTAAATGAGTGAAATTATAAAAGAAGATAATCTCAATTTTGCCCTATATAAGAATAAAATATCAGTCAAAATATCTAAAGAATAGAGATTTCTGTTTCGTGCAATTTTCTGGTTAAGAGGTTAATGGAGGGGAATGGAAAGTTATTGTTTTATGGATGCAGAATTTTAGTTTTATAAAAGAGTTCTGGAGGTAGATGGTGGTAATGATTGCATAACAATGTGAATATATTTAATGCCATTTAGCTGCACATTTAAAACTGGTTAATGCCTGGTGCAGTGGCTTGAGCCTGAAATCCCAGCTCCTCAGTAGGCTGTGGTGGGAGAATCACTTGAGCCCAGGAGTTCGAGACAACAGTGAGCTCTGATTGTGCTACTGAACTCTAGCTTAGGCAACAGAGTAAGACGTTGTCTATTAACAAAAAGTAAGAAGAAAAGAAGGTTAAGATAGTAATTTTTATGTTATGTGTAGTTTACTACAATTTTTTTTTTAAAAAAAGAGTTAAATTGGAAACAAAAGTCTTTTAAGAGCCTTTTGGTCTGAGCTTTGACTTAATAAATACAATATTAAATGCAATTGTGCATTTACTAAATATTTGAGGGACATTATTCTGGAAGCCAGGTCTCATTTTCTAGGACTGGAGAAGACAGAATGTGTTTTGGACTCGGGATGTGTTTGTGAAAGAGCTTAAAATTTCTTTAGGTGATTGTGCATTCCTGTGATATGCATTTTCTCCAAAATGTACAGAAAGAAAAATAATTTGAACCCTAATTAATTGGGTTCTAATTGGCCTGTGTTTTAGGCTCTAAAGGATCTTAAAAGATCCTTTTGATCTTTATTAAATACTGGTAATTCAGTATTTAATTGTAACTGATTTTTATGCAACTGCGCAGGAGAAGAAGTGTTCAGATGCAGCTTTCTTCCCATCCGTGCCTTCCCTAGGCCATTGTGCTTTGTGTTCTTAAGACTCGGTGAATGTTTCTGAAGGTCAGCTAGAGTGCAGAGGAGAATTAATATTAAAATGCATTTAATAAGTAAGCTGTCAGATGATTCCCGAAGATACCATAAGCAGCAGAAAGTCTTCTTTCCTCTTTCATTCAGATCGCTGTGTACAGAGGGAATAATGGTTAATATAGTCTCTGTTGGCATCTCCTAACGGGCTTTGGTAATCATTTCTAGCCCAGCCGTGCTCCACTGATTTCATCACTCTTGAGTGACGGGGCCATTTTCTCACAGAATATGGCCCCTCCCTGAAAAAGAGGGAGCAGAAATAGTCATCTAGCAGTGTAACAGTTGGGGAATAGAAAGAAAATGACGGATTTTGCAGAGAAGGTCTGCAGAAACTGATCCAGCATCCCTGGCAGTTTGAGTAGAGAATGGGATTTTGGTCTTTACTTTGAATTGTCATAATTATTTAATGTCAAACCTATGGAGTGTTATGAGGCTGTAAGATTTTGAACTCTATGCCCTTCAGAGGCTCTGCCTCAGGGCACAAACACAGGAAGATTAAACATTAATTAAAGTAACCACACAGGAGAATAAACAATGTAAAGAAGTAGAAAAAGACCTGGCTTCCCCACCAGGGTAAGCCATTTTAGAAAGAGAGATCTTGTATTGAACTTACGAGATGGATGAAATAGGCTTCACTAGACCCAAGGGCTTGGAGTAATTTCTCAGGAAAGTATTCTGCCATTGATTCCTGGAAGAAAAATTAGAAAAACTCAGTGGATGATGGACCAACCCAGAGGCCCTAATGGTACAGAGAGAAAGGAAACATGACCATGTTCAAGTTACAAGTTGTAGCTGACCTTGATGTTTATCGGCAGACCGTGGGAGGTTTTGGAATCTGACTGATGTCTTTCTTCCCTGTAGATTGTTATTCAGTGCCTCGGATGTGGGCCTAGGAACCTGTATTTTTAAAAGATTATCTGATGTACAGCCGGGTATGAAAACTTGATCAGTAGATCAAGATCAATAGTTTTAATTAAAGTCAGGGTGGAGGGAGTAGGAGGGAGGGAAAGACAGAGGGAGAAAGAGGGACAATGAATGAGCTTTGGATTCCTTTATTCAAATATGATCATCTGAGAAAGAGAAATTCTGAACTGTCAGTCAGTTCAGAGCAGAGCTGTGCTGGCTGAATTGGAGGTGGGAGATTTTTCTTAGGTTCCCAGGGCCACAGAAAGGAAGCCCATGCTGAATAATCCAGATTTAAGCCTTACCCATCGGCCTTGGATGCTTATTTCTGTCTTTCTTGTCTACTACTGTCACTGTCAACCCCTTGTGGCTGTTCCATCCCCATGTGTCAGCTCTTTGTGGGCTGGTTTGCCCCCGGAACTATTGCTCTGAGTTTTTCTGTCCATTCCCTGCTCGGCTCAGTGGGCTCCTGAGTTAGCCTTTAGCATGTCACCTTTCTGGCATCTCCATGGTACCAGAACCTTTAGTTTTCACGTGGGCTCCAACCAGCAGCAGGTCCCCACTAGGAGTGTCCCAGCCTGGTGGAAAGGACTGGACACACAAGATGGGTCGGAATTGAATATTAAATGAATTTCAATACTTGGTGTACCTTTGTGAAGTAGCACATTGATTTTGAGAGAGCATTGACTTTAAATCTGATAGATTTTTTTGCAAGCTTCTTTTCAGCAAATGGCTTACTGTCCTTCCACTTGCTGGGTCAAACTCCTTGGAGTCATTCTTAATTCCTTTCTGTTTTTCATACCCCACGTTAAAATAGTGAATCCCTTAACACATGTAAAGAAGCCATCTCTTTCCCCCACCTCCATTGTCAACATCTGGGTCTGGGTCACCACTGTGTGTGGCCTGGATTATTGCCACAGTCTCCTAATTTGTCTACCAGTTTCTGCCCTTGTTCCTTGAGTCTTTTCCTAACATAGTCATGTAATGATCCTTTAAAGATATGACTCAGGTTCCTCCCTTTTACTCAGAACTCCTGTCTCTTAGAGTGAAAACCAAAGACTTTACAGTGTCCTACAAAACCCTCCATGACATGGTGTTTCCCATCAGGATCTACCTTGATCTTAGCCAAAAGCCCAAGAAGAGATCTCATCCTGATCTCACCTCATCTCCAACTTATTTGCCCTTCAGTCACTCTGCTCAATTTCCTCCTTTACTCACTTGGCCAAGCATGCTCCTGCCTCTGGGCCCCTCCCTCATTTCCTCTGGCTGAAAGATGTTTTTGTAAGTTAGGTATTTGTATGGTTCCCTCACTTTTCTTCAAGTCTGACCAATTTTGCCTTATTAGAGTCAGTTTCAAACCTGCCTATATTAAAATGGAACCTCTTTGTTAATTTCATATACTGTTTTCCCCTTACCCTGCTTTACTTTTCTTCACTGCACATTTTATCATCTGACATTCCACTAATTTATTTTATTGGTTTATTATTTATAAAGTGCTAACAAATACTTTAATCCAAACTCTATGGGGGCAGGGCCCACGTTTTTTTTACTGCAGATCCCCAGTGTTTAAAAAGAACCTAGCACATACTAGGTGTTCAGAAAGTATTTCTTAAACAAATGTATTATTAGTAAATCTGAGTTTTAAATATAGTTTTGTCGCTTCTTAATTATGTGACACTGAGCAAGTTACTTCTCAGATTCAAGTTTTCTAATGTTAAAAATAAAGGTAACTTCCGTTTCATGGAGTTGTTTTTCAGAGTAGAACTAATGTTTAAGCTTCCCAACTAAAGTGTGAGATCAAATTTGCACTAAAAATATAATGTTATTATTATTGCTGTTGATGCCGACAGGAGACAGGGAAATACTGGGTGGAAGAGTGCGGTTACCTTACAAAGGCCCCACCCTCAAGCCGGGATATCCCTGTCCCCAAGTGAGAACAGACATTCCTATTTTCATGCCCAAAATGTTGCCTTTTAGCCCACCATGCCCCCTATCCTATACCCATATAAACCCTGAACCCCAGGCTCCAGAAGCAGATGAGGAGATGAACAGATGAGAAGACGAGCAGATGAGCAGACAAATGGCAGAATGTTGCAGCAGAGAAGGAGAGAAGAGAAAGAGCGCCTGAACGTCAGCAGGAGTTTGGCTGGAGATGGTAGAAAATCAGGTGCTGGATGGCCAAACTCCAGGGGAAGATCATCTTCCCATTCCATCTCCTGTCTAGCTCCCCATCCATCCTGCTCAGAGCCACCTCCACCACCCAGTAAAACCCCACATGCACCATCCTTCAAGTCTGTGTGTGACTGGATTCTTCCAGGATGCTGGACAAGAGCTCAGGATACGAAAGGTGTCACGCTGGCCCTCTGCCCTTGCAAAAAGGCAGAGGGTCCACTGAGCCAGTTAACACTTAAGCCATGCGTGGATGGCAAGGCTAAAAGAACACACTGTAACATACACCCAACTGGGCTCCGGGAGTCACAGGCTCCCATCCCTGGATGCTGCTGTGGGGCCAGAGCCCAGCATCCCAACTCCTGCACCTGTCTGTCTGCATGCTCCCACTCCTGTAAGCTGTTTGAGCAATGGTGGTGACTGAACAGACAAGCCAAACCCCTGTTGCAGGTCCTGTGAGAGTCAGGGAACCCCCCTGTTTCACCGTTGTTAATATTGATAGAGCTTTAAGACTGAATTTATTCAGACATGGATAGAATTTCAATGGAAGTGGAATCCAGGAACTGGCTTTAATCCTGTGTGACTTTTCTAGAAAGAAAGTCTTGATTGCCTCTATTTTACTTCTAAAAAAGCGTAGGCTACCTGCTAATGGCTCCCAGATTTCTACTTGAATGATCTTTGAATAAGTAAAGACGTTTTGGATGTAAATTTTCCCATTGTTCTTAAGCAAGTCATTAAAATTAAATATAACTATAGAATGGAGAGTGTTTTATTCTTCCAATTACATAGGGTTTGTGAAGAGTCACTCTTTGTCTACTTGTATTTAATCAACATGCAATATTTTATGTGCCTTATTACCATGTGTTAAGAAGGTAATATTCACGTTACCTAGCTATTTTTTACGTTAGCCAAAAAAATATGGTTATGTGCAAATATTGTGAAGAACATGCATGCAAGTAGTTTGCTTATTAACCAGGTTTGGTGTCAGCCACACACTTATAAAGCTAATAATTGCTAGCTATTAATATTATAACTTTAGTTCAAATATTACTGATGTCTGTTCTTCTAAGACTGAATGTTAAGATTAGAATTTAGAATTTAGTGCAAGTATGTATAAATCATTTCAACAGAAAAAAATGAATGCAAATCAGGAACCAGCTGGAGGCAGATTTGCATGATTATTTTAATGCTGTGACAGGACGTGAACACTCAGAAATTCGAATTAGGATGCTTATTTCTCATATCTACAATGAGCACTGAGTCTCTCTTATGATGTGGCCAGCTATCACCCTGTGTTATCAGCAAACCCTACTAATAGAAATTTGAGAGTCTAATATCAAACTTACTCTTCCTATTTGTTTTCTCTGAGCCCTGGGTTAGAAGACTGATATGAAATAAGCGTTTTTACTGTACTGAGCTATACTTATCATTTACATTATTGGTGTTGCTTAGAAATTACTCCACAGCTTTTCAAAAGATAAATCATGCCATTTGATTATCAGCAACCATTTGTCCAATCAGCACCCAAATGCAGTGTACTCTTTGCACTGGGTAGCCACTCTTAAGAGAGATTTAAGAAGTAACAAGGCCATTTTTGTGGATAAGTCTAGACAATAGTCTTTTCTGTAGCATGAAACTAATATCTGGTCTTATTGCATGATCATTTTTCTTGCACATGCTAAATCCTTTAGTGCCATTCATAAAACTTTTCATAAGAATGACTTCATAGAAGTTTCTGTTCTTTTTAGAGATATGATTACCTGTCTGCTTTCAGTTTACACTATTGCACTTGTGTGTGTGTTGTGGGGGGTATCCTCTGGTCTTGTGCAATTATTTTCATTTTAGTTACTCAAATGAATTGCTGATTAAAAAATAAATTTTGATGGCCATGTAAATTGGAGATGATTCTGGCTTAAAGGGATAACTAGGCAGGTATTTTTGAAAATTAATAAGCAAGGCTATCACTCCACATAAACAAAGTGATTTTTTAAGGAACAGAACACTTGATATACTGGTTGATGCTTCAGTCTGGTGTGGTATTTGAAGAGCATAAAGTCGTAACATAGATTTTCATTTTAATGGGAGTGTTGTAATACCTTCATAATTCTTTTTTTACTTCTCATTAGTTTTTACAACCTACAAATTACCTAAAACAACTTTAGTCATTTGAATTTTGACTTGCCACTTATTTTACTATGTGCAAAATTGTCCCATTTGAGAAATGGAATCTGTATTTATGGTATTGGTGTCTATGGCTAGACATTAGGACTATTACAGAGTTTGCAGATGTCACTATGTCTAATGCAGTTCTAATGCAGATCTGTTTGGGGTTTTGTTTAATATATGGTTATGGAGAAGTCTAGAAAGGAATGACAATGAAGTAGTAGTTACTGTAAATCTTGTGGTCATGTAATGAAAATTTAGGAGACTTTTCTGTACACCACTTTAGCTCTGCTCTTTGTAGATTGACTCATCTAGAGGAGATTTTGTATAAATTTTTTTCAGCTAATTTCTCCAGTTCATTTGCTTACTGATATAGTATTACATTATTATTTAGTTAAGCAAATGGTCTACACCACATGACTTCAAGCCTCAATGTCTTCTTTTTTGTTGTTGATTTGTATACTAAATTTCAGAAATGGCTTTTTGTGGGGAAGGTTGGAGACAAATAATGACTATATACACATATATTTCACATATATACATTATTGAAACATATGAGTGTCATATATGTGTGAGTGGATGTAGACAAGTAATGAGTATATATACATATACGGTCATGTGTCAGTTAATAACAGGGATACATTCTGAAATGCATCATTAGGTGATTATGTTATTGTGGGAACATCACAAAGTGTACTTACATAACCCTAGGTAGTAGAGCCTACTACATCATACCTAGGCTATATGTTATAGCCTATGACCCCTAGGCTACAAACCTGTACAACATGCTACTGTACTGGATACTATAGGCAATTGTGACACAATGGTAAGTATTTGTGTATCTAAACATATTTGAACCTAGAACAGGTACAGTAAAATTATGGTATTATAGTCTTATGGGATCAGCATTGTATATGCATTCTGTTGTTGACCAAAATGTAGTACATGAATATATATATATATATGTTACTGAATATGTTATATATTTGTTATTGAAGCCTACTTTTATTATTATATATATACATATACATAAATACATAGCCCCACTTCTGCAGTCATGTGAAGTTATGCCTACTGATACGTGTATTAATCTCTCTATCTTGTTTCTTCTTGCTACTTCTCTCTCTACTCTGAGCCCATTCACGTAACCCATTTTAACAACTACTTATAGATTATTTCATAATTTCCTTATTTTAGTTCATTTCTAATCATTAACTTTGTTATTGATTACCCCTTATGTGAACCAAAAACATCTCCATAGGGGCATTTCTTTGAGAGGATCAGTTCTGCTTTATTAAAGGTAAGTCAGCTTATCCAAGTCACCAGAACTGAGTTAAGAAACATATGGGGCTGGGTGCAGTGGCTCACGCCTGTAATCTCAGCACTTTTGGAGGCCAAAGCAGGAGGATCATTTGAGGTCAGGAGTTCGAGACCAGCCTGGCCAACATAGTGAAACCCTGTCTCTACTGAAAATACAAAAATTAGCCAGGTGTGGTGGCGCATGTCTGTAGTCACAGCCGCTTGGGAGGCCGAGGCAGGAGAATCACTTGAACCCAGGAGGTGGAGGTTGCAGTGAGCCAAGATCACACCACTGCATTCCCGCCTGGGCAACACACACACACACACACACACACACACACACACGAAACATATAGGCAATCCGGGGGATTCTAGCTCTTCAGAGTTTGCCCGGGACTAAAAATGGCAGTACAAAATTGAGCATTGGCCCTTTGAGATCACTGGGAGAAAACCAACCAATGAGGACCACCCATGGGAACAGATGGAGTTCAGAACTGGACTTTAAATCGGGGCTCACTCTACAGAGGGTATTGTGGCTGGACAGAGGATGCTCATTGCATGAAAAGGAATCTGTTTGTCCGGGTCAGTGGGGAAGAGTTCTGGTGTGTCAGACTGTCTTATTTTGAGTTAAAAGTTTTACAGGTAAAGATTTGCTTTAATTTTCTACTCATGTTGTCCAGTCGAGTATGGCCATGTGTGCTTCTGTCTCTGATGAGAAATAATAATGATAAAGATCATGAGAGCAGCAGGTACCACTCTGACAACGAAGTGCCCTTCTCTGTCCTAGTTATTTTAAAGGTAGCACATTTTTTTTAATCCTCGCCACAACCCTGTGAATCCATATTGCTTTCTTCCTTTTACAGATAAGGAAACTGAGGATCAGAGAGGAAAACCAACTTGCTCAAGGCCACCAGGCTAGTTAGTGTTACACCTGAGACTCAAATCTAGGACTGCAGGACTTCCTATCCCAGGTCAACGTTATCTAGTGCTTCTCGACATTTTGAGATCAGTTTAAATACTCCTTATTGTGCTTTTCTTGTGGATCTGCAGGCACTGGGTCTGGCACTGAGGAATCAGCGATGACCAAGACTTGGTCCCTGCTTGGAGAGGTTCACAACACATGCACCATTTTATTGGAACATCACATTACATTATGTTTAATGTGACATAATACGAGCTCCAGATGAGGAGACCTTTTCTTTATTTTGTTCTTAAAACAGTGCCTGGAACATAGTCAGCACTCAATGAACATCTGGAAAACATAAAATATGTCACGAAATCCTGTCATGGAGGGAAGCACTCTTTGCTTTGTCTGTGGTTTCATCTGTGCCTCACTCTGAATTTTACTCTGGGCTCCTCACCCCTGATGCATTTGCCCATGACCTCCTGGCATGCCTTGCTGCCCTTAGCATTCATTCTGCAGAAACTTTATGGAGCACATACTGTGTTCTGTGCATATACTGCCAGCATTGTGCTGGCATTAGGGACACAGAGATGGACAGACCAGACATGGTCCCTGCCCTCTTGGAGGAACACAATTGCTCTGTACCCATGGGTTCTGCATCCATGGATTCAACTAACCTTGGATCGAAAGTGCTCAGGGAAAAAAATATATGTCTGTACTGAATACATACAGACAATTTTTCCTTGTCATTAAGTCTGAAACAATACAGTATAACAAGTATTTAGCATTTATATTGTGTTAGGTATTATAAGTAATCTAGAGATGATTTAAAGTATACAGGAATATGTGTGTAGGTTATATGCAAATACTATGCCATTTTATAACAGGGACTTGAGCATCTGCAGATTTTTGTAGTTTTGGGAGGGCCTGGTACCAATCCTCCACAGATATGGAGGGACCACTGTTCTCTTATACCCAGTTCTCCTTCATGGTTCAGAATTTAGCTCAGCTCTTCACCCACACACATTACACTCTTCCACCCACTGCCCCATGTCATTAATAGGATTGATTCTTAAGTGTGTGAATGGCAGTCAGAGCCCATGCACCTCAACTCTGACTTGACCAGATGCCACACCCTGGAGTTTCTCCACAAAGACCTCCTGCTGTGGATTCTCATCCACTTCTTTGAGCATATGGAATGTCCATTGTGGAAAGAAGCAGACAGGTCTAAATAAACCCATTGACTACTGAGAAAAGAATTAACGTGTATGAGACCCCCGACTATGTCTCAGGCAATATTCTAGGGCTTTTCCTCCTTCATTCCATTCTCATAATAATCCTGAGGGGAAAAAAAGCAGTATTTTCTTTGTTTTTCTGGATGAGGTCCACTGTGGTTAGTGGGGTGTCCAAGCTTGGAGAGCTAGGGAGTAGTAGACAACCGAGATAAGGAATGCAGGTCGGTCTTTGTACAAACCTGCTTATCTCCATACAAACCTGCCATGTATTCTCAAGGTTATCAGAGAACCAGGGAGGGCTGGAGACTGAGCTGCCTGGTGGTGCCTATTTATATTCATGCTCTGGAAATTGTACATGTAACTCATTACTGTGGTCATCTGCTTTCTGCAGCCTCGTGAGGGGCCCTTCTCATGTTCCTCTGTAGATTTATGAGGTTGTACATGGCACCTCCATTCTACAGCAGTTTTTAGAGTTCCCTGAGGATTCTTATAACAATCACAATTATTTAGGTTCTAAATTACCCTTGTCCAGTGTTAAGCAGATGAGCAGTGTTTTCACCTTCTAAACAATGATTCCTGAGGCAACTGCTGCCATAATATCACATTTCGTTTCCAAGGAAACTGCATATCCATCCCTTCCTCCCACCCTTCCCACTTCCTTAAGCATGAGATTTTTTAAAACTCAAAATGTGCCATTTCAACCTCTTGTTACTGTGAAAGTTTTAGTTCCGGCATTGGTTCCTAGGAAATTACAGTTTTCCTTCTGATCTTCTTCTTAATGTTTTGGATGCTTTTCTGCAGAAAGCTGTGCATTCTAAATGGCATTGAAATAAATTACTGCCTTCATTATGACACACAATAGATGAATGTATTCTACTTCAGAGTCACAGCTTCTTTAGCCAAAATACCTTGGTTGTTTTCCATCCTGAAGTTCTATAATTGCTTACTTGATATTCCATTGTGAGATCTCAGAATAAAGTAAAGGTAGGCTGTGGTATATATGTGTCTTTTACTCTCAGGCTGTACGTGCATTCAAGTTAACTGACTGGATGGATTCAGTAAGTTTGTACCCTCCAGATAAAGTGATTACTGAAACTAAGCATCCATTTTCTATAGATTATGTTACTAGTGACTAAAAAATATCTCCAGATATTGTATAAATCATGGAATTCAGGCAGCCATGTTTACTACAAGTGGCAGTGAAGCATTTACTTACTCCAGAGGAACTCTGGAGTACTTTGCAATCCTGCTGGAAGGCAGGGAAGATGTGGGTGGCCACACAGAGTCAGAGGATGTCAACATGCAGACATCTGTGTAGGCATTTGAGTTATGCTGATCGAAGACTCTCTTCTCACTCTTTAGTTTCCCCACTCCAAACACACACACACACACACGCACACAACCTCAGAAAACAGTGGTGAGCAGCCCTGTGTCTACTGATACCCACTCCTGGCAATGTCCATGCAGCTAACTTCCAGTCACCATGTCCGTCTCAGGATTGCCTTGAGCCTCTATACCTCCCTCCAGCCTCCAGGCTTTTGATATAGAGACCTAGACATTCGGATTTTGTTTTTTTTTTTTTTTTCCAGAAAATCTCTCTGAGACTCAACGCTTAGGTAATGTGGAACTCAGAACCTGACTATTTTTTTTCAAAGAAAGGAGTAGTCATGAACAGCCTATGAATAGATATAAGTAGATGCAGAAATAATCTGTATGGGCCAGGCGCGGTGGCTTACGCCTGTAAGCCCAGCACTTTGGGAGGCCGAGGTGGGTGGATCACGAGGTCAGGAGTTCGAGACCAGCCTGGCTAACATGTTGAAACCCCATCTCTACTAAAAATACAAAAATTAGCTGGTTGTGGTGGCGGGTGCCTGTAATCCCAGCTACTCAGGAGGTTGAGGCAGGAGAATTGCTTGAACCCGGAAGGCAGAGGTTGCAGTGAGCCGAGATCACACCACTGCACTCCAGCTTGGATGACAGAGCAAGACTCCATCTCAAAAAAAAAAAAAAATCTGTGTGTATTTAGTAGGTAAGAGTGAAAATGATTATTATAGTGTGTGTGGGAGTGGGAGGAAATTAGTCCATGTACTATTGGACTGGTGATGTTTCTAAGGGATTGTTGTATATGCGAAATTGATCTTCCATTTACCTACTCTTTTAAGCACTTGGGCCTGGTCAGTTGACCAGGTAAAGTTGACCCTTGAACAATATGGGAGTTAGGGGCACTGATCCCTATACAGTGGAAAATTTGTGTTTAACTTTTGACTCTCCCCCAAAACCTAACTATAATAGACTACTACTGACTGGAAGCTTTACCAGTAACATAAACAATTGATTAATACATAAAAATGTTATTAAGAGAACCATAAAGAAAATAAAATGAATTCGTTATTCATTAACTGCCAGTGGATCATCATAAAGGTCTTCATCCTCATTGTCTTCATGTAGAGGATGAGGAACCGGAAGAGGACAATTGGCCTTGCTGTCTCAGGGTTGTCAGAAGTGGAAGAAAATCCACATATTAGTGGGCCTGCACACTTCAATCCCATGCTGCTCAAGGGTCCAAAGGAACTCTGGAGTACTTTGTAATCCTGCTGGAAGGCATGGGAGATGTGGGTGGCCACACAGGGTCAGAGGATGTCAACACGGAGACCCCTGCATAGGCATTTGAATTATGCTGTACTAGCTTCTGGTGGGCAGCAGGCCTGGAGCCAGTCTCTCTGGTAGAGTTGGATGGGGCCAAGAGGGTATAAGTCTTACTCCTTCTTCCCATAGGAGAATGGAAAGGGAGCTTCCTTAAGGGATCCTGGCCCTGCAGGGCTGTATGGTCTTACAGGCAAGTGTGCCTATCTGCTGGGAGAAAATGCTTTGTGTGCTCATATTCATGCAAGTAAGTTCTTAGATTATTTTCTTACATAAAGTGATTTGTACCCTTTGCCTATGGTTACCACCACCACCCCTGTGATAAGTCCATAGCTTCCCAAACTCCAGGCACATAGAACCTTTCTGCCTCTTTTGGATCCACCTCTGTAGGCAGTGGCTCTGGGCTTCTTGGTGTCCCCACATTGGTCTGGGCTGAACCTGACAGGCCAATAGACAAGGGATTGAACTATGGACGTACTCAGGTTCATTAAGTCACACGTCATTGTGCTTAGTGAATGTTGCAATCTGAGACAAATACACCCTTTGATGAACAGAGAGTAGAATGACTAATAAGAGATCAGAAGCCAGCAAAGAGTAAATCCAATAACAACAACAAGAATGTAGAGTTTGAAATTTCTTAAGTTTAAATGAGAATGTTAGCTTATTTTGCAAATAGCTTTGTCTTTTTCTGACCCCTCCTCCCACCATGTGGAGGTATGGAGGAGAGAAAGGCTCTTGCAGAAAAGTATAAGCAGTGCAAGTGGAGAGTGCTGCAGAGATGGAGATGGAGGCCAGGTCTGCTGGTGAAGGGTCTTATAGTCCAGGCCCTATAAGATGTTAAGCATTACCTTAGAGGCATGAAAGAATCTCTGAAGGCCATTAAGTGGGGACCGAAATTCTAAAAGCTCAATTCTTAGCCTGGTTGGGGGATCAATTTCTAGTTATTGGATCACAGTAGACTGAATTCTGACAGCTCGGTGTGACAGATAAAGGAAAGTTTGTCAGATGGATACTGTTTTCTTTATAAGAATCTTCTGACTTTTGGGGTAGAGTTTAACCCCTCATTTTAAAGCAACTCATTATGTCTCGTTGGTATTTAATGAAACGAAAATAATGTAGTATGTGACACTCATGACATTTCACCTGTAAAGTAATTTATGGTAAGTTGTCCTAGAGTGTTCTATCATAGGTTGATAGGATTCAAGGACTATATACTTGTTTTCTACCCTAATAGATTGGAGGGTGGAGTAGGATGAGAGGCAGGCTCAGAGATAGGAAGAAAGGATTTTTTCATAGCAATGCAAAACTGTTAGAAAAGTGCATGGTACTCCAACCTTTCAGCCTAGTGACTTCTTGCTGCCATGGAGTGGCTGCAGTTTCCTTCTTTGCAAGTTTGGAGCATACACCCAGCTGCTGGAAGGATTTGGTTTACATTATATTGAAAAATAAAGCAAGACAAGTCAAGTAAAACAAAACATTAGCAAATAAAACCCATAAGCAAACACAAATAAAATGATTTAGTGAGGTAATTTCTCACAAATTTCAAAATTTCCCACAATTGTACAGAAATAGTTCTTGCCTGTGGCTCACAAGGGCTTCAAGAATTTAATTTACCCGTGTTGATCAGATGTGTAAAATAATGGTTCCATCATTGGTTGCAAAAATTTCAGGTGTTGGATTTTGGAAGTATTTACTTACAGAGGTCTCATCATTGTAAGGTAAAGCTTTTTAGCCATCCAGGCCAAATGGTGGGATTGAGATTCCATCTGCCATTGTTCTTACGGACATCTAAAAAGAGCAAGAAAGGGGTTTTTACATTTATTTGATATTTATACTCCCATCCCCAGAAGCCCATTTAAAAATTGGTATTGGTTCTGGTAGCAGAAAAAATGGAAGTGAAATTAGAGTATAGAAACTTATTTCTCAAAGTGTGGTCTGCAGACTGGCCACATCAGCATCACTTGGGAGCTTCTTAAAAATTCAGAGTTGCTGGCCCCACACCATCTCACTGAACCAGAAACTGCATTTTACCATGATCCTCAGATAATCTGTCTGCACATTAATGTTTGAGAACCACTGAATGGGGAATACCTTTTTAGGAAGCATGGTCATGAAGAAAGTGGAGTGGTTGTGGAGAAGGTCCTAGCTAGAGATGGAGCATGAGGTCAGGGCATTTGTTTGTCTTAAAAAAATTTAGACAAGCCTTGAGCATGTTTATACTTGTGGAGAAGGAGACCTTTGAAGTAACCAGACACCAAAAGACAAATACCATATGATGTCACTCTTACGTGGATTCTAAAAAAAAAAGAATTGATATCATAGAAACAAACTGAGTAGAACCACAGTTACTAGGATACTAGGAATTGGGGAGGTATGGGAGGCAAGGAGGATGGGGAGAGGATGGTCAACAGGTACAAAGTTACAATTAGGAAGACTGCATTCCGGTGTTCTATTGTACAGAAGGGTGACAGTGGTTAACAGTTAAGATGTGGTATATTATAAAATAGCTAGAAGATAGGCTTTTGAGAATGTCCTCACCATGTATAAATGATAAATACATGAGGTGATGGTCATGCTAAATACCATGATTTGATCATTATACAACATATATATGTATCAAAACATCAATTGTACCCCATAAATATGTAAAATTACAATGTGTCAACTAAAAAATAAGAAAAGAAGTTGAAGAGAAAGAAGAGGTGGCTGAGGTCCCTGGCGAGCTAGAGGGCTGAGATGTGGTCATAGGAGGGAAAGTAGACTAAAGTGGGTGAATGACACTTGTTCTCCTGAAATGAGAGGGAAGGAAGAGCGGGTAGGCTGCATGTAAGTTAGCTTGTGTATTGAGGAAACTGGAAAATTGAGAGCAGTAAAAAATGGTGACTTATTTTTACCAATGATGGAGGTGGAGTCACTTTTTGAGCATAAAGGGGCAGACCTGGTCATGGGATTCCAGAAAAGTTCAGGGCCCCTTAGAAAAACACACTGATGGGTATGGGAAAGAACAGGTGGGGGTAAGGGGGCCTGAGTTATAGGTTGCTTTGGTCTCCCCCTTGTACGATTCAAAACACCTTTCAGATACGTAGAATGGAAGAAGTACCCAACATTGATGTATATTAAATTCCAGCCCTGAACATCATATAATTAAAGAAACTAATATAATACTGATATAAAATGTGGGACTGTTTTGACTGTATTGGTACTTTCTTTTTCCCAAAAAGGCAGAGCTGCTTTTGCATATGAACTCATTTTCTTCAAAATCCATTATCCTCATGTGAGAGATGTAGAATTTTGGGCATAGAAAACATGACAAATTTTGCCTGTAGTCCTGAACTGAGATTGGTACCAGGCTCTGCTGGCTTCCAGCTATTTCATTTCATGATTTATCAAGAGCTGCTCTCTAGTCGACTCGGAAAAAGAGTTTTTGAAGAGTCCTGTTCTCACAGGACATCTGTGAGAATGCCGAAGGAGAAGGTAAAGAGAGGCACACTTCAATATTTTATTATCTCAACCCACAGCCTTAAAGGTCTCCTCGATTGTCTCTGCCTACAGGAAGGCTCAGCTGCTTTTTATCATTCCATTGGGGCCTTGTTTCAGGGGCTTGTGTTTTGGTAAGAAGATGTTTTGTTTCTGAGGACAGCTGGTTAAAATGCACTGCCTTAACTGGAATATTCACAGGTATGTTCTTCTCGGCACTGTAAATCATTTTTCAAAGCTTTTCATGGCTTCTGCTCTTTGATCAGGATAAATCATGCCACAGTGAGACTGGAATCTACTTTCATAGACTCCCAGGTGTCCTTGTTCTCACCCACTGGTCTTTACTTCTCTGAAGAGCCTGACCTTATGAATTAAATTCTTTCCGATTGTAACATTAGTCAGACGAATTGGGGAACTGGGGACTTTTGTTTATTGATCCTTTTATCTTCTGCTTTTTTGCCCAGAAAGGTCATTTTTCAGTTTCCCCAGAAGGTAATTCTACTTCTCTTAGTAATTCTCAACAAACGCTAAGCTTAGGACATTTATATAAAAGCCAGAATAAACATTAAGTTTAGAAGTGTCATATAAAAACTAGAAACAAGCTTTTGTGCTTCTGAGTATAACTTAAATTAGGTAGAAAAAATATCTAATAATAAAAGTAGATTCTTATACCCTGTGTAGGGTCCACAAAGGAAAAAATATGGCCTCTTCTTTTTAGGAGTCTAGATCCCACTTTCTCAAAGTGCCTTCCTTCATGTGTAGCCACCCCACTTCCAGTCTACATCGGGGACCCCCACCATTAGAAAATGTCTTTATTTATTTATTTTTAATTGTCAAAAGATTGTATATATTTGTCACACACATGTTGTTTTGAAGTGTGTACATTGTGGAATGGCTAAATTGAGCTAATTACCATGAGTACCAACTCACATTAAGCCTCCCTTCTTTATCTTCTCTTAGCGTCCTTGATTTCCTCCACAACATTTAACATAACTACAGTATATTTATTTGAATAATTATTGGTTTAACCGCTTCCTCCCTGCCACCCCAGACTCTGAGTCCCATGATGGCAAAAGCCTTGGTAGCTGTAGTAGATACTACATATATCTTTGTGGAATGAATAATAATAATACTAGTGGAGAATATTTGTTGTGCTTATGATGCACCAGGGACTGGGCTAACTGTGTTACTCATCATATCTTACTGATCCTCTGTCTTAGCCTGCTTAAGTTGCCATAACAAAATACCATAGACTAGGTGGCTTAAACAACAGAAATGTGTTTTCTTGCAGTTCTGGAGGCTAGAAGTTCAATATCAAGGGTCCAGTGATTTGATTTCTAGTGAGGACTTTCTTCATGGCCTCCTTCTTACTGTATCCTCACGTGGTAGAGAGAGAGTGAACAGGTTATCTGGTGTCTCTTCTTACAAGAACCTTAATCTTATAGGACCAGGTCCCCACACTTCTGACTTCATTTAATTTTAATTACTTTCTTACTCCTAATATAGCCACACTGGAGGTCAGGACTCCCATAGATACATTTTGAGGGAACACATAGCAATCCATAAAACCCACCTAACCACCCTAATGAAGTAGGCACTATGATCATCTCTGTTATACAGATGAGACCCTAAGGCTTAGAGCAGGGAGCTTTCTCAAGGTCACATGAGTAAGTGAACAAGCTGGGGCAAGGTTGTAGGTCTTATTTACTCAAATTTGGGTTCATAAAGGTATAAAGATCTGAACTGGTTACATATACTTTCTCTTTGGAAGAAATGTAATCTGAGATATAGAGTACGAGCTTAAAGGACTATTATATATGCAAGGAAAAAAGTTTATAGGCTAAAAGAGTGGTTCTCAAACCTTGCGTTTTAGGACCCTTCTACATTCTTAAGAAAAATATTAAGAATCTCAAAAAGCTTTTGTTTATGTAAGTTGTATCTGTTGATATTTATAGATAGCATTAGAAATTAAAACTAGAAATATTTTTAAATATTTAATTTATTTGAATGTAATAATAATAAACCCATTACATGTTAATACAAATAATATATATTTATGAAAAATAATTATATTTCCCAAAATAAAAAATTTAAGACATTTAAGACATTTTTTGCAACTCTGTCTCAGGTCTGTCTTAAGAGAAGACATAGATATGGATTCTCACATCTGCTTCTGGATTTATTCTGTTGCAATATGTTGTATTGGTAAAAGTAGATGAAAATTCAGCCTCACACAAATGTTATTGGAAAAAGGAGGAGTATTTGATCAGCCTTTTCAGATAATTGTGGACATTCTGTTTTGTTACTACAGCAAAACTCCAATTGGTAGTTTTCTAAAGGTTAGTTGCGATGTGAAATCTGAAACGGAATCAATGAACTTTTCATATTCTGTTACTTTGAAATCCATTGGTCTAGCTTGCACTTTGAATGGATTTTTCACTCATGCATGATTTTGTAACATCTTGCATTGGTCATTTGAAAATATCAGTTCACTGAGTTAATACAGATCTTTGAGATGTTGACACATTTCATTATACAATATCCAAAAATCACATTCCTTAATATTACCACTCAAATATCTCATCAGAAAAGGCTTTATGTACTCGGAAGCTTTCAAGCCCATGATGGCAGATGTGAGTTTTACAAAATCCGAATTTTTGCTTGAAAACAAGGTTTTTATCATTGGCATCAATGACTATTAGTTGTTTTTCTTAAAGTGTTAAGATGATTTCATTCATTTTGAAGAAAACATCTGCCAACTGCCCACATATAAATAACTTTACTTGGTTAATTTTCCTTTCAAGAAAAAATTATGTTCATGAAAAAAGCAATTATTTGAGTTTGCAACTCAAACAATTGCACAAGTGCTTTTCCTTGTGACAACCACTGTATTTACGTGTGTAGTAGAAGTGCTTTATACATTTTCCCATTTCATCACACAGAATATTAAAAAGAATGTGTACTCAAGGTTTAATAAAATTAATAATTCTTACTTCTCCTTCAAGGACATTCTTAATTGAAACTAGTATTTATTTTATTGAGAGTACATGGCTGTGAAGAACACATGGCTACTAGCACAGTTTGGAGCCACTGCCTTAATTTGTGCTAAGGCACTAGCAATTTTACTGACCATTGCTTTTGTATATTTGGTGCAAATGTCAACATGGTTAAAAAAATAAAAGGCAAATACACTTTAGTATTCTCACAAAGACAGTTTTGACCTTGTGGTTCCCTAGTAAGGTCTTAGGGAGCTCCTAACATCCCCTACTCCCCAACATTCCTCCAGGATCAAGGGCTTCTTCCATGAGCATGAGTTCTATAAAGGAAGTCAGGAACAAGCATGCACTTGGTTGGACTGTATAGTTCAAGAATTAGGGAATTTGAAGGAGTATGGGGTGAGGAATAGGGAAGCCATTAACTGAGGTTGGTAAGAAGGAGAAAGGTTTTTGCAAGGAGTCTTAGAGCTCAGAAGCTCAGATTATGAGGTGATTTCTCTTTAAGGAAAATCAGGAGTTTCTGTAATTTGTTGAGACAAAAATGACACTGTCCATGTGTTTCCTTATCTGTAAAGTGGGAATATAAGAGTATTATTATTGTGTGAATTAATGTATAAACAGCTTAGAACAGAGCTTGGCACACAGTAGGTCCTATATAAGTGTTATTATTGTGAAAATGGAGTTTTGCTCTAGTTATATGATGAATTCGAGCAGCTGTTCTTACACTTCAGTCAGCAGCAGAATGCCTTGGTGGGATTGTTAAAATACGGATTGCTGGGCCTTGCTTCTGGAATTTCTAACTAAGGAAGTCGGAGATGGGGCCATGATTTTGCATTTTTATCAGGTTCCTGGGTGATACTGATGCTGCTTCTCTGGGTAGCACACTATAAGAAACTGAATCACAGGAATTCACACAATGAATACTATAAATATCAATAGATACAACTCATATAAGCAAAAGCTGTTTGAGATTCTCAATACTTTTTTTTTTTTTGAGACGGAGTTTCACTCTTGTCACCCAGGCTGGAGTGCAATGGCGCGATCTTGGCTCACTGCAGCCTCCTCCTCCCGGGTTCAAGCGATTCTCCCACGTCAGCCTCTTGAGTAGCTGGGATTACAGGCTTGTGCCGCCATGCCCGGCTAATTTTTGTATTTTTAGTAGAGATGGTGTTTCACCATATTGGCCAGGCTGGTCTTGAACTCCTGACCTTAGGTGATCCGCCCACCTCGGCCTCCCAAAGTGCTATTACAGGCATGAGCCACTGTACCCGGCCTCTCAATACTTTTTTAAAAGAGTGTAAAGGGATTCTAAGATGCAAGGTTTGATGCCCTTTTCTTTCCTAGCTACTCAACAAGCCAATGCCTCTTATTCATATCCATGTATGGAAAGTGATGTCTACTTATTCTTTCACTTGTTTTCATTTAACTTTGCTCAAGAACTGAAGTTTACCCCGTGTTTTTATTTTTATCTGAACAATAAGCTGGGACTGTAACTGGTTCAGTATTTATATTTTTTCTAGCATGTCCTATTTTGCTGTGCCTAATTGCTATTAAAGCCAGATGGCTGGTTTCCAAAAACCTGTCTGATTTGCCAACAGTTTTACTCACCTGAACAATTTTCACTGGCTCTAAGCTCCCTGACTTATGTCACAGGCCATCATTGCCACTTTTCTGAACTTGCCAGAGGTCTTGGAAATGTAGACTAGTTGTTAAGATTGCTGATGAAGATGTGCTAAATGAAGAGTGTTGGTAGTTTGATGATTACCAATGATGTTGATTTTAAATCCTACATTCATTTAACAAATATGTGTGTGCCAACTGTATGCAAGGCTTTGTGCTGAATGCTGGGAACCAAACCGAGGAAAAAATATGCATGGACTCTGATTGTCAGTCTGGGAGACACTAAATCAACAGGCAATTATAAAACAGTACAATGTCACAATGTCAAGGGAAGGGCAGGAAGATAATTGGGCTGAAGGGGGGATCTAATCCATGGGGGGCAGGGAAGGCTTTCTAGGGTAAGTGATGCCTGAGCTGAAAACTTAGAGGAGGCTTTGAATTCGTTAGGTAAAGAAAGGCAAAAAGCATGACAGTATCACAGGCTAAAAGGGACAGAGTGTGGTAAGACCTAGAGGAGAAGCAGCACACACCACTGTCTTTGAGAAGTTTAATTTGGCTGGTTCACTGAGTGTAGGTCAAGATGGGGATGTAGAAGGTAGGAAATGACAAGAGGATAGAAAGATTAGGCAGGACCCTCTAAGCCTTTGGGGTTTCTCAGCCTTAGCACTATCAACATTTTGGGCTGGATAATTCTTTGTTGATGTGGGGTGGGGGACTGTTCTATGCATTATAGGATGTTTAGTAGCATCTCTAGCCTTTGTCCTAAATACCAAGAGTGACTCCCATCCCTCCAGTTTTGACAACTAAAATGGTCTCCAGATATTTCAGGTATTTCCAAATGTACCTTGTGGAAGTAAAATTGCCCCTGGTTGAAAACAACTGTTACAGAGTTTTGCCTTTATTTATGTTTTTGTTGTTGCTGTTATTTGTTTGTTTGTTCTGAGACAGGTTCTCACTGTGTCACCTAGGCTGGAGTGCACTGGCACAATCAGGGCTCACTGCAGCCTTGACTTCCCAGGCTCAAGTGATCCTCCCACTTCAGCCCCCAAGTAGCTGGGACTATAGGCATGTGCCACCACACCCAGCTAATTAAAAAAAATTAGTAGATATGAAGTCTTGCTATGCTTCCCAGGCTGGTCTCAAACCCTTGAGCTCAAGTTATCCTCCTGCCTCTGTTTCCCAAAGTGCTGGGATTACAGGTGTGAGCCACCATACCTGGCTTTGTCTTTATGTTGAGAACAGTGGTGGGCAATTATAAGATTTTATTCAGGGGATTGACCTAGCCAGATTTATACCTTTTGGACGTTCATTTATAGTAACAGTATGGAAAATGAACAGAGGGTTGGCAGCATTTGAGGCAGGGAAACAGGATGTCACTGTTGCAGCTTGGATGTATCTAAAGAAGTGGCTGTAGGAATGGAGACAACTATGTACACTTAAGATATAATTAGGAGATAGATTTAACAGGGTTTGGTGGCTAATTGGACATGAATGGTGGAGGAGAGAGAGGAATCAAGTCTGCCTCAAGGTTTCTGGCCTTGGTCCTGAAGAAGATAGTGGTGCTTTTCACTGATGAAGGGAGCACAAGAGGAGGGACATACTTACTTGGAAAGTCAGGAGAGGATTGCTGGTATTTTAGATATGTCGGATTTGAGGTGCCTTGTGACAGCCAAGTGGAGATTTTCATCTGTAGGTAGAGTTCGGTTTCTGGAACTTAGGAGACAGAACTGAGCCAATCAGCAACTAGAGGGTAGTTGAAACTCTGGGCAAGGCTAATTAAGAAAGGCTGCACTGAATGGGAAGGCCTGGGGACTAAGAGCCGGTCCTGGCTGACACCAGGTAGATCATGGCAAGAGGTGGAGGGGCTGGTGAAGAGGAGATTTCAGAGGAGGAAATCTAGGATGTGGCAGTGTCAGACAAGTTCAGAAGAGTTAGCTCTGTGAAGAGAAGCAAAGTTTCCATCCATGGCTCAAATTCTTCCCTTTCCTTCAACAAATTCAAGTTTCATGTGGTTCTAGATGCTCATTAGGGTTCTTCTGAAACGATTGGATCCTCCAAGACATAGAAGGTTATGACTGGTTATAAAAATTGCCACATTTACCTCTGGTATAACCCAAATAGAAGCTCTGCATCATAAAATTTAGAGTTGAAGACAGATGCTGTACCTTAACAGGATTGATGCTGGGCCAGACTGCTGAATTATGTAGAGGCTTTATAATGGAGACACATCTTTCTAGGCAGATATCACTTGTCACTTCCATAAGGAAAATTCCCTTGAGTTGATGAGTAGTAGAGCTGTGCTTCTGCTTTATAAAATCCACTTTTGATGAAAAATTAACATTTTAATTTAGAGATGTGTAGCTATCACCAAAGGGTTATGATGTCATGTAACTAAGTTTCAGATACCAACATTGTTCAATATTGTATAATTTTTTCCAGAGTGGTATGTGCTCCAGATATCTGACCTTTGAAGGTAGTAATGTATTATTTACATGAAACTAAAATCCAGTGCATTCTAAATGGCTGTGATTTATCATGACCATTTTGAAATTGGGTCCTGTGGCCATATGCTAATTTGACTCAAAGGAAATTCTGTGCTGTGTGCTTGGATTTCATGCTTAAAAAATTCAGCAATAGTTTCAATGCTCTTTTAATTAAAATAAGATGCTTTATAACATTTCCCACATGATGTGGAATGTACTCTGTAGTTCATATATGAATTAAAACCCTTAGAAGATTTACATTTTCTGGTCTGGCAACCTTCATTTTTCTAATTTATGTGTCCTGTTTGTCCTGAAGGAATTGGGAAGTTGAAATTTACAGCCATCCCAAATGAGAGAGTTGAGATTCTTGATTAAATGAGAGCTAGTTTGTGTATTTAAATGGAAAAATGTGGGTGGACAAAATTAAATTTGTAGTGGGTTATCTCCTGAACAGTTTTCTCTTTCCTGGTAATTTCACACTGCCCAACTATGCACATGGTAAGTATGGGAAAAAACTTTTTTGTATAATAAAACTTTTTAGCAGTAACTGACTGGACCATGGTTGGGCTTCTATTCCAAGTTATTCTGATCAGCACCTGCATCTGAGACTTTGTAATTGGCTCTATCATATTCCCAGTATGCCTTTTGTGTGTGGCCATTTTCTGCTATGTAAATAGGAAAACTGAAAAATCAGGTCTGCAGAAATTGAAGAATGAATGGGGAGAAGCAAAGACAAGCAACAGAGAGAAAGAATTCCCAGTCATTCCTGGTGCGCTGCAGTCTCCAGTTTCTGTGAGTTTCCAAGACCCAGCTCATCCATGCCTTTGGGGTCTTTGAAAGATCCCTCTATCTTTCAGGGATCTTTGAAAAACCCCTGTTTATTTCAACCAGCTCAGATGGTTGCCTGCATGTGGGAGCAATGAAATAACCTATATTGCTTAGATTTCTATTTTCTGATTAGATGGTGGCTACCATGCTATGTGTATATTCTTAAAACAAGCCCTTGTACATAAATTAGATAATATTGGATGGTTTTGGTTGAGCTAGTCTTTGGCTTAAATGTTATTGACATTTTTCTGAAAAAATATAATAAATATAGGACATGTATAATCTCACACAAGTTTGAAACTATTTAATAGACTCTTAAAACAAAGGAAGGGTGTCTATGTAGATGTGCTGATTGGTTCCAGGTCTAGGAATCCAGGCCATTTGCAGTTTGATTTGTGGAGAAGGAAAAGAGACTACAATCTCTCAGTGGTGGTAAGGAGGCAGGATGGAGTGGGGACCAGAAACGCCTCTGAGATACAATGTCCCAAGGTCCAGTGTTTTTATGATTGGGAGGAAGACTGCTCTAAAATCTTTGACATTTGAAGATTATTAATAATAAATGTCCTCACTAAGTTCCTCTGTTCATAGGATAGTAATACAAAACAAATTGTACCCCAATGCAGCAGTGTGAAAAAAAAAAGAAGGAAAAAAGGCCAAGATTATTAAATTCTTATGTTCAGACTGAGAACCAGAAAGCAAAAGAGAGTTAATCATTGAGTTGTGTATTAGTCTGTTCTCTCACTGCTGATAAAGACATTCCTGAGACTGGGTAATTTATAAAGGAAAGAGGTTTCGTTGACTCACAGTTCGACATGGCCAGTGAGGTCTCAATCATGGTGAAAGGCAAAGGAGGAGCAAAGTCATGTCTTACATGGTGGCAGGCAAGAGAGAGGGCATGTGCAGGGGAACTCCCCTTTATCAAACAATCACATTGTATGAGACTTACTCACTATCAATGAGAACAGCATGGGAAAAATCCACCCCCATGATTCAATTACCTTCCACCGGGTTCCTCCCACAACACATGGGAATTATGGGAGCTACAATTCAAGATGAGATTTGGGTGGGAACACAGCCAAACCATATCACGTTGGAAACTGGATGTATAGGTGGTCCTATGGCTAGATGGCACTGATGACAACTGTTTGCAGTCTTCTGTGTCTGGAAAAAAAATAATAGCTTCCCTGCTTAGGAAGTCAGAATATAGGCGGTAGGGAGAAAAAACTGTTTAAAAAAAACTTCAAAGACTGGAATAAACTACATTTTTGTAGAGCTACTATATTAAAATATAAGAGGAAAAAGAAGTGGAAAAGCCGGGGAGTAGAAATCACAGGCCTCTGCAGAAAGGAGATAAACAAGTGCCTTTGGGTGGGATCATTTGTGATTGTAACAGAAAGACATACAAAAAGACAAGACTATGTCCTTAGAAGCAGAGTGGCAACTTCAAGTTTATAATTACTAAGAACCCCTATGTACACAACATTTGGCATATGCAAAATATATTGGCAGATGCATTAGTAAAATTTAACTATCGTAAAGCCTCTGGGAGCATTGACTTGGTAAAGTAACAGAATCTCCATTAAAGCAAAAGTAATGAACTGACTCAGCACTCCTGAGTAAAGTGACCGGATGTCAGAGATACCCTGAAGGACACAGAGGGCAAATCAGGTGTATTTTCTGGCTACGATCGGAAGGGTGGCACACAGAGAAACAAAACCATGAATACATCTTTGACTTCAGGTTTAACTCAAAGGCAGTGACATTTACCTGGAGAGCAGTGGAAAGCATTGATGCTTCCAAGCCAATTCTTTAAAGAGGTGTGGGTGGAGAGTGTGTGTGCATGCATGTGTGTGTGTGTGTGTATGTACGTACATATACACATATACAATTAGCTCCAAGGCTTTAAATAAATTCAACACAAGTATTTATTCAGACCTTTGTTGTGTAAGGCCTCCACCAGGTCCTGGGAGGGAATACATATGTGTGTGAAGCCCTAAGCTTTGTTTAAATAAAGCTAAGGGTCAAATAAGAGTGAAGAGCACACCACCTCCACCCCAAGTTCTCTCCCCCAGCCTCTTCCAGTCATGGCTCTTGGGAAACCCTGCAGTAGGAACAGATGAATGTGTGTATAAGTAGTTGGAAAGGGAAGTAGAGATGATACTTAGACAACATAAATGAGAGAAGTGTGAAGTGTTTGCAGTCAGAGTACCTATTCCCAATAGCCTGCTTTTCATGCTGATAAAACCATTCAATCTTGGATGTTGAGTTCAATTTTTTGTCAGTGAAAAATCTGCCCAGAGTCTTAAAAAATGCAAGGAAGTCATCTGTATATAGCCTCAGAGCATTGCATTTTCAATGTACTGATTTGCTAGGTATATATTGAAGTGGCCTTTGGACCCTGAGTGTTAAATATGGAGATCTGAATGTTCTTCAGTTCATTTTAATTGTGACGAAATCAACTATTGAGGAAGAACACACTTCCTGATATAGTCTGCAGCCTTATAGAGAGCCAAGTATGTCACCTTTAACATATAATTCAAGTTCATTGGTTCTGATTAATTTGTGGGGAGTTGCAGGATTGGAATTTAGAATATTTTAAGTGAAATTGTTGGAGTACGGATTAAAAAAATTACAAAAGTCAATTATGTACAAGTTCTGGGCTAGGTCCTAGGGTACATGCCAAAGGAATGTGAGGATATTCCCAGTCTTCATTTCAGAGCAGAGTCACCTGGAGCATTTTAGAAAACTCTTGAGACTCAGGCAGCACTCAGATCAATGGAGGGGGCACTTAGCTCAAATAAATCAGAATCTGCGCAGGGGGTGCCCATGCATTACTCAGTTGTAGAGCTCCCTCCTCACCGGGTGATTCCAAGTGCAGCCATGTGTGAGAACTAGATCAACAGTCTGGAAAGCTTATAAAACTACTTAACATCAATTTAAATATAAATCTCTGGGCATTAGTCTGCGGTTGGTAAGTTTTACAGGCTCTCCAGATGATTCTGTTGCATGTGGAAGATTTAGAATCAGTGGTATAGACCCTGCCCTACAGATGATTATGGTCAAATGAGGGAAAAGGTGACTTGTGTATTAATTTTTTTTGGAAAATTACAAGAAAGTTTATGTTTAAATGCCAAAAAATGAATAAAAGACAATAAGGAGTGATAAGAAAATGCAAGAGGTAAATATTTAGTGAATAAATTAAAAATGATTTGTATTTAGCATGTTTATTCAGATGGAAATAGTATTTTTAAAGTGTGTAAATTTTTAGAAATACATTTTTATTATATATTTTCTCTATGTATTCTACTATATAGATATAAAATTACATAATAGGTATACATATTTTCAGGGTACCTGTGATAATTTAATACACACATATAATTTGTAAAGATCAAATCAGTGTAATTGGGGTATCCATCACCTTAAATATATGTCTTTTCTTCATGCTAGAAACATTCAATTTATTATCTTCTAGCTATTTTGAAATATATCATAGATTATTGTAAACTGTTGTCACCCTACTGATCTATCAAACACTAGCTTTTATTTTTTCTATCAAACAGGGTGTTTAATCAACTTTTATCAACCCTTTAATCAACCTTTGTTTATCCCCTCACCCCCACTACTCTTCGTGGCCTCTGCTAACCACCAATCTACTCTCTATCTTCATGAGATCCACTTTTTTTTTTAATTCCCACAGATTAGTGAGAACATGCAATTGTTGTCTTTCTGTGCTTGGCTTATTTTACCTAACATAATGAAGTCCACTTCCATCAATGTGGCTGCAAATGCCTTAGTTATGGCTGAATAATATTCCATTGTATATATATACCACACTTTCTTTACCCATTTATCCATTGATGGGCACTTAAGTTGATTCCATATTTTGGCTATTATAAATATTGTTGCCATAAATATGGGGGTAGAGATAGTAGATGAAAACTTAATCTTCTTATCTGAAGAATTACTTAAAATTCTAAAGTAGAAGAGTTGGAATTGAGAACTAGATAGATCATTTAGTCTCTGATGATCTGTCTGTTTGCAGAGGGGAGTTGGGTGGAACTGGGTGCTCTGGGAGTACTCTGATGGTAGAAAGAGTCCTTTTTATTCCACTGTGGAGGTGGGGGTATGTCCTTGGGTGTGGTTTTGAGCCTGGATATCCAGAAGCAGTGTTTCTCAAATGGCACTATTCTGTATATTCCTATTGCACGACGTGTATCTTCTTGCTAAAATCAGGCAGTATCACTATTCTTCTATGGGATGTGGGGAATATTTGATAGACATATTGGTAGAACTTTCTTATTTTAAGTTTTATTTCCATAATCTTCTCTTAGCCCTTTGGTAACTATTACTGGTAGTCTCAAGAAAATTGAGTGAGAGATAATATGGGAGATTTCTTTAGATTTTCATAGCACTTCATCTGAGTACCAATAGCCTTGGATTCTTATATTAATAACAGTACCCTACCTCTTAGGGTTCTTTCGCAGACTTAGATGAATTGATATATGCAAATGTGCTTAGGAAAATGCCATGCACATAGTGAACCCTCAGTAAATGTCAGCAATTCTATAACTTCCCTTCCACTGCTATTATTCCCAACGTCATTTGCTTCCTGAACTGTGAGACCCTTGAGGACAGGCCAGATCTTTTATCTTTATATTCCCTGTCTCCTAGCACAAGGTTTGGTGCAGTATCAACACTCTTCAACATGTGCTGAATGAAGGATTGGCCAGCTTAGATCTGATTTAACCCTAAAGAACTTATGCAGTTATTTTAAGAGTATTGTATCAGTGTTTCAGTGATTTTCTCCCTGAGTGAAATGCTTCCAAATGCCCTGCTATGTTAACAGTGCAGAGAATGGCTGCTTTAGAAGAAAGAGCCCCTGTACACTCAATAGTCCACAGCCTCCCCCTTTACCTTCCTGATGGTGGGCAGGTCACTACATCTCCCCATCTACCTCCCTGCTTGCTTAGGGTTCCCCGACACACAGTTCAGCCCTGATTCATCATTCCCTACAGAAGACTGACCTTGGGGCCAAAAGGCTGGTGGATATGATAGAGGGGATGAGGAGAGGAAATGGGTCAGTGACATTCCAGCCGGACACCTGAGTCCCTTTTCAAAAGAGCATCTTGTTTTGTCCCCTTAGGCATCCCCTAAGGGAAAGTTGGCATGCAGTTATGAATGAGACCCTCCCTGCTGTTTTGATGTTGTAAAGGAGGAGGGAAATCTACAATGGCATTGAGGAATAATGCAAGTGCATATATTTTTCCTCCCAAAGAACCCAAAAGCATTTCCACCTCTATGTTATCTGATGCTGCTGATTTTATGCTTCAAAGAATTGAGAATGAATACCTGGCAGTAAGTACTAAATCTATGTGTGGTGACTGACAGATTAAGCACTAGGGATGTTAAAGGAGATTAGACCATGGATCCCCACACAGTGAATGTCAGTGTTATTTTCCATCTTGAAATGGAATGAAGTTGCCTTCATGATTCTTACCACAGCCAGCACTGTTATATCCTCGCAATTTGGTTCTTACATTACTTCACTCTTCAGAACATCATTCATTTATTTAAATGGTATTTCTTGAGCTCTTTTCATGTTATGGCTTGGTTCTAGCTACAGAGAAGGATATAACAAAATGTGAGACATGGTCTTTGGACCCAAGAAGCTTCTATTTCAAGAAATGGAAAAATAAAGCCGTAAAAGTCATGATTACGTGCTTAAGTTCTATGATTCCATGGTGAAAGGATATTTTGAAGTACAGGGAACAGCACAGAAAATAATGCTACCTTTCAGGATAAGTCTAATTATACCTCTTTTGTTGTCAGCCTGTGAGAGCTGAGGGTTTGTGGCTTTTAATTCTCCTTTAGGCTGTGGAAGGCAGCGGGGGTGCAGAAGGAGTGTGACCATTAGAGTTAGTTCTGGATTCAAATCCCAACTCTGCTGCTTTCCACTTGTAGAGATTTAGGCAGTTGACAATATTTCCTAGCAGAACTAAATACATCCACATCTTTCAGAGATGTGAGGAATTGCACTAATGAGCACAGCTGGAAAAATGCTGTTGGAGTTGGGCGGATCATGAGGTCAGGAGATCAAGACCATCCTGGCCAACATGGTGAAACCCCATCTTTACTAAAAAATACAAAATTAGCCGGGCATGGTGGCGGGTGCCTGTAGTCCCAGCTACTCGGGAGGCTGAGGCAGGAGAATCGCTTCAGGAGAACCCGGGAGGCGGAGTTTGCAGTGAGCTGAGATCACGCCACTGCACTCCAGCCTGGCGATAGAGCGAGACTCTGTCTAAAAAAAAAAAAATGCTGTCGTTAGAAAGGCCTTCAATAGATGGTGATTGTTATAAACAATGAGCACTAATAGTAAAGATATTGCTTTTATGAGCTCATGCTTAAATGATAACTTCCAGCAAAACAAACAACTCCATTTAAGCTCTTTTCTTTGTACTACAGAATTAGCACTTTTCGTCCCTCTAAATAGACAGACAATATATCATGGAGAGGTGTTTCCTTCCCTTGAGGAAGCAATATGCTATTTTATTTTTCATTCATTGACATTTCTTAAGAATTCCCAAAGAAGGAAGTCTCAGCTGGCCTCCTTCCACATATTAAGAGAGAAATGTTACTCCATTATGTTGGACTTCTGATTCCTCTTTCTATAATTTTAATAGTCACTGTGTTGAGTAGTTTGCACTATTTTTCTCATTTAACTATCCTCAGAGTTCCACAAAGTAGGTGTTAACCCCATTTTACAAATTGGAGCCCAAATTGCCCAGCCAGCTAGCAAGTCATTAAGTGGGATTTGAGCTCTGGCAGTCTGGCTCCAGAGCCTGTGTTTCTCACTGTGATGCTAGGCTCGCCTGCCTGTGTGCCTGTCCCACCAAGCTCAGGGCTGCACTGCCTCCACAACTGCTCCTTCTGCTCCTGCCTATATAGGCTTTAGTGCCATTTGTGAGAATACACAGTAAAGGTAGTGTCTTCGTTAGCTTTCTGTGGCTATAACAACACAGATTGGGTAGTTTATCAAGACAAGAAGTTTACTTAGCTCACAATTCTGGAGACTTGGAGGTCTAAAAGCATGGCACTGGCATCTGGTGAGGTTCATCCCAAGACAGAAGACATCACGTGGCAAACCTGTGAGATAGAAATGGGACTGACCCCACTTTGTCGACAACTAACCCACACCGGTGATCATGGCATTAACTCATTTATGAGGTCTCTGGTCTCATGAGTTAATCACCTCTTAAAGTCCCCGTTACTTAGTAGCATTACTAAGGCAATTCAATTTTAACACGAGTTTTGGAGGGGGACATTCAAACCATACCAGGTGGTTACCCACAACCCCCATTCAAATTGATGGTAAATAATGAATGTTAAATTTATCTTCTCTTCAGTATTGATTCCCATAGTCCATATTCTTTACTGGCTGTTAGATTTTCACCTTACATGCTCCAGTGTGCCTAACATAAAATGACCTTAGAACCTACTTTGTGAAGATGCTGCACCATCCTGAGATGGCACAAGAGGAACCAGGCCCTGAGTTCTGCTGCTGTGCTTCAGGGGGGGCCTGCATTAGCCATCTCTGGCTGTTCCCACTCAAGAGTGCCCCCCCTCCCCAAAAAATAGTTCACCCAGAACCCATGCTAGTCCTTTCATGCCTCAGGGACTCAGGATCCTGTAACTCCCCACTTAAACATCACTTACCTCATCTCAGGGCCTACCAATACCTATGGCCTGGGCCTGTCCTGCTGAGGTCTGCCTGGCACCACCAGTGGGAGCACCCCTAGACCCCAGGGATATAGGGTAACTATTGGGATGATGCTATAACTTGCAGGCTGTCCTGATGATCATTAAAACAGTGATTCAGTATGAAAGTGCTTTGCAAATGATGAGATGTCACACAAATTTAGCCACTATTTGGTCATTTTCACTTTATCTTTGAAAGCTCGTGTTTATAGCTAAACATTTGGTTAGAAGATTAAAGTCTATGAAAAGATTTGGATCCAGTAGGTCACAGCTTACTAGAAAGAGAATAGAGACTTAAACCATGTGCCTCTGTCTTCTGGAGTTGGACTTTACCATGAGGTTGCTTATCTGGATGAAATCTGAGGGCTTTACAGTCTAACTTTCTGAGGGAGTCATTCAGGGAACGTTTTAGTGTCAAGCCATTAAATCACACCTCAAAAGGTTGGAAGTGGCCCACATATGAGTCCATATAGGTGGGTCTGGAAAGGTGGGGCGAGTTGCTGTGACTGTCTCTGGACTCAAACTCAGCTGAGACCTGAGTGCCTTGTTGAGCAGAGCAGGAATCTCTTTCCATTATGATGATGGGGTTTCTAAAGTAATTATTGCTTTTTTTAAAAAAAAATCTGCCTCTGCCATTTTCCAGTCACACTGTTCTTGGAGCGAGATGCATCATCAATACTTTTCATGCTAAACATTCTCTCCTATTGGATTTACCTGGATTCTAGGGGTATTTTTTTCACATTTCTCTGGAGACAAGTAGTGCTGATAAAGATTTTATAAGGTCTCTCTTGCTCTCAAGCTCGTTTTCCTTAACTTTTCTTGTCCCAGTTACCAGTTTATTTGGTCCCCAGAAACCTTCTAATCTTCATCTTTAATGATAAATTTATCTTTTGTAGTTCTCCTCTCAAAGCTTTTGTGTCTAGTGGTTCATTTTGCTTAATTGCTGGAGTTTTCTCTGGCCTTTTCTTATTTGGTCCTGCGTATTTTCAAAGATTCTGTAGAATTTTCAGACTGTTACTCTGATGTTTACTTGGTAGATTGATTGCTAAGTTGCATTGTCTTCAGAGGAGGTTTTTGAGGTTGTGTCTATTATAATGTCTGCTTCTACCTGGAGTCCATTGCACTTGGAGTGCTTCTTGAAGCCCCTGAGCTTATGCTGTGATAAAAGCGTGAATGTTTTACTGTGTCAAAGCACTGTGGCTCATAAGGCTTCATAAGCTCTGGCTTTTATATCAGAGCATCTCATATGGTTGTGCAGATTGCATCCTGGTCAAGCATGCCAGGATGAGGGGCCAAGGGTGTACTGAATGCCAGCCTGTGCTTCATTTGCCAAGCCTTGCATCTGATGTAGGACTGTATCCTCACAGGGGGCACCTTTTCCTAATACACACCAAGGTATCATGTGGGCTAGCAGCTGTTCTGCTATAACTTAGCTAGGTGTCTTTACAGGAGAAGGTAGTGGAAGAGGTGGTGGTATTTCTCCTCGGGAACTGAGATTAGCTTACTCGACGGGAATCTTGAAGTGTCCCATGATGAAGCCATTGGTGCCCCACTCCCCCCACAGTTGTTTAAAAGTTATTAAAGAACCAATTGACATTTGCTAGCATTTTAAATGCTCAGGATGACTTATGAGGCCATGTCAGTTATTCTTTACTCAGTAGGGGACTTGGAGCTACAGGTCTGATTTCAGCCTCTGTGCAGCCCCCGGGCCACCCTTCCTGCTGAATCTAAGCCCCACTCTCTCTAGAGGATTATCTTGGGGTTTATTTTGGCTCCTGGCTTTGAATCTGAATTGCTGCCCCTCAAGTTATATTCAAACAACTCTATTAAGATAACCTTGTCTCCAGGGGCTCCAACCAGCCAGTTTCATTTTCCAACTAGTTTGGTTGGTCAGTGCCCATAACAGGTCCACTTGAAATTAGAGCTGCATTTTTTTTTCTTTTCTTTTTTTCTTTTTATTATTTTACTTTAAGTTCCAGAATACACGTGCAGGACATGCAGGTTTGCTACATAGGTATATGTGTGCCATTATGATTTGCTGCACCTGTCAACCCATCACCTAGGTTTTAAGCCCCACATGCATTAGCTAATTGTCCTGATTAGAGCTGCATTTTCTAGAAGTCAACAACATAGTGTCTTGAAAGCCTTCTTTGTCATATTGCAGTTGTGTCTGAGACTTTTATGTACCTTAGTTTTTTGGGGTTTTCTTTCCCCATGTGAACCACAGTTACCCTTTCTCTGACTAGTATGCCGAGGTTATAGTACATTTCTATTTAGCAGGTGTTTCCTGTGGTTGCCTTTTGTTCTAAATCTATGACTTGAACCTTATCTATATTGAACCAAATCTAATATCTATTTGCCTGGACACCTGTACTAACATAATATGATTCTTTTTGTATCCACCCTTATATTAATCTGGTAGGATTTCCATAACAAAATACTGCAGGCTGGGTGGCATAAACAAAAGAAATATATTTCTTACAGTTCTGGAAGCTGGAAATCTCCAATCAAGGTGTTTGCATGTTTGCTTTCTCCTGAGGCCTCTCTCCTTGGCTTGCAGACAACTTCCTTCTCTATGTGTCCTCACATGGACATGGACTTTTCTCTGTGCATATATTCCTACTGTCTCTTCCTCTTATTTATTTTTTTGAGATAGGGTCTCGCTCTGTTGCCCAGGCTGGAGTCCAATGGCACAATCTCAGCTCACTGCAACCTCTGCCTCCCAGGTTCAAGCAATTCTCCTGTCTCAGCCTCCCAAGTAGCTGGGGTTACAGGCACCTGCCACCACACCTGGCTAATTTTTGTATTTTTAGTAGAGACAGGATCTCGAACTCCTGACCTCAAGTGATCCACCTGCCTTAGCTTCCCAGAATGCTGGGATTACAGGCATGAGCCATTGCGCCCGACCTCTCTTCCTCTTCTTATGGGGACACTGGTCCATTGGATTAGGGCCCCATGCTTATGACCTCATTTACTCTTAATTACTTCTTTAAAGTCCCTATCTCCGAAGGATATGAACAGACACTTCTCAAAAGAAGACATTTATGCAGCCAAAAGACACATGAAAAAATGCTCACCATCACTGGCCATCAGAGAAATGCAAATCAAAACCACAATGAGATACCATCTCACACCAGTTAGAATGGCAATCATTAAAAAGTCAGGAAACAACAGGTGCTGGAGAGGATGTGGAGAAATAGGAACACTTTTACACTGTTGGTGGGACTGTAAACTAGTTCAACCATTGTGGAAGTCAGTGTGGCGATTCCTCAGGGATCTAGAACTAGAAACACCATTTGACCCAGCCATCCCATTACTGGGTATATACCCAAAGGATTATAAAACATGCTGCTATAAAGACACATGCACATGTATGTTTATTGCGGCACTATTCACAATAGCAAAGACTTGGACCCAAGTCAAATGTCCAACAATGATAGACTGGATTAAGAAACTGTGGCACATATACACCATGGAATACTATGCAGCCATAAAAAATGATGAGTTCATGTCCTTTGTAGGGACATGGATGAAGCTGGAAACCATCATTCTCAGCAAACTATCGCAAGGGCAAAATACCAAACACCGCATGTTCTCACTCATAGGTGGGAATTGAACAATGAGAACACATGGACACAGGAAGGGGAACATCACACACCGGGGCCTGTTGTGGGGTGGGGGGAGCGGGGAGGGATAGCATTAGGAGATATAACTAATGTTAAATGACGAGTTAACGGGTGCAGCACACCAGCATGGCGCATGTATACATATGTAACAAACCTGCACATTGTGCACATGTACCCTAAAACTTAAAGTATAATAAAGAATAAAAATAAAATAAAATAAAGTCCCCATCTCCAACATAGTCATACTGGGAATTAATGCTGCAACATATGAATTTTGGGGGGCATAATTCAGTTCATAACAGTTTTCACTTGCCAGACTTTCCTATTTAGGCATATCCAGTGGATATTAGAACAAAAACAACGTTTCATTTATACCTTTTCTGTCCATTTGGGCTCATGGAGCTATGTTAAAGACTTCATTTCCATCCTCAGAAAAACATTCCATTTAGCAATAATTATACTTTGGATCTTGCCCCTTAGACAGCTTCCTAATTGTTACTTCCAAAAATCTAAGCCTCATTTTTGGAAACTGCTCCCCTATGTTAAATATAGTGAAACGCTTCCAGACAATCTCATTTTGTTAAAATTAAATTGGTGTTTTCTGGACCATGTTTGTCCCATAAGCAGCATTCTCAAAGGGCTCGGCAGGCTGGGGCCCCCAGCCTGTGCTTGTAGAAATCATGTTGATTTTTAATCAAAAGCCTTATTTTGGCAGCTTCCGTTTTTTTTGATTGTTTGAAAAATACTTCCTGATGGCTTGGAGTTTAGATTCTCAGTTGTTGGATCCTGAAGAGGAGTTTGAAGCCTTAGTTTTTCAGGAAAAAGCACCTGACCTGTGTATCTTAAGCTGCTAAATATTTAGGAAGCATCAGGGCTTATTTCCACTTCTACCACACCATATTGAGGCAATTCAACAACTGGATTTTTTTTTCCCCGCTAGAAAAGAGGGTTTTTCAGGCCACTTTGAAATTCAGGTGGTTGATTTAAGAATGCAAATTCTTTGGGAATTAATAATGAAATGTTTCAGGATTTTTATAAGGAAGCTCATCCGCTCAGTGAAATAAGGGATGCTTTCTTGGTCATGAATTTTCTTTTTGTACTATTTTGTTAGTTACTTGGTGGGCTAGACAGTATTTTGGGGTGCCACTGGCAAGTCTAAAACACAGGAAGGGAGAAAGAAAACAGCTGAGACTTACAAAGTCTGACCTGTTCTGTGCTGGAAACATTTGGTAAATGGTTAAATTTACTGCATATGCTTGAAATGAATAGCTGAATTAATAAATGAATGACTTTATTAATTCAAGCTGTTCTATTTTTCAAATAATCCAAATTAGGGATAGTGGCAGAGACCATGTATGCTATGTGATCATTTTCCTCCTGGGCACATAATGGGAATTGTGCAACTCACTCTCAAGTGTTGTTGGGTAGGGCCATGGGGTTAGATTCTGGCCAATGGGATCTGTTAGGAATGACATGTGGTACTTCAAAACCTAAAAATCCTCTTGCATGATCCTCTGCATTTTCTGTCTTCTTTTATCTACTGACTGGAGGGTGCTAGGAGCTGGTGGAGGCATAAGATAGAAGTATGCTGTGTCCTCGAAACACAACATGGAGCAGAGCCCCTATCAATGCACATGAAGCCACAATGTGATTGAGCAAGAAATAAACCTTTATTGTTTTAAGTCAAGGAAATTTGATTGTGGGTTGTTTGTTACAGTAGCTTGTGTTAATTTTTAAAAGTTTCATGATGGTGTAGTTTCTTAGTATCATTATGCTGAAAAATATTTGACCTGAAAGCAACAAATACTGCAAGCAAAGTACCTATGCCAGTTTCTGTTCTATTAAAAACAAATTCCTCTTGCTCTATTTATTCCAACTAAAATCACAGAGATGTGCTAATTTACAGGCCAGCAGAGTGCTTGTCACATGCACATTAAAATGGTGAACACGCAATCTTTTAGGGAGGTGAATAGTGGCAGGTGTCTATTCTTCCTCTAAATCCTGCCCAGGAGACTGCCTTGCCTGGGCATAACCCAGCAGATGAAGTCATCTACCTCTCCTGGCCACCATCATCTGATTAAGGGAATTCAGACTACATGCTTTAGATGGTGAACATCTCACAAAAGGGATATGTTATCAGAGATAAAGTGTATGAATTCCACGTATGACCACTGCATCATTTGTGAATGCTTACCGTGTATGACTGTATGAATGGGCCACCTGCATCTCAGAATGTTTTTGTAAAAAGGGATTAAATATAATTGAAAGAAACCCAAGAAAGAGCAAAAAGCAAAGGCTATAAGGAATGAGTCTATAAGGTTTTATTTTTTTTCTTCCCCTTTGAGAGGTAGTCAATTCATAATCTAGATTCCTCCCTAGCCGCACAGCCCAATATGGCAGCCACTACTCATATGTGACTATTTAAATTTAAGTTAAAATTAAATAAAAAATTTATTTTCTCAGTCACACTAGCCACATTTCAAGAATACAACAGCCACATGAGTTAGTGGTTGCCATACTGGACAGCACAGATGTAGAACATTTCTGAAAGCTCTCTCAGTGCTGACCTAGAGCTAGCTTTGGTATTTTCATCTTTTCATGATGCAATACAATTGCCAAATTTCTTACTTCTCATATACTCAAAGCAACCTCTTGAAAAAAAATTTTTTTTTGAGATGGAGTCTCACCTCTTGAAATGTTTTTAAGATTGTTACAGTATAAATTCTGGAAAAGGTTCTAGAACAAATTACAAAAGGTTGATTTCTGAGTACACATTAAGGGAAGCTGTGATAATTAGAAGCCACCAAGCATTCACTAAAATTAAGTTACTACACATTTACTTCAGTGACTGGAATAAAAATCTAAGCTTCAATGAAAGAAAGGAATTATTTGTTTTCATTGCCAAATATTTGCAGTTCTTGCACATAGTAGGTACTCAACAAATAACTTTTGAATGACTATTAGAGAAATAAAATTGATATAGTCAGTTTCAGTTTTCATCAAGTTAAATTAGAAAAGTCCTTATGCTGTCATTGAAGAAATGGTTACTGGGTCGTAGCGCAGTTGGGTGAGTTGCCAATGAGTTAAGCAGTCATGAGAAGTAGCTGACGAAGAGAGCATGAGACTTGAAATTAGATACAGACCTACCTTCAATTCTTGGCTTTCACTTAACCTGTGTAATCCCAGGCAGCCATTTCACTTTTCTGAATCACTGTTTCTTCATCCTCAAATTGGGCATAATAGGGTGCTCATATCAAATATGGTGATATTAAAAGCTAGCATGAACATAGCCTGGAAGGTTTCTAGTAGAATGTTATGGAGTGGTTCTTCACACTTAGCTAGCCAGTGCTTCTGTCTCTGACTTCAGTAAGGATATACTGATTAAATTTGTGGATGACCCAAGATGGAGTAAGAATCAGAATTCAGAGGGACCTTAGTAGACAAAAAGATAAGCTGAATACAATAAAAGTTTCATAAGGGTAAATAATAATTAAGAAAACTGCAACAGTAATTGACAGAGGACATGTAGTTTAACCTCATTGTGCAACAGACTTGGGGATTAAAAAATAATGTCATTCACTGTGTGATGTGGCTGCCAGAATTTAGATTTTAGCAATAGGAATAAGGTATGCAGAGTAGCACATCAGAACGCCTAGGAAGTTAAAAATGCCTATGGCTGGGTTATTGCCAGAGATTAATTAATTGATGTGGGATGCAGCTTTGGCATTGGGATATTTCATGCCCCTCCCCTGCCCCAGGTGATCCTAATTTGAGAACCACTGGTTTAGGCTGAGGGAGGTCTTGACGATTTCTGTTCGCTCCACATCTACATAGTCTATTAAGTTACTTGCATGGAAAAATGCATGCTGCATGTAGTTCCGAATGCCCCACCCAAAGCTTGGAGCGTATCAGGAAGAGTGTGGGGACAGTGAGTGGATGGCAATTATAAGAGACATGTTGAAGAAAACAAAAAGTTTGTCCTGAAGAAGAGTAGGAAGAGGTAACCGCCTTGAACATTGCCTGCTTGGTCTATTTTAGGAAGCTGGGTTCAGTTCTTCTCTCTGGTATTCCAGAGGATAGAAAGCAGTCCACTGGGTGGCAGCTTCAGGAGATGGATGTAGGGAAGCATTTGCTTACTACAGTGCTTTCTAGAGATAGTGGGCTTGCCAGGCGCTGGAGATTTACAAAGACCTCACAGATTTTGTTGAGAATTTAAAGGGACTTAAATATTTATTGGCAGATTCAACTTCCAGAAGGTTTCTTTTCATCCCTCTCCTCATCTCTTACTCTTTTGCTTTCATCCACTGCTTTGGCCACACTGGTCTCATAGATGTTATTTAAGCCCCCCCATGCACCATCTCAGGGTCTTTGCACTTGCTGTTCTTCTTGGTTGAAATACTTCACCTCCAGATATCTGGACAATTTCCTCTCATGTTTTTGCTCAGATTACAACCTTTCCCTGGACTCCTTGTCCTTCTTTCTTTTTAATGTTTCTCTATCCCCATCTCTCTTACACACACACACACAGACACAGACTCACACACACAAATACGCATATATGTGTATGTTTTCCTCTAATAAAATATAAGCCCCACAAGGGCCAGGACTTTTGTCAGATGTGTTTGCCAATGGATCCCCAGGGCAAGTATAGTGCCAGGCTTTCAGAAATGCTCAAGCAATAATTTGTTGTTGAATAGATCTCTGGGATCTTCTGGTTCCTTGGAATTTCACCAGTGGTAGCTTGAATGTCCTATTCGGGCCTGGACAAACATCCTGTGAAGAATGCCACCTAATTTGTATCTTTGAAGGATGAATCCAATAATATGTGGGTACAGTGACCACTTTCAAGCTTTTCTTCTTTCTTCTTTTCTTCCCCTGCATCAAACAGGAACAGCATCTTCTAAAAACAAAACTTTATTCATTGGTCAGCAGTTTCATGCAACCATTGAGTGAAATCCAATGTGGAAAGGAAATCCAAAACTTGACTGCAGTGTAATTTGTTTCTTCTGTGTTGCTTTGTGTACAGTAAAGGTCAATAATGCACAGGAAAGCTAGGTTTAATTTCTTTGATGTGTAAAAATTAGTGCTTTGTCATCAGTTACAGTGGCAGGAGGACAAATCACTGGCACATAAAGTTGTTCCTGCTACATAAATTACAAATCTTATTAGGAAAAAAAATACTCACATCATCTCTTGTTATTTTAAAAATGCCAACACTGATAAACAGTCAGCCTTGGACATGTATTAAAATCTTCAAATTGTACTAAAATAAATTTAGCCTTTTAAGATAACACCTCATTTTAATTTCATACATGATTAAATCCATCAATTCAAAGGTCTTTTAAGATGTAAGTTTTGAAATCATAATAGTACCCTCTAACTCCCTGCGAAAAACTTAAACCTCTTTCTACTTCATTAATAATGTTCTTGACAGACAAAATTTTTAAAGAAAATCCTCAGCTTTGTTTTGTGTTTTTGTGTGTTTTTCTTGAGAAGAGGAAATTAAATTATGATCATAAATCCCTTTCATTTTTAGAACTAGATTTTTCTTTTAATCATAATCCAGAGGAAGTGGAAAAAGCTTTGTGAATCAAGTTTTGTATTTCTAACATGATGACATAGTCTAAATTATTGTCCAATATTCAGCAAAATCTTTATTTCTATATGTGGCAGAACTGAATATTTTAGTCTTAGCATAAATAGTGCCTCCTCTTCCCTATCCAGGTTGATGACTGCTTCCTTGTGACTTTGCAAACACAACTTCTTCTTATTATTATTATTTCAATAGGATTTGGGAGAACCAGTGGTGTTTGGTTACATGAATATCTTCTTTAGTAGTGATTTCTGGGATTTTAGTGCACCCATCACCCAAGTAGTGAACACTGTACCCAATGTGTAGTCTTTTATCCCTCATCCCCATCCCACCCTTTCTCCTGAGTCCCCAAAGTCCATTGTATCATTCTTACGCCTTTGCGTCCTCATAGCTTAGCTCCCACGTATGAGTGAGAACATACAATGTTTGGTTTTCCATTCCTGAATTACTTCACTTAGAATAGTAGTCTCCAGTTCTATCCTGGTTGCTGTGAATGCCATTATGTTATTCCTTTTTATGGCTGAGTAGTATTCTATGGTATATATATATACCACGTTTTCTTTATCCGCTTGTTGGCGGATGGACATTTCGGTTGGTTTTATATTTTGGCAATTGCAAATTACGCTGCTATACACATGCGTGTGCAATTTTTTTTTTTGTATAATAACTTCTTTTCCTCTAGGTAGATACCCAGGAGTGGAATTGCTGGATCAAATGATAGTTCTACTTTTAGTTCTTTAAGGAATCTCCACACTGTTTTCCATAGTGGTTGTACGAGTTTACATTCCCACCAAGAGTGTAAAAGTGTTCCCTTTTCACCACATCCATGCCAATATTTATTATTTTTTGATTTTTTTTGATTATGGCCATTCTGCAAACCCAACTTTGAATAGACTATCAAAGGATGGGGCTGGATATGGATCTGATTACTCACCCTGGCCCCGGAGGCCACCTTCAGGCAGAGCAGTCCTGCAGCCTTTCCAGAGGAGGCAGCCTCCTGCCCATGTCAAAGACCTTGGAGGCTAGAGTATTTGCCCTTCTGCTCTAATCAAGATCTCCTTGGAAAGAAAGCTCAATCAGCAAATCTTTATTGAGTACCTTCCATCAGATAGATTCTCCAGCCCCAAGCTGGTATGGTGAGGATAACTATATCTACTGTAAAATACCTGACCTAAAGAAACTATGCAACATGTGCATATACAATTTTAAAAGAAAAGCTGTTCACCATTTTCTGCAGGAAAAATTATATCTATAATGTATGTATTCACATGTTTATTTTTATATATCAACATTTATCTGCTTTTTCTTTCCATGCCTCCCCTCTTTCCATCCTTTCTTTTCCTCCTGGATACATCCATTCCTGCAGTTTAATTCTTATTAGCTAAGGGTTATATTGCAGATATATGAATTAAGAGCAAAGGCTTTAGAATCTGGCAGATCTATGTTTGAATCCCAGCTCTGCCACTTCACAAAAAGATTGTTCTATTTGCTATTGTTACTGGCACTTTTATTGCCATCATTTGTAGTATAGACAATAATTACTTGTGCTATTTATGTTTATTAGTTATTTACCATATCAGGCACTAAGGGATTTGCATGTATTTTGAATTTAATCCTTGTAACAGTTATATAGTATAGGTAGTATTATCCCCATTTTATGGCTAAGGAAACTGCCTTGAGATTTTAAGTAATATGTTGCCCAAGGTCACATAATAAGTATGTAAAGGAACTGAAACTAGCTTTGTGTTTTGAACCTACGGAGATTCGCTTTATCCTCTGTAAAATGGAGATACTGATTCCTGCCATGGTAGCTGGTTGGGATGATTCAATGAGATGGAATATTTCACATTTGCAGTTTGGTTCCCTGCATATAACATATGCTCACACAGGATATGGCTGTTCCTGCTCTGCTTCTGCTACCTCCTTCAAGGTTGAATAATCTTTCTTTCTTCTCTCTTAGCTATTTCCCAGCCCCTCACTTAAGTTTATAACTATATTCTTTTCATCAACCTAGAAAACCAAATGAAGCCTGAAGTATTGAGGACTCAGGAAATGTTTTTGAGGTCCCATGTGATTCAGTGGCAAAGGCAGAGCAGGTGCAGATGCAAATCTCTGGGCTCTTAGATGTGAACCCTCTGCCTGGTGTTTTATCCTAGCTTGTCTCTGCAGCAAAGCAGGTGCTGGAGTCCGAGGGGGTCCTTGAGGCCAGCTTCCCCTGGGCACAGAAATGTGCTCTCCCTAGAACCATCACATGGCGATTTTCCTGGCGATCAGGGGCCCTAAATGGTGAAAGGGTTTTGACCATACATCACTAAAAGTGTGTTAGTAAGAGGCATGAGGCACCTTGGGACTGGATGTGGTGGATGTGTCATATCACATATGAAGTGGCATGATTTGATAGTGTGCCATTTTCTGTCTGTAACTAAATCAAATTCTGTGGTTGAAAAGGACTCATACATAATCTTGGTGTCCTTTAACGCAGTCATAGTTCTTGTGTTAAATAAGTTCGGATTGGAGAGTTGCATTTCTAGACCCGAGGGGAGCGGTTCTGGATGTTGCTCTGGTTTCCTGAGTTGCTGCAGCATCCAACCCTGAGCAATTCCTGTGACTCGTGGTGGTTGTTATAGAGAGGGTACACAGTGGTGAATGAGAAGGAGGCTTATTATTGTTATCTGTAAGCACCACTTTTGCTTGAAAATGTGTAATGGCAAACTCAAAAGTAGAAATACTTATTCCCTATTAATTGTCTTTTTTGTCATAACTTTTTTAAATTTTTTGGGTTATTTGATTCAAATTTCACAAGATCTCACCTAATATGCTGGTAAATTTCACCACAAGTATGAAGACAGAATAAACTTTCATGAATTTTCTTCCCTGCAATGTAACAGTCTGCTTCTAGATGACTTCTTGAAGAATTATCTACCTAATTTGTATTTTTTAGGAGACATCAGAGACAGAAAAAAATTCACATTAAGGAATATATGTGTATTATATAAGTAAATCCTCTTTGCTTACAGTTCTTTCTTAAAACAAGCATTTTATACAAAGTAAAATAACTTTAGCAGTTTGGTTCATTTTAAAAATACTTCATGCCTGCATGCATGATTAATTGAGACAATCATTCCACTTAACTAATATTTGAGGGCATACTATATGCCAGGAAATGGGGCTACTCAGGCCTTCACAGATCTTGTAATCTATCAACCAATACAAACAAATAATCAGGCCATTATAATTTAGAGGACAGTGTTTTGAGGGCATATGGCAGGGTGATCTAATGCTGACTTGGTGGAGGACGCAATGACTTCCTCCTGAATGAAGTAGGGTTTAAGCCAGGTCCTGAAGGAGCAGTGAGTGTTAACCTGGTGGAGCTGTTGGGGCAGGCTAGGGGCTTTGGACTAGGGAATAGCTCATGTAAATGCCTGGAGTGGGCAGCAAGCCATGGTGTTATTGTGTTCTTCTTCTTCTCAGAGATATTTACATGGGCAAGAACTTCAGATTATACTTGATTGTGACATTTGCACTTTCAAAAAACATTGCAAAAGCTGCCTGGTGAAAACCATCCCAGTCTTGACAGGTGCATAGTCTGATATTTCCAAAGGTAGCAGTTGTCACATAGGTGGTCCTGCCCTGTTGAGACACAAGCCCGTTAAGCAGTTTATTTTCACCCCATGGCCAGGTTGGCTTTGGAGCAATCAATGCAGCCTGGTGCAGCCTGGAGAAGAGATGCTACTGGATAAGGTGGGAAGCCTTTGTAAATCAAAGGTTCTAAGACTGTTCCTACTGGGAAGATAGAAGTGATGGGTGGAATGGATGGATAAGTATAAAGAAATTCTTTGGTTCTAGAACCCTCAATGTAAAAAACATTAGAGGCACACAGGTCATAATCATGTCGCATAATTTGATTAATTTCCTAAGAAACCTTAATACTACAAAGTCATATTGCATCATAAACTTACGTTTTATGGAGCAAAGAGCCCTGGGCTTGGGAAGGGTCCAAAGGGTCTGGGTTCTAGTTCCAACCACATGCCCTGGGGTCAATTATTTAATAACCTATAATGAAGCTGTCGTATTCTATCACCACGACATGGATCTGGTTGTGCCAAGGTAGACATTTGAGATTACATACCGTAAAATACCGTGGAAAATAACTGTGGCTCTTACCAGCTCTAGCCTCTTTCTGGGCTTCATAGCTCCCCTTCCCCAGTGCTCCCTGAGAATGTATCATTCAGACCATCTTCCGTCCTTCATTCATAGTCATAGTCCCATGCCTCAGTGATTCAAGAATCAGGCTCTCTTACCCTATTTTTGCTTACCCTTCTTTTTTCTTTCATTTCAGATGTTCAGTAACTGAAAACAAAAAAGGTTTAAGTATGATAATGAATTTTTTTCACACTCGAGAATGTAAACATTGAAAAGATTGGCCTCTTTATGCTCCCTACAATGAGTGACAGGTTCTCACTTAATTTAACTTAAATTTGAGATTATTGGCATAAGAGTTATTAATATAAAAGTCATGACTCAAAAAATATCTCCACTATTAAATATCCCCTGCAAAACTTTATTATCCAGGTCTTAGCATGAGCTTTGATTGTGTTGAAAGAATGAACTTGTGTTTTTGGCCCTGTAATGTGAATGATGGACAGGGGAGTGATTTTTCTGTTACTGGGTGGTCATCCTCTTGAACAAGAGCATTCTGAAAGTTTCTTTTTATATATTTGTGTATGTGTTTTTTTTCTTTTTCCATTTTTGATTGTAGTGAAAGTTCTATCTCTAAGCATTAAAAATTAAACATTTAAAATGTGCTTTTGCAATGGGGAAAGGACTCCCTATTTAATAAATAGTGCTGGGATAACTGGCTAGCCATAAGCAGAATAGTGAAGCTGGACCCCTTCCTTAGAAAAATCAACTCAAGATGGATTAAAGACTTATATGCAAAACCTAAAACTGTAAAAACCTTGGAAGATAACCTAGGAAATACCATTCTGGACATAGGACCTGGCAAAGATTTCATGATGAAGATGCCAAAAACAATTGCAATAAAAACAAAAATTGACAAATGGGACCTAATTAAACTGAAGAGCTTCTGCACAGCAAAAGAAACTATCAACAGAGTAAAGAGACAATCTACAGAATGGGAGATAATATTTACAAACTAGGCATCTGACAAAGATCTAATATTCAGTATGTATAAGGAATTTTAAAAATTTACAAGCAATGCTTAATGACGAGTTAATGGGTACAGCACACCAGCATGGCACGTGTATAATATGTAACTAACCTGCACATTGTGCACATGTACCCTAAAACTTAAAGTATAATAATAAAAAAAAAACAAAAAAATAATTTACAAGCAAAAAGCAAACAGCCCCTCTAGAAAGTGAGCAAAGGACATGAACAGACAGTTTTCAAAGGAAGACATGCAAACAGCTGACAATGGATATGAAAAAATGCTCAATATCATTAATCATTAGAGAATGCCAATCAAAACCACAATGAGATACCATCTCGTACCAGTCACAATGGCTATTACTAAAAAGCCAAAAAACTCAGATGCTGGCAAGGTTGTGGAGAAAAGGGAACACTTATACATTGTTTGTGGGAGGGTAAATTAGTTCAGCCATTGTGGAAAGCAGTGGCGATTCCTCAAAGAACTTAAAACAGAATTACCATTTGCCCTAGGAATCCCATTGTATACCCAAAGAAATATAAATCATTCTACCATAAAGACACATGCATGCATATGTTTATTGTATCACTATTCAAAATAACAAAGACATGGGATCCACCTAAATGCCCATTGATGGTAGGGTGGATAAAGAAATGTGGTACATATACACCATGGAATACTATGCAGCCATAAAAAAGAACAAGATCATGTCCTTTGCAGCAACATGGATGGATCTGTAAGCCATTATCCTAAGAAAGCGAACTAATGAAGAAACAAAAACCCGAATACTGTATGTTCTCTCTTATAAGTGGGAGCTAAACAGTGAGAACACATAAATGCGAACACAAAGAGAAGAACAACAGATACTGGGGCTTATTTCAGAGTGGAAGGTGGGAGGAGAGAGAGGATCGAAAATCTACCTATCAGGTGCCATTACTGTGCTTATTACCTGGATGATGAAATAATCTGTACACCAAAACCCTGTGACACACAGTTTACCTATATACCAAACCTGCACATGTACCCCTGAACTTAAAATAAAAGTTAAAAGAAAAAATAAAATGTGCTTTTAGAAGTATCCAGACCAGGCCAGAGCTTGTATAAATCCATATTACTATCTTGCAGTTGGTCAAAGTAGTTAAGAACCTGTGTAATAGTGTTTTCTGGGATGTTGCAACAACTTTCTATCTTTATTGCAAGGGCTTTCTGTCTTCCTATTATACTAATTAATTCTTTCAGTCTTTCCTGATTATTGATGCCATGATGATTTTTTTTTAAGAATTTGATCCTGCAAACTTTTATGCCTAAAATCTCTCTAGCTTTACTATTGCCTCCAGCAGGAATTTTTAACCTAAGTTCATAAATTGCAGTCAGGAAATTGGTAAACTGAGTCTTTCGGCAAACTTCTGTGTGTAGAGGATCCAGAGTTTGAGTCAGACCCTGAAAGATATCCTTGATCAGATCTAGAATATCCTAACTCTTTAGTAAGAAATAAACCTGTCTAGCTTTACATGCAGCCACCAGCTGTGAGAGGAGACTCACCCCACACTGACCTATTATTCAACATTTCCTGATGCTTCCATACTTCTCTGCCTTTGAACCTGATGATCATTCTACTTATAATGTCCTTTCCTCATCCTTAGCTTTGCCTGTTGAAACCTTCAAGATTTTACTCCAGAGCCACTTTGTCTGGAGAGATTTTATTTACTTTGTGAGGAACAAAATGCTGCTCTTTTATCTTTTCTCCTCCTTTATAACACTCATCACATCTCCCCACTAAGTTTGTGGACAAGGAATGTATTCTGTTTATCTATGCATTCCCAGCCCAGAGGAAGGTACTGGCCCAGAGTAAATGCTCATTAAATATTGTGAATAAATGGGCAAAAGGATAGAAGACACATTCTTTACTTAGATGGAGTTAAGATAAACTTAGAGTTAGTGCTAGAATTGACATTGCCTTCTTGCAGGCAAATGATTTACATAATCTGGACATCAAGTTGCCTGTCCCCTGGATGAGGTATCTCAGTCTCCTATGTTAAATAATAGTAAATTGATTCTTTCTTCAACACAAACAGAGTATAACAAATACCTCTAAGTTTTATGAAACCAAAGATTTCTGGTGCTGGAGATTGATTTTGGTAGTTATAAGCTTCTCAGTATATCTCCAAAGAGACAAGGGGCCTAGGTGGATAGAAATATTTCCCTTAAATCAGCCTGATAAAAAGTTCTCCATGGTAAGGTAGCCTTTGTCTTGTATTAAAATGCAGTTTTCTCACCAAGTGACTTTGGCAGGTTGGTGAACCCTTTAACAAAAAGAGATCTGGTCTGGAGTTGTGGTCCCCCGGAGATTTAGTTGCTATTGTGATCATCTGATGACAGCAGAAAACCCAGGGGGATCAGCATGGTTTATTTCAGACTGCATGGATGTCAGCCTGGTATTATAGGAGTGGGAGCTACCTAGGCAGATGGCTGCTTCCTGATTTGTGGATTGGGAACACGAATTGAGCAGCAGCCAATGCAGTGACACTTGTAACACTCTTCTGAAGCCCGCTTTTTTTTTCTGTCCACTGAGAAACAGTACCCACTTGCTAATCTACAAGGCAAAGCCATCCTTATTTCAAAGTGTATTTGATACAACAAAATTCTTTATGCTGAAAGGCTTTAAAAGGCCTCTAAATTTCTAGAAATGAGATTTAATCTGATATTTGAATCTTATGCCTTATATCCAAAGAACAGTCTCTCCCTAGTCCCCATTTCTATATATAGATGCAGAAATTTCATAATTGGAAACCTGTGACTTTAGCTTATGGCTTGGTCCCTTGTGAAGAATGTATTGTGCTTTTTAAGTGATGTGTGTATTTGTCTGAATTAGTCTATCAGAAGTTTCTTTTTGAGAATAGCCATTGATGAAGATGAGAAACAGAGCTGGCAGGGACATGAGGAGGAAAACAAACCCATTAAAGAGAGGAAAGAACTCCCTGCCCCCACCCCCAATAGCATTTAAGGCCACCAAAGGGAACATTTTCTGTGTTACTGTTTATTCAGTAGCTGGCTTCTAACCTGCCATATGCTTCACTGTATTTAGAGAGCCTAGGTAATGTTCTCTCATTTTGTAAGGAGATAATATTACTTAACATAAGAGCTTGTGCAAAAGTGGGGGAAATAGTTGGGTAATAAGTTACATGCATCCATGAGTTGCACAATAGAGATGAAATGGTGACAAATTGGTATGAGAGGCAATGAGTGTTGTATGGGAACTACAGGATTTAAGATTTGAAAAGAGCCATTTTAAGAGCCTATTTTTTTGCTTTTTCTACTCAGCTTAGGACCCCAATTATTACTTACTAGCCTCATTTCACTGGACTTCACCCATTCACACACCTGTCACCCAAAATACTACCAAATATTTTCTTTAATGTTATTTTTGCATTTAATCCTCATGAAGGTTAATAAAGTCTTCTCTTTCTATGTGGTACGAAAGCATAACTGATGACTTTATTGGTGCAGATATATTATGGCTGCTTTTGACATTTATGTTTTCCGTCCAGATAGATGAATGATTCCAGTGAAAGTAAATCAATTGCACCCAGACTGTGGGTATAAAACACCACGCTCAGGGTTTTCCTTCTTGTCTGGCAGATAGTAGAGGGTGTGAAATATTGAAATTTGACTTAATGCTGTATGTTTCTTCTGAAAAAGAGAATTTCCTTTGACTATCTCCTAAGGTACATCTGTGATTGATATTTGCCCTGTCATTTAGTGCCAATCCAGGGAGGGGATGCCCCTTTTGTGGGGCCTGTTTGCTCTCCAAGGGAGCCTTCATGGCTTCCTTTGGTCTAGTTGGAGTAACCTGTTTTTTCTTCTAGAGGATTGAATTCAATTAACAGGGATTACAAATTCAGTTATTAGGAATTTATCAGTGATGGCAAATGGAATTTTGCTGGTGTATTAGTCCATTCTTGCATTGCTATCAAGAAATGCCTGAGAGTGGGAAATTTATAAAGAAAAGAGGTTTAATTGGCTCACTATTCTGCAGGCCGTACGGGAAGCGGAGTGGCTTGTGGTTCTGGGGAGGCCTCAGGAAACTTCAAATCATGTTGGAAGGCAAAGGGGGAACAGGCATCTTACATCGCAGGAGCTGGAGGAAGAGAGAGAGTTGGGGGTGGGGTGCCACACCTTTAAACAACCAGATCTCATGAGAGAACTCACTCACTATCACAAGAACAGAACCAAGGGGATGGTACTAAACTATTCAGGGAGGATCCACCCCGCCTACACACACCCATTTCCAATCACCTCCTCACCTCCAACATTGGGGATTACAATTCGACATGAGATTTAGGTGGGGACACTGATTGAAACTTTATCAACTGGATTCCCAACAACTGGAAACATGAGAGAGTAATTTCAGTTTCTAGGATGGGTTTAACTGGCTTTCATGATAAAAAGAGAAATATTTCTTGATCCACAAGAATACAGGTTTTTGTTGTTGTTGCTGCTGTTTTTTCCAAAAGTGATTTGAGTTCCTAGTGTAAATCAAAACCAGATGCAACTGTAATTGCTAATTGATGGTACAAATGGACAGGTAAATCCAAGAGGTGTATTTCAATTTTTAAAAAGTTCTGTACCCTGGAATTCCCTTCTTCAGCTTGCCTTCCACCTCTGCATTCAGGAGTGCTATGGCCCTGATCAATCAAAATGAACACTGGCTGTAAACAACCAGCATGGTGGTGGTGCTATGCCTGAATGTCAGCCTTTTCTGGTCCTTCAAGCAAGAATTAATTGCATTCTCATTAGGGGTCCTGGGAACTTCAGGATCAATCTTTCTTGTGGAATTGAGCACATTGTTTTAAAGCTATTTGTTTATTTGTCCAGTTCAATTTCCTTCTAGACAGTGAAGCACTTGAGGGCAGGGACTGTATTTATCTACCTTTGTATCTTTATCACCAACTTGGTGCCTAGCACAGAGACAGTTCTCAGTAAATCTTTGCAAAATAAATTAAAATTGTAGAGGATATTTAGAATTTTTATTCTAAGATAAATGCAAATGTGTTATTGTGTCAAGCACTCATCTGTATTTAAATCCCAATTACTGGAATGTATTTTAACAATAGTTTAGTCTGTACCCTAACATTGACTGTGCGAATTTCTGACTTATAGTTTAAAAGTCTCTAGGGAAGAAAATTTCAAAACTTCCTCGTTGCTCTTTTTAGAAGTTCAATTACTGTAATATTCAGCACCTACTAACTCACTGGGATATTTCTAGTATTATTTGCTCTCATGTGACCATATAGCATGTATCTCAAGTGCTGCACAAGATTTGCAGCTGTGACTGTATGGAAAGCTTGGGAAATATTGTGCTGAACTCCTTTTGTAAGGGATGTGGTTTCTAGATTCTGTGTTCAGGGAAAAAAAAGTCTAAAACCTGCAAGTACTCATTTGTGGAACATTTAATTTCATTACTTTGTTAGCAAAGTGTGTATCTGGAGGTAAACACCAATCAGCTACAATTAGCTTCAGGCCCAAGAGAATTGAGGTTAGGAGTCAAGACAGAAAGATGGCTATTGCAGGAAAATACATTTGCTCTAGACTAGGATAAATTTTCCTATTGAAATATGAAATAGCCCATTACACAGAAGTTTGCCTACCACTAAAAGTGTTCTAGAACATTATAGTTCAAGGGTGCCAAATTTTAAGCAAAGTCCTGTGGTTTCAGTGATACTATTATCAAATCATGATTCCTGTAAGAACAATCTCTCCCACTAAAGTGTAGCTTTCTCTCACACACTTATTCATATATTCTGGCTGTCCTCTGTCTTCCACTAATCTGAGAAGTTTATGGCACAAATCTGATTCTTTTCCTTAAATACTTGTATTAGGTTAATTCTTAGGTGGCCCAGTAACCTTGCAAAGAAAGATCAGTTTGGGGCAAACCATGTGAAGCCCCCTTTCAAATTCATTTCTGCCCTACTTTCTGTCTGCTTTAATCCACCACATTTCCTTGTCTACTTTGTACTCTAGGTCAAACCACAGCAGCACATTTTAAAACCCGGTAGGAAGTGCGTCTCAGAGCTCCAGAGGAACTATTATACCAGTCTTACAAATTATTTTTTAATTATCAATTTCTCGGACAACTCACTTGATTTACTTCCAGGAAAAATGTTATCGCTGTAAATAAGTTGTACTTTCTTCTGTCAGAAAACATAAAGTGTGTAACCCCTTTTATTTTAGCTGACTGTAAATTTTTAGATTCAAATTGTTTGCCATGTATTTCTTAGTTTGTAAATTTGAAATAAAGCAACATAAACAATGGTTTCTGCCCGGAGAAGGTCATGCCAGTCAGGACCCTGCGCATTGATGGTCATCTTCAGGTGATTAACGTTGATGGATATCTGAGCAGAGAATAGTGCAGGTTGGAGAAGGAGCCATCCACAGACAGGGTTTAGCACATTCAGAGTAGACTCACCAGGCTAATGCTCATGGGCCCGCTCTGGTTTCATTTAGGGCTGAGAGACTGATTATATGAATGGACAATGGCCAGACCCTATATGAAAATAGAACCCTGACCCACAACCTGCAGCAACCCACCCAGGAAACTGACTCCTTATTCTCAATAAAGAACCCAGAAAGCTAGCCTGCCATGAGTTAGACTAGTAACAAGTCAGATTGCAATCTCCAGTAACCATCTAGGAAGCTAAACAATAACTTCAACAATTGACCTCAAGTGGCCAGGACTTGATCAATAACTGGCAGCTTCCCTAATTTTTTGTCCCCATTTTTAACTTAGGATGAACGAGAGACAGCCAAATAACACACCCCTAACAAATCAGACAGGATGCCCCACTTCCTGTTAGACCACCTACAGCTTCCCTGCACCCATAACCTTTAATTAGGGCACATCTGAAACCTTCCTTTTTTTCAGGACAAAGCTTTCCCACTTCTCTTCCTGCCTTTGTGTCTCTGCCACAATGCAAGTGACAGTGTGGCTGACTCCCTGCCTCTAGCAAGCTCAGAATAAATAGCCTTTGCTTGTTCTCATTTGGTTGGTCTTTTTTTATTTCCAGAGGGCCTAGTTGGGCAAGAAATGATATTGTCCAGGACCACGTTTTAATTTCATGGTCTCTGTAGGTAGGTGATTCCATGTAGCTGTTGTTCCTTCGGGTACATTAGCATTTCCTAGCTTTGGGGTGGGGGCTGTGGCTGACCTGTGAGAGATGCAGCCTTGCTCCCACTTGCTGTTCCACGTGTGGAAAGGGCAGAGCAGTAAAGCACGTTGCTAAATGTCAACGCATGCATTAGGTATTACCATCTCACGGTGAACCCCATTCACATGGCGCCCAGTAGGGAGGAGCAGAGGGGCTTCTTTGCAACAGAGATCAATGGCCAACAGCTTTTCTTTTTTTAAAATGTAAAACTATAAAGGAAAACCTTTTCAAACATTATCCTCAAAAGATTTGGAAATAGGAGATCTGAGATTAGTGGGTCACTGAAGGGCTAGCACTTGCTTATAGATGACTTAGCTTAGAAACTCCAACTTCCTCATACTTTTGTTTCTGCTGATAATAGAATGCAGTACAACAGGAGTGAAAAACAAAGCCATTTCTTTATCTTTTTCTAATGAAAATTCAATGACATTTCAGCAGTGACCTCTTCCAAAACCTTAAGGAGTACATATAAGCATTAAGATGAGAAGTTAGACCAATTGCCTAAGAACAGTTTGAAAGCATATCACACCTTATTTTGTTATTATATTTGGTTTCTACTACGTAGAGTTCATTACTGTGTTCTCTCTGTTATTACTATATTTGAGAATTGTAATTATGGAGCTTTAATAGGATGAAAGAAAAGAAGGATGCAAAAATACTTAAATACTGTTCATGATGAAAGATCTACATTATTTTCAAATTATCTTTTATTTTATTAGCTGAGTTTTTAGGGTCCTACGGCAATATACTAGAGTCCAAGTATTTTTTCAAAGTAATTTAATTTTATGTTGTTATGATTAGGTAAGTCTACTGAATTGAATCAATTTATAGGAAAAGTATGAGATTAGTATTATTAAATTTCATACTGTAGTCTGGTTTGCTTTAATATACCTATATATGTATGTGTGTGTTTATTTAAGACTTTAGTTGTGAAATATAGACTCCTGTTAGTAACTGATGCCTTTTCCTTTTCTCTTTGATTAGAAGAAATACATTAGAAAGGTATCAGAATCAACTCATTTGCCAGTTGGCAAACATTCCTGGAATTTTAAGAATTGTAACAACAATAAAACAATAACTGTTTATTAAGTGCTTACTATGTGCACTGTCCTTAGTGCTTTACTTCTGTTATTTTAAGTGTTAGATTATTTATAGAGATCACAGTAATAATCCTTTCATTGTTTATGCACGCACATTTGCAATGTAAATTTGCTGTCTGCCCCACCTCCTTCTGTGAGGGAAGTCTATTTTCCCCTTCTCTGAATCTGGTCTGGCCCTTTGACTTTCTATGGTGAATAAACTGTGGTGAAGGTGATATTTTGCAAGACAAGGCCTTGGGAGACACTGCTGCTTTCTCTGTCAGCTTCTTGGAACCCAGAGCTGGGATGAATGACCATGGAGGGAAGAGGCTCAGCCACAGAACTAGCACAACCCCCTGATATGCAAGCGAGGCCATCTTGAACAACCCAGGTCCAGCTGAGCTAACAGATGGCTACAGGCAAGACCCAAACCAAATGGTACCCCACAGAATTATAAACCAAGCAAATGTTTGTTTTTTTAAAATTTTTTTTTATTATTTTATCGTTAATTGTAGTAAAATACACAGAACATAAAATTTACCATGTTAACTATTTTTAAGTGTACAATTCAGCAGTATTAAGTATATTCACATTGTTGTACGATTAATCTCCAAAACGTTCTCATCTTGTAGAACTGAAACTCTATACCCAGTAAACAACAACTTCTGTTTCTCCCTCCTGCCATTCCCTCACAATTACCATTTTACTTTCTGTTTCTGTGAGCTTGACTATTCTAGATACCTCCTCATACAAGTGAAATCATGCTATATCTTTATGTGACTGGCTTATTTCATTAAGGATAATGTCCCTCAAGTTTTATCCATGTTGTAGCATATATCAGAATATCCACCTTTGTGAGGCTGAATAATATCCACTATAGGTATATGTCACTTTTTTTTCATCCATTCATCTGTCAGTGGACACTTGTGTTGCCTTTATCCAAATGGCTGTTGTAAATAATGCTGCTAAAAACATGGGTGTGCAGATATCTCTTTGAGACCCTGCTTTAGATTCTTGTGGATATTCCCAGAAATGGAATTGCCAGATTATATGGTAATTCTATTTTTTAACTTTTTGAAGTGTTGTTGTTTTAAGCCATTCATAACTGAGGTGATTTGTTCTGTGTGATAGCTGAAACACCTAACTGAATTTTGACAACAAGGCTTCGAGGTAGTTTCTACCATTCTCATTTTTCAAGGGAGAAACTTCACTTATCCAAGGTCATATGGTTTGGACAAACAGAGCCAGGCTTTGATACCATGAAGTCTGGTACCAGAACCTCACTCTGCGGCACACTGTACCACTTTACAGAAAGCATGTTCAGAATTGTTTTACCTATAGTGGTTGACACTGGACAGAAAGAAACATCAGTAACCAACAATATTGAAAAGATCCCTGTCTATGACTGATGTAGTTCAAGGAAGTATACTTTTCCAGAGTTTATAGTATTTATCCATTGTATGGTGGCCTCTGAGCTTATTTCTGTGTTGTCAGCTAGGCTTACCCTGGTGGTGTTGGAGGGAATAGTACTGGGTGATCTACAGGGAGGTCCACTCACCCCACTCCAGGGCTGCTGGGTCCAGATGGGCAAATTGGGTTCGAACAAAGGGCCTTGCCAGAGTGGGCTGGAATCCAGAGCCCATCTGGATTCCACTCAGGTGGGACCAAGCCTGTGCTCTGGCCATCTGGGAGTAAGGGGTCCTTTTTCTAATGGATCCTCCCCGGAAAGGCTCCTTTGTGCAATTCATCTGACCGGAGAAGGTCCTCTCCTTAAGTCCTTCCTCTTCCCTCAGATGGCGGGGCTGTTGTTGAACTGTATCACAGCTCCCTGTGCTCCCCATCACCAAGTCCCTGCCCCTTAGTGCTGGATGACTGTTGTTTCTCCTCCATCAGGGTAACCTGTGTTGTTGAAGAAGCCACCAGAAAAAGCTGTGGTTGAGCAATAATGAACTCTTGACTTGAGCGTTAAAGCAGGGCCCCAGTGGTTTGCAGGAGCCGGTCAAGTAGAGATAGACCGAGATGGAGATGAGCCACTGTCAGCTGAGTGTGTAATCCAGGAGGCTGTCTTTACACAGTCCTGGGCTTTGAAGTTGGAGCAACTCCTGGCTTTACCACCTAGGAACCATGTGACTTTGGACACTGTACTTAACCTCATCAAGTCTCTGAGACACAGGTACATGAGAAATGCCTGCCTTACAGGACTGCTATAGGCTCAAAAAACAGTCTCTAAAGGGACTGGAAGAGAATCTATTAAATAGTCAATGTTCGATACATGTTCATTGTTACCACACCCATTCTTCCTCATTACTTCCTTCCTTCACCTCCTCTGAAATTCTTCTACAGTAATAATAATATTAATATTACAACTATTACCATTAAAACCAGAGGCCAGTTTAGTTAGATTTGGTGGTATCTGATATGATTCACATTAAGAGAGTTATAATGAAGACCTGCTTGTGATTGCAAAGGTTCACTTGCAAAGGGATAGGATGAATGGGATGTGGATTAGCAGCAGCATTATAAAAAACTTTACAAGTTTCAGTTGAGAATAATCTAACATGCTTCGACCTAAACAAGCATACAAGTAAGCCCAAAAACAAGGAGTAGGGAAAGGCATCCACCAACCACAAGGCCAAGGGAAGGCCTAGGTATCTCTACAGGACAGTGAAGAATTGTGACCTATAGTTTAATCCACCACAAAGGGCATGCACTGGTATGGTTGGACAGTTTTTAAAGCATTTATCCAGCCTAAATGGGCAGTCCCAATGCTTGATTAGTAGTGCCAGTATAATGCCTATTGTTAAGTATTTTGAGTAGCATCCCCGTTGCTAAGAACTTCATCTACAGTATATCATTTACTCTTTTTCTTTCTGCATTAGTCTTTATATTAGATACTTATCTATGTATTTATGTTTATTTAAATAAACTTAGGGGTACAAGTGCAATTTTGTTACATGGATGTATTACAGTAGTGGTGAAGTCTGGGAGGAAATACCATTTACTTTTAACAACAACCATATACTTTTTGTATATATAAAGCACAGATACATGTGCAGTATACAAACAGATACACAGTATATCTGTGATATTAAAATTTTATGTGGGGGAGCAATTAGAAAAAATGTCTAAAAAGTGTCCTTAGAGGGACAATAATGAAAAAATCTAAGAATTACTGCCAATTGATATTTTTATTAAATAAATGTGAAAATATAGGTTGAGAGGTTAAATAATTAGTCCAAGAACATAAAATTATTAGGTGTGAGAGCTCTGACTTATACCCAGGTTTGTGCGATAATGAAGCGTGTGCTTTTATCCACCTTACCACCTTGCTTCCTTGCCCTTCATTCAGCTCTCTGAACCTCTGCTTCCCTCCAGGTGCTTTACTGCTTCCCATCCTCCCAAATTTCTCTGTACCCTCGCCCGGTAGTGGCCTAGATTCTCCTAAACTGCTCTGTCCCCCTTCTAGGATCTGAGATCCCACCTCTTTGGTTTCATTGTTAGTGAAGGAGTGCTTCAAGGGAAATTTCTGCTCTTGGGTTGGAGGAATGAGTGTTTGCATTTTAATGCCCATTCAGAGACATTTCTCAAAGGACTGGGTCTTTTCCAGTGGGACTTCAGGATCTCTCACATGCCAGTGGGAAGCAATTTGGAACTGTGTGCTTTGCAAACCCATGCAAGTCATAGCAGGAAGGCTGATGCCTATCTCTACCTAAAGCCTTATGTGCTACATATCTTCATGTGACTATCTGGACAAGAATCCCTTGCTCTTATGCCATAACCTGGGCTCTACACCTGAATTTCTCCATGTAGCAATTCCAAGAAAATTCAATCTTCAAAACACATTTTTTAGTAAATAGAGGCAGCCATGAGAAACATTTTGTTGTTGCTCTGAAAAGTTGTTGTTTTATAAAATGGAATAGTCAATCTCAGCTTTCTAAACAGAGTTTCTAGGATCAATTTATCAGGAATGAGTGGATTCCTTTCTTTTCCTCCCAAAGGGTCTATGGAAGATGAAGAATACAAGAAATAATAGCAAATCAATCAAATTTACATTGCAAAGAGTCCTTCACAAAAGTACCTGAGAGGGCTCTACCTAGATAATCAGATGCTAACATTGCCTTTTTCCCAAATATAGTCCACCTCTGCAAAGAACCAAGGAGTGTGGGCTTCAGCTTCTCTACAGAGTCGCTGGTGGTTAAACTCAAAGTAGCAGGGCCTCACATTTGGGCATTGCTGTGTAGGAGGTGCCAAGAGTCAGTCACTCAGCTGATGGCCTCTGGTTTCCAAAGGAAAAACAAAAACTGTTCAGAGCTATTGTTCAAAAAGGAAAAAAGGATTACTCCCCAAATTTTAGCACCCAAAAGCACACATGTGAGTGTCAAGTGCTAACATTTGCCCAAGTCAGGTCTGGTGGCTCATGCCTGTAATCCCAGCACTTTGGGAGACTGAGACAGGAGGATCGCTTGAGCCCAAAAGTTCAAGTCTAGCCTGGGCAGTATGGTGAGAACCCATCTCTACAAAAAATTAAAAATAATACCCAGGCATGGTGGTGCCTGCCTGTAGTCCAAGCTACTTGGGCAGCTAAGGTGGGAGGATCACCTGAGCCTGAGAGATCGAGGCTGCAGTGATCCATGATGGTGCCACTGCACTCCAGCCTGGGCAACAGAGCAAGATCCTGTCTCAAAATAAATAAGTAAAATAAAATACAATAAAATTTGCCTACATTGAATGCCTACAAAAGCCAAGGTTATTTCTTAGGTTATTTCTCTCATTTGATATAATGGATAAATTCATTCAAATGCCTCAGTTTCCCTATCTTTAAAATGGGAATCATAGGAATACCCACCTGCAATAGTTTACTAGGGCTATGGTAACAAGGTACCACAAACTGGGTGACTTAAATGAGAAACTTACTGTGTCACAATTCTACAGACTAGGCATCCGAGATCGAAGTGTCACAGCACTGTTTTCTTTCTCAGGGCTCCTGGCTGTGTGCTGGGAATCTTTGGTGTTCCTGATCTCTGCCTTCATCTTCACATGGTGTTCTCCCCTGTGTATGCCTGTGTCCCGTTTCCCCTTTTAACAATGGTACCAGTCATGTTGGAACAGGTACCCATCCTACTCCACTATGACCTCATTTTGTTTTTTGTTTGTTTGTTTGTTTGTTTGTTTTTAGACAGAGTCCCACTCTGTTGCCCAGGCTGGAGTGCAAGGATGTGATCTCGGTTCACTGCAACCTCCGCCTCCCAGGCTGAAGCGATTCTCTTGCCTCAGCCTCCTGAGTAGCTGGGATTACAGACGCACACCACCATGCCTGGCTAATTTTTTGTGTATTTTTAATAGAGACAGGGTTTCGCCATGTTGGCCAGGCTAGTCCCGAACCCCTGACCTCAGGTGATCCGCCCGCCTCGGCCTCCCAAAGTGCTAGGATTACAAGCGTGAGCTACCGCACCCGGCCAACCTAATTTTAATATAACAAATTATATCTACAATGGCCCTACTTCTAAATAAGGTCAGACTCTGAGGTATTGGGGTTTAGGATTTCAACATACGAGTTTTGGAAGAATATAATTCAACCCATGACACCACCTCACATGGTTTGGTGTGGATTAAATGAGTACATAAATTGCTATGTGAGGGTTTGCTCTAATTATTATTAGTAAGTAGATGTCTTAAAGGATAACAACATAAGCAATGATTACTACTTGAGAACCTACTAAGTGTCAGACACTATATTGTCAAAAACTTCTAATCCTCGTAGAAACCTTCAAAGTGTGTTTTTTATCTCCAGTATCTTCAGTTTACAAATGGGTAATCTGAAACTTAGAGAGGTGAAAAGATTTTGATGTACCTGAGGCTTCACAACTTGTTTATGATTATAAACAAGACTATAATCTCTACTTGATGGTGAAACTCTTTGAATAATGGAAGAAGGTTTTAAAAATTCATACCTCCTTACTTTAGTTTTTGTGTGCAAATGCAGTCTTCCGTATAATGTATTGAGTTTGCATAATCAAGGTTCTAAAATAATTTTTTAGATAGGAAGCTTAGCTATGGATAAAAACTGCCAATTCAACAGATAAAAGATAGTCATTTTGATCTTGTCAATAATTACTTTAAGACAGTGGCAGGTACCTGATTTAGTTAACATTCAGTGAACAGAGTCCCTGAACCTGTGCTAGGAATCCCTGTCCAATAAAACCTTGCTCCTGCCTTCAAAGAGCTCACAGTTAGTTTAGAGAGTGTGCTAAGGGGATAGGCTACGGGGCCAGGCAAGATTCACGGGGCCACGGTGAGGAAGATTCAGGTTTATGATGCGGGTGTGAAATAACTTACTTGGGATCAATGAATCATTGAAGAATTCTGTTTTTTATATTCTCCCCACCCAGGCAAGAGTGCAGTGGCGCAATCTTTGCTCACTGCAACATCTGTCTCTTGGGTTCAAGGGATTCTCCTGCCTCAGCCTCCCAGGTGGCTGGGACTACAGATGCCCGCCACCACGCCGGGCTAATTTTTGTGTTTTTAGTAAAGGCAGTGTTTCACTGGGTTGGCCAGGCTGGTCTGAAACTCCTGACCTCAAGTGATTCACCCGCCTTGGCCTCAAAATGCTGGGATTACATACGCCTGGTGTGGAATTCTTTAATGCAGTGAGAGGAGATGAAGGCCACTTTAGCTAAGCCTTTAGGTTCATTGAAGAGGCCATTCAAAAAGATGAAAGGTTTGACATATACTTCCCTATATCAAGCCATGCCTGATTTTTCAGAAATAAGGTAGAAGTTTAATGGATGTCATAGTCTAAAAATCTGTAAGGTAATCACTGTAAATGGAGGGAAAAAAACCCAGTTATTTTCTCTTAGGGCCATTTCTCATGGGAATTCAGACTAGAATAAAAGGAAGTTATTTATAGGATGTTTAATACCCAGCCCCTCACCAGGATTCTAGATAGAAAAAAAATATTTCTGGAGATGGAAACGCTGGTTTCAGTGTCATGTGGAAAGTTTTGTTAAACACCTATCATGTGCAAAAAATGAATATCTTCTCGATTTAGAAGAGCATATAGTCTAGCAGAGGAAGATAGATACTTCAAACTCTCCACCTCACTTGCCTGGATATGAAATACTTCCTGCTTTTGAATGAATTACATTGATGTTGATTAATGATAATGGAATAACATTACTTTGCATTTGGAGGATGCTTTTAACATTTCAAAGTGCTTTCCGAATTATTTCTCCTGTCAAACTGTCCAACAAGCCTGGTGTGGATGGGGGCTGGGCTGACACTGGCACTGGCACAGGGCCCCCAGGAGCCTGTCCTAGCTGCTACTTTTCTGGCAATGCCTTTCCCTTGCAATTTCTTCCCAGCCCGCACCTTCTACCTTTTCTCTCTAGTTCCCACACTGTGCTTCCTTTGTTTTGGTCTTCCTGGCTATTGCCTTGGATTCTCTACATATCCTGCCGTGCTCTTTGAAGCAAAGCTATTACAGAAATGTAATAAATAATAAATTTCATCACTCAGACAGATCAATAAAATGCATGGTAAGAAGAGGCCATTATGGAGAGTGAAAAATGCGCAAGAGGATGCCCACAGCATGAGTCAATCTTTAGCCAGGAGATGCCAAATACCAGGCAGGCCATTATGGGGTATTTTAAGCTTTTATTTGTTAGTACATCCACAGACATTTGTTGAGGGTATTTTTCCCGCTATGCCCAGGGCTAGGCACTGGACATACCGAGACATACTGTGTCCAGAAGCTCAACAATTTAGCTGAGGAGACGGATGATGCAGCCATAACTAATTGTAATGCAGTGCCATTGCCTCTGTAGACAATAGGCAGAGAGCAGTGAGAGTTCAGAGGGGGAAGGAACCAGCTTTGGAGAGGAGGGGAGAGGGGGCTTTTATTAAAGCGAGGAAATTGGACTTCAATTATACAGTATGAGCAGGATTTTTCTCAGGTGGAAGAGTTGAAGTAGGTGTGAGATAGATTATTTTCCTCGGGCAGGAAATATCACATGCAAATATGATGGATCCTACACTTACTGACAACGTCTAGGGATTTTTTTTGGTTCACAATTTTTATTCAGGTATTTAAAGTCTTTCTCAATCTGGAACAGTTTAGATAAGCAGCCTTACTTTTCCACTAAGCCTGTTTCCCACTAACCTTTTTTTTTTTTTAACTGTTTAAAAAGATAAGGCCCAGTAAGATAGAAATGAGCACAAAAGCAAGGGGCTGCTGGGCTCCATTGGCATAGAATATAGGCAGAGTGGGCTTGGGCCATCAGCTGTCTCCTGGGGTTCTCAGGCCTGGAGTCCTGGGGGAGCCTCTTGTCCTTTTCACTTCTCTAGCCTCCTTGAAGGAAGCATCTGAAGGGAGTGATCCAGCCTTATTATCATCCTGGTCACATGGAGAGAAAAGATAGAAGGGTGATGCTCTTTCTTCTAGCACCCTAGTTTTTGAATATATGGCCCAAGTCAGCATCCTTGAACTTGACCAGTCAGTGACAATACTCCTCTTCCATGGAGGAAGGGGGAAGGATGTGGAGGGAGGATGTATTAATCCATTTTGCATTGCTATAAAGGAATACCTGAAGTTAAGTTATTTATAATAAAAAAAAAGTTTTATTTTGGCTCGTGATTTCGCAGAGTGTACAGGAAACAATGGTGCCAGTGTGTGCTTTTGGTCAGGACCTCAGGAAGATTTTACTCCTGGCAGAAGGCAAAGGGGGAGCAGGTGTGTCACATGGTGAGAGAGGGAGCAAGTGGGAAGGGAGAAGATGCCAGACTCTTTAAACAAACAGCTCTTGCATGAACAAATAGAGCAGGAACTCACTCATTACTGCAAGGGAGGCACCAAGCCATTCACGAGAGATCTGCCCCTGTGACCCAGCACCTCCCACTAGGTCTACCTCCAACATCAGGGATCATATTTCAACATGAGATTTGGAGGGGACAAACATCCAAACTATATCAGAGGAGCACTGAATTATATGGTACGGAAACATCAACTTCCAACCACAACTTTGTTATGAAATTGGATGCAGGGCTGAGATAAGATGCAAAGAAGGCCCTAGGCTAATAGAAGTTTAGTCTGTTACCTCCTTAATCTTTTTCTTCTGAATTATTCTCATTCATTTACTCTTTATTCTCACCTCCCAGGCACAATGCTTTAGCCTCTTTTGCATTTCTGCCTTTTCCTATTAAGGTAGCCATTGATAAATTAATTCTGGAAAAGGAGTATGCACTTTGGAGTCAGAGGTGAGTTCAAATCCAAGAACTATTACTAACTTAGCCTCATGACCTTGAAAAAGTTGCTAGGAAAATTAAATAAGATAACATAGGTATAATACATAGTACAGTGTCTTGCTGTACAAGCATTCAATAAATGGCATATATACATATATTCACTGTTAGTTTTTCACTAGTGATGTGGTATGCTGGAAAGAATAAAATATGTAGTACGACGGTTTACATAGAACTGCTTAAAAATGCCTGTCTCTTCTCCTCTTTCAGGTCTCTATAAAGTTTCTAACTTGTTTTACTTTTTACCAGCAATTCTGTCTGACTTCCTGGCAGACTTATATTTAGTTCTCTAATGCTGAACACAAACTACTAACTGTCCAGCCAAATCCATTCTCTTGTTCCCCTTTAGTCTGATCATGTCTTCTCCATTTCTCAGCCTTTTTATAGTTAAGTGTGGCCATCAGACTAAGTGTTCACGGGTATGGAATGTAAGTAGAAGTGATGTGTGCCATTTCCAGTCTTGGCCATTAACTTCCTACAAGCAATTCTCTGTGTTCTTATCTTCCTTCCAGACACCTGGGATGGGGATGCCCAGAGCAATCTTGGAAGCCAGTCAGCTGATCTGTCCCTCAGCTGAGTCCCTGAATGACTGTTGAGCCAATTGCCTCCCACAACATACAGATACATTTGTGAGCATGCACGTGCACACACACAGAAACAAAACATTTGGAAATAAACTATTGCCTTCAAGCCATTTAATTTGGGGTCATTTTGTTCTGTCAGTTTATCCTACCTTAATACCCATTTTTATCTATCTCCAAGTTTGACTGAGATCGCTGGAAAAACCCAAATTGTAAGGTACTTTTGAAAGAGCACTGAACCAAAAGCAGAACTAGGTTTAAGATACTTTTACACCTAACAGCTATATAATCTTTTTATTTACCTATTCAACCCTTCTCTTTCTTACTGAAAAAAAATTATAATAATCTCTGTGACTTAGTTGAGCTATTTAACTTCCTGCTTACCAGGTTACTCACTTGCAAAATGTGTCATGGAATTATCGTGCAAAATTATTAGGATAGTACATGTCATAATTTTAAATTTGTAGAGTCTTCTACAGCTTCACTGTCCAAAATAGTAGTCACTAGCCATATGTTGCTATTGAGTACCTTTCTTAGTCTGTTTTGTGTTGCTATAAAGGAATATATAAAATAGGTAATTTATACAGAAGAAAAGGTATCTTTGGCTCGCAATTCTGATATCTAGGAAAGTTCAAGGTTGGGCATCTGATGAGGCCCACAAACTGCTTCCACTCATGGTGGAAAGTGAAGCAGACCCAGTGTGTGCAGAGATCACATAGTGAGAGAGGAAGCAAGAGAGAAAGGTGGGAAGTGCTAAGCTCCCTTAAACAACCAGCTCTAGCAGGAATGAAAACAGTGAGAACTCAATCACCCTTTCCCTTCCCCAGGAATGGAATTAATCCATTCATGAGGGATTCTCCTCCATGACCCAAACACCTCCCATTAGTCCCCATCTCCAACACTGGAGATGAAATTTCAATAAGAGATTTGGATGGGACAAATATCCAAACTATAGCAGTACCTGAAATGTGGATAGTCTGAATTAAGATACTCTGTAAGTGTAAAATACAAACTGTATTTCACAGGTCTAGTATATAAAAAGAATATCAGATGGTTCATTAAAATTTAAAAATATTGATTACATGTTGAAATGATAATATCTTGAGTCTAGTGGGTTAATAAAATACGTTATTAAAATGAATTCCCTTTTTTTCACTTTTAGTGTGACTACCAGAAAATTTAAGATTATGTGTGTGACTCACATTACATTTCTATTGGACAGCCTGCTGTAGACATAAAGTATTGTAATTTTGTGCAGGCGGATATCCTGTAATATTTCTGAATGTGAGTCTTGAGTAGTAGGAGTTAGAAAGCAAGATTTCTCTAAATGGGATTGATCATCCTTACTTTGCAGGGCTGTAATTGGGATTAAAAATCGTATATGCATAGTGCCTGGTACATAGAAGTCACTCAGCAAATACTAGCTGTTGTTCTCCCACCTTTTCCTTTCATTCCAAAAGCAGCTTCCACAATCACAGGCTATATGGCTTTGGATTTTTCTCATTTAGGAAGAAATTATTTTGTTTCCTCTTTTCATTTTTTTTAAGGATTGGAAGAACATTTTTAATCACAAAAAAAAGAGTAGACTGAGGAAAATGAGATAAAGGAAAACCCTGGGGGAGAGGAGTGCTTGTTCCTAGCTGGGATGAGCTAGAGTTGGGGGGAAGATCTTGGCGGTCACTGCATGCTGAGTGCATCACGTCTGTAACAGAGCTGGGAGCAAGTGTTAGGGTGATGTTGCCAGATGCCTTCTTTTTCTTTTCTTTTTTTAAAAAAATTTTACTTTAAGTTCTGGGATACATTTGCAGAATGTGCAGGTTTGTTACACAGGTATACATGTGGCATGGTGGTTTGGTGCACCTATCAACCCGTCATCTAGGTATTAAGCCCTGCCTGCATTAGGTATTTGTCCTAATGCTCTCCCTCCCCTTTCCCCTCACCCTGCAACAGGCCCTGTTGTGTGACGTTCCCCTCCCTGTGTCCATGTGTTCTCCTTGTTCAACTCCCACTTATGAGTGAGAACATGTTGTGTTTGGTTTTTTGTTACTGTTTTAGGATGCTGAGAATGATGGTTTCCAGTTTCATCCAAGTCCCTGCAAAGGACATGATCTCATTCTTTTTTATGGCTGCATAGTATTCCATGGTGTGTATGTACCACATTTTCTTTATCCATTCCATCATCAATGGGCATTTGGGTTGGTTCCAAGAATTTGCTATTGTAATAGTGCTGCAATAAGCATACGTGTGCATATGTCTTTATAGTAGAATGATTTATAAATCTTTTAGTATATACCCAGTAATGGGATTGCTGGGTCAAATGGTATTTCTTGTTCTAGATCATTGAGGAATCATCACACTGCCTTGCACAATGGTTGAACTAATTTACACTCCCACCAACAGTGTAAAAGTGTTCATATTTCTCCACATGCTCTCCAGAATCTCTTGTTTCCTGACTTTTTAATGATCGCCATTCTGACTGGTGTGAGTTGGTATCTCATTGTGGTTTTGATTTGCATTTCTCTAATGACCATGATAATGAGCTTTTTTTCATATGTTTTTGACCACATACATGTCTTCTTTTGAAAAGTGTCTTTTCATATCCTTTGCCCACTTTTTGATGGGGTCGTTTGTTTTTTTCTTGTAAATTTGTTTAAGTTCCTTGTAGATTCTGGATATTAGCCCTTTGTCAGATGGGTAGATTGCAAAAATTTTCTCCCATTCTGTAGGTTGCCTGTTCACTCTGACATAGTTTGTTTTGCCAGGCAGAAGCTCTTTAGTTTAATTAGATCCCATTTGTCAATTTTGGCTTTTGTTGCCATTGCTTTTGATGATTTAGTCGTGAAGTCTTTGCCCATGCCTATGTCCTGAATGGTACTGCCTAGGTTTTCTTCTAGGGTTTGGGGTTTTACATTTAAGTCTTTAATTCACCTTGAGTTAATTTTTGTATAAGGTGTAAGGAAGGGGTCAAGTTTCTGTTTTCTGCATATGGCTAGCTAGTTTTCCCAGTACCATTTATTAAATAGGAAATCCTTTCCCCATTGCTTGTTTGTGTCAGGTTTGTTGAAGATCAGATGGTTGTAGATGTGTGGTGTTATTTCTGAGGTCTCTGTTCTATTCCTTTGGTCTATTCCATTTGGTACCAGTACCATGCTTTTTGGTTACTGTAGCCTTATAGTATAGTTTGAAGTCAGGTAGCATGATGCCTCCAGCTTTGCTCTTTTTGCTTAGGATTGTCTTGGCTGTACAGGCTCCTTTTTGTTCCATATGAAATTTAAAGTAGTTTTTTCTAATTCTGTGAAGAAAGTCAATGGTAGCTTGATGGGGATGACATTGAATCTACAAATTACTTTGGGCAGTATGGCCATTTTCACAATATTGATTCTTCCTATCCATGAGCATGGATTTTTTTTTTTCATTTGTTTGTGTCCTTTCTTATTTATTTGAGCAGTGGTTTGTAGTTCTCCTTGAAGAGGTCCTTCATGTTCCTTGTAAGTTATATTCCTAGATATTTTATTCTCTTTGTAGCAATTGTGAATGGGAGTTTATTCATGATTTGGTTCTCTGCTTGTTTATTGTTGGTGTATAGGAATGCTCGTGATTTTTGCACATTGATTTTGTATCCTGAGACCTTGCCAAAGTTGCTTATCAGCGTAAGGAGTTTTTGGGGTGAGATGATGGAGTTTTCTAAATATACAATCATGTCATCTGCAAACAGAGACAATTTGTCTTCCTTTCTTCCTATTTGAATACACTTTATTTCTTTTTCTTGCCTGATTTCCCCGGCCAGAACTTCCAATACTATATTGAATAGGAATGATGAGAGAGGGCATTCTTGTCTTGTGCCCGTTTTGAAAGAGAATGCTTCCAGGTTTTGTCCATTCAATATGATATTGGTTATGGATTTGTTATAAATAGCTTTTATTGAGATACGTTCCGTCAATACCTAGTTTATTGAGAGTTTTTAACATGAAGTAATGTTGAATTTTATCAATGGCGTTTTCTGCATCTATTGAGATAATCATGTGGTTTTTGTCATTGGTTCTGTTTATGTGATGGAATACATTTATTGATTAGCGCATGTTGAACCATCCTTGTATTCCAGGGATGAAGCTGACTTCATCACGGTGGATAAGTTTTTTGACATGCTACTGGATTCGATTTGCCAGTATTTTACTGAGGATTTTCACATCGATGTTCTTCAGGCATATTGGCCTGAAATTTTCTTTTTTTGTTGTGTCTCTGCCAGACACAGGATCCTGGCCTCATAAAATGTATTAGGGAGGAGTCCCTCTTTTCCTATTGTTTGGAATAGCTTCAGAAGCAATGGTATCAGCTCCTCTTTGTACCTCTGATAGAATTTCTCTGTGAATCCATCTGGTCCTGGGCTTTTTTTGGCTGGTAGGCTATTAATTACTGCCTCAATTTCAGAACTTGTTATTGGTGTATTTAGAGATTTGACTTCTTCCTGGTTTAGTCTTGGGAGGGTGTATGTATCCAGGAATTTATCCACTTCTTCTAGATTTTCTAGTTTATTTGTATAGAGGCGTTTATAGTATTCTCTGATGGTAGTTTGCATTTCTGTGGGATCAGTGGGATATCCCCTTTATCATTTTTGATTGTGTCTTTTGATTCTTCTCTCTTTTCTTCTTTATTAGTCTAGCTAGTGGTCTATTTTTGTTAATCTTTTCATAAAAACAGGTCCTGGATTCATTGATTTTTTTGAAGGGTTTTTTGTAGGTCTATCTCCTTCAGTTCTGCTCTGATCTTAGTTATTTCCTGTCTTCTGCTAGGCTTTGAATTCATTTGCCCTTGCTTCTCTAGTTCTTTTAATTTTGATGTTAGGGTATAGCTTTGAGGCCTTTCCAGCTTTCCAATGTGGGCATTTAATGGTATAAATTTCCCTTTTAATACTACTTTACCTGTGTCCCAGAGATTCTGGTACATTGTTTCTTTGTTCTCATTGGCTTCAAAGAACTTCTTAATTTCTGCCTTAATTTTGTTATTTACCCAGGAGTCATTCAGAAGCAGGTTGTTCACTTTCCATGTAGTTGTGCAGTTTTGAGTTCTAATTTGATTGCATTGTGGTTGGAGAGACTGTTATGATTTCCATTCTTTTGCTTTTGCTTAGAAGAGTTTTATTTCAAATTATGTGGTCAATTTTAGAATAAGTGCCATGTGGTGCTGAGAAGAATTATATTCTGCTGATTTGGAGTGGAGAGTTCTATAGTTGTTTATTAGGTCCACTTGCTCCATAGCTGAGTTGAAGTCCTGAATATCGTTGTTAATTTTCTGTGTTGTTGATCTGTCTAATATTGACAGTGGGGTGTTAAAGTCTCTTACTATTATTGCATGGAAGTCTAAGTCTTTTCGTAAGTCTCTAAGAACTTGCTCTATGAATCTGGGTGCTCCTATGTTGGGTGCATGTGTATTTAGGATATAGCTTTTCTTGTTCCATTGATCCCTTTACCATCATGTAATGCCCTTCTTTGTCTTTTTTGATCTTTGTTGGCTTAAAGCCTGTTTCTTCATAGACTAGGATTGCAACTCCTGCTTTTTTTTTGGGCTTTTCATTTGCTTGGTAAATATTCCTGCATCCCTTTATTTTGAGCCTATGTGTGTCTTTGACATAAGATCGGTCTTCTGGATACAGAACACCAATGGGTCTTGAGTCTTTATCCAATTTGCCAGTCTGTATCTTTTAACTGGGGCACTTGGCTCATTTACTTTTAAGGTTAGTATTTTTATGCGTGAATTTGATCCTGTCATCTTGATGCTAGCTGGTCATTTTGCACATTAGTTGATGCAGTTTCTTTATAGTGTCATTGGTTTTTGTATTTTGATGTATTTTTGCAGTGGCTGGTACCGATTTTTCCTTTCCATATTTAGTGCTTCCTTTAGGAGCTCTTGATTTGGCTGTTGATACTTGTGTATGCTTCATGAAGTTCTCATGCTGTGTTTTTCAGCTCCATCAGGTCATTTATGCTCCTCTCAAAACTGGTTATTCTAGTTAACAGTTCCTGTAACCTTTTATCAAGGTGCTTAGCTTCCTTGCATTGGGTTCGAACATGCTCTTTTAGCTCAGAGGAGTTTGTTATTACCCACCTTCTGAAGCCTACTTCTGTCAAATCCATCTCATTCTTTGTCCAGTTTTGTACCCTTGCTGGAGAGGAGTTGTGAATATTTAGAGGAGAAGTGGAATTGTGGTTTTTGGAATTTTCAGCATTTTCGCACTGGTTTTTCCTCATCTTCATGGATTTATCTACCTTTGATCTTTGAGGCTGATGGCCTTTGGATGGGGTTTTTGTGTGGGGGTCTTTTTTGTTGATGTTGTTGTTGCTTTCTGTTTGTTAGTTTTTCTTCTAACAGTCAGGCCTCTCTTCTGCCGGTCTGCTGCAGTTTGCTGGAGGTCCACTCCAGAACTTGTTCACCTAGGTTTTACCAGTGGAGGCTGCAAAACAGCAAAGATTGCTTCTTACTCCTTCCTCTGGAAGCTTTGTCCCAGAGGGGCACCAGGCTAATGCCAGCTGGATCTCTCCTGTATGAGGTTTCTATCGACCCCTGTCAGGAGGTCTCTCACAGTCAGGAGGCACAGGGGTCAGGCACCCACTTGAGGAGGCAGTCTGTCCTTTAGCAGAGCTGGTGCACTTTGTTGGGAAAATCCTCCTTGTCAGGATCAGCTGTTCTCTTTAGAGCCAGCAAGCAGGAGAGATTAAGTCCACAGAAACTGCGGACTTAACCACAGCCACCCCTCCCCCTAAGTGCTCTGTCCCAGGAAGATGAGAGTTGTATCTGTAAGCCCCTGACTGGGGCTGCTGCATTTCCTTTGAAGATGTCTTGCCCAGTGAGGAGGAATCTAGAGAAGCAGTCTGGCCACAGCTGCTTTGCCATGCTGCGGTGAATTCAGCCCAGTCCAAACCTTCCAGTGTCCTTAGCACTGTCAGGGGAAGACAGCCCACTAAAGCCTCAGTAATGGCCGATGCCCCTCCCCCTAGCAAGCTCAATGGTCTCAGGTTGACTCTAGACTGCTGTGCTGGCAGTGAGAATTTCAAGCCAATGGTTCTTAGCTTGCTGAGCTCTGTGGGAGTGGGACCTGCTGAGTGAGAACACTTGGCTCCCTGGCTTCAGCCCCCTTTCCAGGGGAGTGGACGGTTCTCCTGTCTCGGTGGGTTTCCAGATGCCACTGGGATACGAAAAAACTCCTGCAGCTAGCTTGGTGTCTGCCCAAACAGCCGCCCAGTTTTGTGCATGAAACCCAGGGCCCTGGTGGTGTAGGCTCACGAGGGAATCTCCTGATCTGCGGATTGCAAAAATCTGTGGGAAAAGCATAGTACCCAGGGCAGGTAGCACAGTCCTTCATGGCTTCTCTTGGCTGGGCGAGGGAGGTCCTCTGGCTCCTTGCATTTCCTGGGTGAAGTGAAGCCCCACCCTGCTTCTGCTCACTCTCTGTGGGTTGCACCCACTGCCTAACCAGACCCATTGAGATGAACTGGGTACCTCAACTGGAAATGCAGGAATCACCCTCCTTCTGCACTGGTCTTGCTGGGAACTGCAGACCAGAGCTGTTCCTATTTGACCATCTTGGTCCCTCTCTCGCCAGATGCCCTCTTTTAAAAATTCTTAAATGTATTTGCAGTATCAAAGTTGAGACTATTTTTCTTCTCCTTTACAGCCTTTTCAATATCACCATCTCCCTAAGTATGCAGTTACAAGAGGTAACTTCTCTCTGTATCTTATCTAAGGAAACTGAGAGCAGTTAGCTTCTTTGGTATAAGGAAAATGGGTTCAAGTCTAGCAATTCCTATTTAAAGCCCTTTCCTTAGCTAATGCTTTTCTTTAATCAAATCACCGCCCCTTAGATTCTAAAGGAAACAACCATTATTCTAATTTCAGGAATGTTTTATTTTTCTTTGTTTTTGGCTGAAGATCCATAATTTTGACTGTCTAATATGAAGCAGGTATTTTCCAATACTTCTCTCTCAGAACCAAATACTTGTTTTTTCCTCGTATCTCCTCTTGTCTTCTCTCCTTTTCCTTCCCTTTTACCTCTTCCCTCTTCTCCCCCTTTCCTTCTTTCCCTTTTTCTTTCTCTCCCATTTCCTCTTTTCCTTCTTCTCTCTTTCTTTTCCTTTGTTTGTTCACATGACAGAGGTGGAAAGAGGATGACACATTAGGAAGACTGAGAAACTATCCCATTTGTGGCCGCCTAGAAACCAGAAGTTACTAAGATCTAGCACTAATAAATTTCTTCTCAAAGTACCGATTTACCTTGTATTAACATGGCTTTCAAGATACTCTTTAGACTAGTGTTCCCCTCTTACTTTCTGAATGAAGACTGTTTATGTTTTCACTTGTGGAGGTGACCCTGAGAGATTAGGGTATATAGTCATAAGTTACTTTTTTAAATTATAGCTTTATAGAGATAAAATTCACTTACTATAACATTCACCAGTTTGTAGTATACAGTTCAATGGGTTTTAGTATACTCAGCATTGTGCAAACGTCTCCACTCTTTAATTGCTTTATTTCTTCAACCTTCTACAAACTAAGTATCTATTAATAGACATTTTCCTTTGCTTTCTTCTCCCAGAAACTGCTAATCTACTTTCTGTCTTTATAAATTTACCTACTCCAGACATACATTTTCTATAAGTGGAATAATATAATTGTGACTTTTTATTTTTTATTTTAATTTTGTGATTTTGTGACTGGGCTTTTGTGACTGGCTTCTTTCACTTAGCAAAATATTTTGAGGTTCATTCATATTGTAGCTTGTATCAATACTTCATTCTTTTTATTGCCACATATATTCCATTCTATAAAGTTACCATGTCTTTTTTTTCTACTCATCAGTTATAGCCGCTTTTAGGATGTCATTAATAATGTTGCTATGAACATTTATGTACAGGTTTTGTGTATATATGTGTCTTTAATTCTCTTGGGTATATACTTAGGCTTAAAAGTGTTGCATCATATGGTATGTCTATGTTTAATTGCCAAACTGTTTTCATAAGTGGCTGAATCATTTTACAATCCTACCAGAAATGTATGAGGGAAACAACTTCTCGACAGCCTTGTCAACACTTACTATTGTCCATCTTTTTTATTTTAGCGATGTCAGTAACTATAAAGTGTGTCTTGTGGTTTTGATTTGCATTTTTCTGTTGATTAATAATGTTTAACATCTTTTCATGTGTTTATTAGCCATTTGTATATAATCTTTGGATGAATGCATATTCAAATTCTTTGTTCATTTTTGAGTTGTTTGTCTTTTTTAATTGTTGAGTTGTAAGAGTGCTTTGTATATTCTGTAATATAAGTTCCTTATCAGATATATGATTTGCAAGCATTTTCTTCCATTTTATGTTTGTCTTTTCACTTCCTTGATGGTATCTTTTGAAGCATGAATTTTAATTTTGTTGAAGCCCACTTTATTTATTTATTTTTGTCACTTGTACTTTGGGTGACAGATCTAAGGAATCAGAGCCTAATCCTTAGAAGTTTCTCTCATGTCTTTAAAAACACATATACATAAAATAGGACGGTTTGCAATTTCTAAGCAGTTCTTGTCAGGCTTCAATGGCTTCCAGACAAAGTTTTGGCTGTGCTAGCAAAGAAGTGTTAAAATCTTATTTTCACAGCTAGCCGGTGGTGTGAGGAGGGCACAGCTGCTAGGCATTTGGACACTGCAGCAATTGCTTTAATTGGACATTCCTCACCCCTCTAGTCTGACTTGTTAATGGCTTTTTAAGTGAGACACACCAGCCAAGTGAATTAGACTATTTGGCAAGTCAATTCCTGCTCACTTGGAAGCGTTAATCCATGGAAAGTAAGCAGAGGCCTTCAGCCAGGAGGAAACCTGAATTTCATTTGCAGAGGTGAAAGAGAAAGAACTATTGTCTGCAGTCTCAGGAGTTTCCAAGTACACTTCCAAGGGCTGACTGGAAAAAAGGTCTTCTTATCTAACTGGCTCTCTCTCTCTCTCAACCCCACTTTTTCAATTCAGCACATATTTATTTTTCCCTTCAACATGGCTATGAAGCATACAAGTGAAGTCTGTCATGGTGCCTGCCCTGTGAAGCATCTATGCATGAGAAACAGGAGAAAAATACACATACAAAATAATTAGCAATAATTTGCTAATAATGTAATCTATTTTCTATTCACTCCTTGACTTAGCATATTCTGACTTCAGTCAACCACTGTACTTAAATTGTTCTCTTAAAAAACAATGACACTCACCAGTAACCTCTTAGGTATCAAACTTGATGATTTTCAAAATCTGCATTTGTAGCTTCTGCATTTGTACCTTTCTTCTGGGCTTCATCCTGAATTTCCCCTGCCTGTCACACATCTTTACATAGAAATCCCAGCAGCACATCTTTCACACATTGAAAGTCAAACTTCTCCTACCCTTTTTTTTATCGCCTTTTCCACCTTCAACAATGTATTCTCCTCCTCTGATCATGGCTAAACAACTACTTTAATTAGCAAATTCTCCCATTATCACCCGCATGTCACTAGTTTTAGTCCATTTACGTGACTTCCTTTCTATTCCCACTCCTTAGTGGAAACTTTCTCTTTCCTAAATAATACAAGTTAAGGCCTCTTCCACACCCAACTTCTCTAATCCTTTGTCTACATTTCGGCTGGAATCATTTTTCAAAACCACAAACTTTATCCTGCCAGTTCTTTTTTCACACATCTTCAGTTATTCTTCAGTGCCTGGAGAATAAAGTCGAAATCTTTGGGCCGCTTTTGTAGACCTGCTCATTCTTGCCTCAACCTCTCTTTCTAGCCTTGTCTCACATAGCGCTAAACCTTCACTGCTCTCTCCTCACATCATGGTCATCTGTACATCCACTCTCTTTCCTCTCCCTGATATACCCTTTCTTTTGTCTGTTTGGTAAACTCTTAGTCATTCTATAAGTTCCCCAATCCAAAGTGAACTTGGAAAGTCTTCCTTGAGATCCACGGCAACTTGCGTAGACTTCTGTTATGATTCTTATCATACTTCTTTGGGCACAAATTTTTCTCTTGCTCCAATCCCTTACTCTTGTCTCCTCTGATGCATTTTTCAATCTCTTGCTCTTGTTTATTCCTCTCTCAAACTCCCTCTACACCATACTTCCATCTATAAACCGTTCTGCTCCTAGATAAGCGGGGACTGTCCTGCCTGTGCACCTTGCTTAGTGCCTCACTCAGAAGATACACTCCATAAAGGGCCTAAGGAAGGAATTTGCTGAACTAATTATGATTAAAACTATGATTAAATCTCACCCATCTAAAGGCAAACATGTTCAGGTTTCAAATTAGTCTAAAGTGTGGTTTAAGGGGCTTTTAAAATGTGACAGTTTTTGTTGTTGTTGTTGATAGATGGTGGGGAGCGTTGGTATGTTGGGAAAAAAACCAGAAAAACCAAATGTGAGGAATTTAGTGATGCAGAATTGCTGATGGAGGGCCAGAGGCCATCCCTGGAGTGGCTCATCTGACCCTGTATACGATGTTCATTTGGATGGGTGGCTGTATTGTAATAGTCACTTGGACGCCGGCTTTAGAAGTCAGAAGAGATTTGACTTAAGGCTTTTATAATATGTCTCATTCATGGTCATCTGCCTAACTTATCTGAACTTCAGAATCTACTACTGTTATATAAACGACCTCTCCCCAACCTTGAGGGTTTTGTGGGAATAAATAGGATAATGCTTATGTTGTGTTTAGTCAAGTTCTTTCATGTGGCAAGCACTTATCAAGTGGGAGCTATTTCATGTTTACTTTAAAAAAGTGTGTATCTATTATCTAACCAGCCTGGGAAAATACAGATGATATTTCTATTATATTTTACCAGTTCCCTTGAGGATGGCCCCCCTTTTTTTTTTAAATTTCTTGGGCTGGGGACCAAGCTCTCATTCCTGAATGCTATGAGTACTGAGAGAGATGTGCTGTCAAAGCCAATGAACAGCAGTTGTACACACTGACATTTTTTCAGAATTTGTCCTTGGGGGTATTTAAGCAGCAATGTCCAAGACTGTAAACACAGCTGAGAAATGCTGTTATTACATTTAAGAATCTCTTTTCTGTAATATTAAGACATCTTGATTTAATTGGTAAGCCGCTCTGTGATAGCATTCCATTTAAATGAGGTTTGTCGAGTGGAGAATCATAAGGCAATCTCTCATGGACCAAGGATTGCTGATGAGGTCTACCTTATTGCCATGTGTCAGAAATTAAATCACTGTCTATTATCATGAGCCAGTCAATCAGATTCTCTTTTTGATTAGAATGCACTAGTGGGGGAGGTAGAGAAGTGAGAATTTAAAAGAATTTTACCACTTCCATATTGTGTTGCTTACTTCATGGTATTAGAAATGCTGTTGGCTCACTATACTAGAATATTATCAACCAGTATTTTCATAGGAGACAAAAATATAGACATACACACATATATACACTAAAAGAATGGAAATCTGAAGGAAATAGAGAGGAAAATATAATTTTGTCTTTAAAAAATCCCGGAAGCCTTAGACTCCCATGATTAGAATTATATTCAACTTATACATTCTTCTGTGTCATTCTTCCTTCAGTAAATTAGGAACAACTAATATGCTCTGCCTCCTTTCTGAATAAGGAAGTATAAATGGATGTTACTGAATTCCCTCAAGTCCTGGGCAAATACACTATCATAATGTCTTTGGTTTGCATGAAGATGGAGGCGCTCATTTATAATGTGAAGCCTTTCACCATTAAAGCTTCACATGAACCCGAACTGACACAGAATCAAAGCTTTCATGAGAGCAAGATGGAAAGAGGTTATGTCAACACACCCCATCCCAAAATGTTGTAAAGTGTCAGACTTCTTAGGGTATTCCATGACACTGCTAGAATGTTTCTCATATTCGGTCACGTAGATCATTCTTTTACTATTTGTTTTATTTTAGATGAGTTCAATTGGAGCCTGCCCTCTAAGGAAAATTATTGATGCAATTACATTAATCCTGATCACCATGGTGATGTATAGTTATAAAATTGGCTTACAATACTGTAAGGCAGGAAAACTAGGCAACCTTAACTCTTTTAGCACAGGTGGCCCTCTTTGCAGAGCATTCTGACTTTCTTAGTTTCCAATATTCTAGCAGATGGCATGGGTAGTTGGGCACAATCAATTTTCTTGCATTGTCTTGCATCTTCCAGTGAGATTCTGTGGAAGAATGGTGTGTGCACCACAGATCTTGGGATCATTCAAAGGATTCTCAAAGCTCCTCAATGGCCAATCAGCAGTGAAGAGGGAAATGGTGGTAAATGAGGTAGAAGCCCTCTGTGAATGAAGTAATGTTCTGGAAGGGGCTATGCATTTGGATTTTCATTCTGGTAATTTTCTCTATGACCTTGGAAAATGACTTTATTTCTTCGCTTTTGCAGATGGAAGGAATTATAAAAATGGTTCTGTGAAACCTTGAAACCATAAAATGCTATACAGATGCTAAATATACAGCATTTAGCATGCGATTTTCCTCTGTTCTTAGGACAGTTACTATTTCTAGATCCAAGTGGATCAGGGAAGAATAGTGCTCTAATGCTCTGAGAAGGAAACGAGTGTTAAGCTGGATACTGGTGTGCTTAGCTGCAATTAAGGAAGCTGCTGTGGAATTAGTGACTCACCCTTCATCAGGATGGAAAAACTGTCTCATGCCGTGTTTTTGATTTCTCTCCCCTATTCAGTTTGTTTGAAGTCTCTTTTGTGATAGGAGAAAATGACAATTACTCTCCTCTTGTGTTTCCATTTTTGGTAAGCAGTGAGCAGAGTTTACATTGGATGAAATTTCAAAATCTGTTTTTATGAAAAATCACTTCCTCTGAATAATGGGAAAATGGTGAGAGAGAGACGATAGTTGGCTTTTAGTCTACCAGGTTCAACCTCCTGCAAAAGCTAAATTCAAGACTGCCCTATAGGCATTGGGAATCTAGTTAATGCCACTATCTGCCTGTGAATTTCCTGCCTTAAACTGTCTCGGATTATATATTAAGCTGTTTTTTTTCCCCTATAATGTGTCAGAAAACAAAAATTCAACAAACTGAGCTTACAGATCTAATTGGCTTTTATTAGTGATTCATGAATCCGTTCGCCATCCCATCTGTGAAGCAACAAGGGCCTCTTCAGGGTGTGGCAGAAGAGTGGTTTTCATAAGGCAACTTGAGCAGGAACAATGAAACAGCAAGTGCAAAAAATGATTGGTTAACATCATATTACTGCAGGTTACTTTCCTTGTATAGGCTAAAGCACAGGAGGCTTCCTTATCATCCTGGTTCAGCCAGCCTTCTGCGTGGTTTCTGCAAATCTCTCTCTCTTTTTTTTTTTTTTTAAACTGGCCCATTTGTAAGTTCAGTTTGATTATGTGGCACCTAGCACAAGTGACACCATTCTGGTTTGGTCTGGTCTGTTAGAGCCAGGAGCCTAGTGCAAAACATTGGCATCCCATAAATTTTATTCAATGAATGTTTCCTATACCCCTGTGTCAATTTCATCTCCTACATGAATCCATCCCCCTCCCTTTCCCTGGCCCCTTATACTCACTGAGTTGTTTGCGCTTGGGAGGAATACAAAGTATTTTCAATACATGGTTAGCATGAACAAATTATAGTTAAATGATACATTTTGTAGAAAAAGCAATGCACACTGAGGTCATTTGCCTGCAGATGTTAAATTATCTGCTTTTTTGTGTTACTATATATGCTGTAGCACTTATCCACTGGTGTAAATAAGAAAGTCAATTGAACTCTCTCTGTCTGGAGAGAGATAAAATGAGATTGAGAATAAAGTCTTGCAGAGGTTGCAGATGGCCCTGCAAGGCTGAATTCAGCCCTTGTACATATTTTGTTCAGTTGGTACAAAGTTAAATTTAAATGCAGTTAAGTGGCTTTCAAATGCACTTTGCTACAGTCCCCACTGCTCCTTAGTGTCTTATGCCCTATATGTTTCACTACTTTGTTGCCTACGTAGTTTCTGAATGAATTTGAGCTTGTAACCCCTCGTTTAAAGACTTGTTCCTATTATGAAACTGTGGGTGCTTATGCTAAGGACTTAATCTTTCTCTCTTGCGTGGGAGGAAAGGGTATCTATAACAGAACAATAATTGTAAACTAGAAGAGTAGAAAAAAGGATGAAAGGGCAATATAAAAGGCAGGAAAAGTAGGGGTATAAGAAAATAAAATAAAGATCAAATACATTTATTGCTGTGAGAGCTTCTATGCGGGAAAAGGAAAAACAAAGTATAATAATACAAGGCAACCATATAATTAAATAATTTTTTCAAAAGACTGTCAGTGGTAACACACACACACACACACACACACACACACACACACACACACTTAGGAAAAGCTACAAAAGAGCCCCAAGTCTAACTTGGCAAAATTGAAAGTATGTGATAGTTTTAAAATAAAAATTAAAATACTTTAGTTTAAAAATATATCTCTACTTCATGTACATCTGCACTGTTTGACATGTTATAAGAAGTGTTAAATTATCTTAATAATTTAAGAAGAAAAGAAAAGTAATGGTCTTCCTTCTCTCTCTCCAATTCTAATTCCTTGGAATAGTCGTTTCTAAATAGATTGCAGATATGTTCACTTTTCAACATTGCTTATATAAGAGAAGGCAAGGTATTTAGAATTTTTCTTGATCATAACAAAAAGACACTGAAACTCAGAGGCAGCAAGAGGCCCCATTATGGGGGCAAAGAGTAGCAGTGGAAATGAAAGTGAGTTCCTGAACAAGTTGCTTCCAACAGGGTAGGTGTATTTTGAAGTGGCGTTGTAAGTGGCACCCTACTGCTTCCATGAGTTTAAATTGTATCAACTGAATATAAAGTATAAGCCAATTTTAAAATGAGAATTTGTAGAATTCATGTGATTAGATTAGAGGTTTTTAAAAAGTAATATTTGAATTTTGCCAGGGGGGTGGGGTGGGGTATTTATTATGTGTTCACAGGATGACAGCAGGTATCTTCAAGGAAGTGGTTTGGAGTACATTAAGTTCTGAACACATAAAATTACTTTTTTTTTTTTTTCCTTTTTGGTCTTCAGGAGACTTGAGAAAACAAGTGCTGTGTAAGTTATAAACAGGATGAATGGAATAGTGATTTCACAGGAGTTAGAAAAATACTCCAGTCACAAAAGTTAAAATTAGAGTAATCTGAGGCATTCTCAGTACTTTGGATACCCTGTCCACATTCAGGGCTACTGATTATATTTCTAAAGAAACTTATAAAACCAGATGTCTAGCTGGCAATTGGTTTTGATGAATCTCCAAATCTCAGCAATGAGAAAATTTGACAGTTGTCAGACAGCAGCTAGCTATTACGAATGAGCCAGGGAATTTTCTTATCTGTTACAAGTATAGAACCATTACAGGGAGATACGGCATCATAGTGTCATGTTTATGAAGAAGGCTTCAGAGCACATGGTTTAATCCCCAAATTTCTAAGAATGACAGTTCATTTTCTTGGATGTTGAAAGATGCTTTAATACCTATACAACATGAATATGGTTTTATTATCACCAATCAAAATGTCTTGGTATTTCTTAATTTAAACAAATTCATTTTATAGGAATTACATTGCTGAGAATTCACACCATGACACTGACGGGACTTATAATAGTGGTTCTAAAGCCTGCATGTGCATCAGAATAATTTGGGGATTTGAGGTGACTTGTTAAATGTACAGTCACTGGGTAGCCCTCTGTAAGATTCTGATTTAGTACATTTCGGGTGGAATCCAGGCATCTACATTTTTAAAAAGCACCATGGCCAATTCTGAATCATGGTCGGGTTTGAAAAGCACTAAGTTTGGGCAGGCCTGATTTATTTCAAAGAATTTTCAAGCATATTTAGTTGTGCTGTTCAGTAATAGTAGCTTCTCTTATTACTGTGTGTATCCCAGTAAATCTCTTCCCCATTTACTCTTTCATCGCCCCACTTTGGGTTCTTCTGCTCTGCCGCCATCCATTTGGCCTGTACCCACTGTTCACTAATGAAAGCCCGTAGCTTCTAAAATGGGCCAAGATTCACAGTTGATATAAGCTGAGAAAGACTGACAAGTTATTCTGCCGAATGATACTGGAAAAAAGAATAGGATAGAGGGCTAATGATGTTATTTTATTTTTGTCCGGTATCTCTACACCCTTAGTTGCTTTTTCATTTGTCAAATGGAATCTCATGTAGAATCTCGCTCTATAAAGCAGATGAAAAAATGTGGAGCCAGTCTGGCTGCCAGTCCTGCCCACTTGGTTTCCCTCTGACTCAGACACTAGTGTCCCAGGCCCCTTTGTCTCATGTGCCCCTGAAAACTGCTGTGACATTTAAGCTTTTGTGTCTCACATAAAGGCAATAAGCATATTGCAAGGTTTTCTTTTCTTCAGGTTTCAATACTCTAACAGATATGTTCTCAAAGTAGAATTAGTCCTTGGTTAAAATGAGTCACATGTAATCTAAAGTGTTTTTCCTCATAAACCCATCTCCAGCTTTTATGGTGAAATTCAATTGTAAAATAAGATGAGGTGTTAAGTTTAATTTTTTTGAAGAAGACGTTCAGTCCATAAATATTTATTAAGCACTCTCTAGTTATGACATAATTCAGTTTCTAACGTACAGTACACCTCTTACAAAATTGCATAATCTTTAAACTGAAAGGCCAAATATCTTCATCAAATACTGCTTCTTCAGATCTTTGCTTCCTCAGCTCTTTAAAGAAATGGGCACCTTTGGCATGGATGGGTTTATATCCAGATGATAATTCCAGAGCCATTAGGGTTTCAGGTTTTGCTGGCAAAGAAATCAATTTTATTGCTACTTGAAGGCTCCCCTGGGATGAAGCAATATTGGAGGAGGCAATGCATTTTAGAATGTCAACTTTCAGAGGTTTGGAGTTTGCTCAAAAAATAAATGATCTCTGACTTGATTAAACTTCTTTTGAGTTCCTACTATATATAAGGGCCTGTGGAAGGGCTGGGTACCCCGGCATTGTAAGATGTGGCTGCAGCCCTCAAGGGGTTTGCAGTCTAGCTGGAAAGAAGGATCTGGCAATAAGAAAGCACAGTGAGCCCAAATGAAGGGTTCAGATTCCACATACTACATACAGAATGCATCATGTAATTGAAGAAATAGAAATCACCAGGTTACATGGCAGACCTAAAAAAATTCAGCAAGTCTTTTTGAATGTACTTGTGACTGTCAACGTTTACATTGTCCAAAATTTTCTAGTCAGGTGAGGGCATCAAAGAACTCTTAAACGCTTTCAAATGTGGTGGGAGCATCTTGCTTCTGTGAGAAGATTTATATTCTCCCTACCTTCTCAATTCTGTTTCCCTATCTTATATGCTATAAACAAAACCTCGCTCAGGAAAATAAAAGATGAATGCATGTTCTGAAAGAATACAGAATCATGACAGCTGAAATGGTCATGGTTTCTTTTAGGAGACGAAAAAATTAAATACTCAGGTGAAAACATTAGAATGCAATTCTCTAGGTTACCATATGCTTACAAAAAATCAAAAGGAGCTGCAGAAATGGAAATTTCTAATGACAGAAGAAATCAAACAGCAGATACAGTAGAGACTAGAGATAAATGGGTGTCAATATAGTGGTAAGAACACAGGTTCAGAGGAGATCCAATGTTCCATCTAAATCCTGGTTCTGTCACTGAGTGGGAATGATTACTTGATCTTTCTGTGTCCTCGTTTCATGTGACAATATCTATCACATGCAATGTTGGGTAAAACACTTAGCATAATGCCTGGCACCCAGTCAATGTGCAATAAATGTTGGCTATTATCATCATCACCACCTCCATCATCATCATTCTCTAATAAAATTTAAGCCCTTCTCTCTGTTGAATACGCCCATCAGTTAATACCAGTGGCTCCTTTTAAATAGCTTAAAAGCAACCAACATTCTATAGATTTCAGTGGGGAAGATTGTAAGTGAAATGGGTGTTGTGACCTTTCTTGAAAATAACCGTTCTCTCTATTAGTATGTAAATGCTAGTGCTGAGTACACATACTCTGAAGTTGAACTTAATTAATTTGGGGCAGTAGCATTTTCACTGTATTTATTTTCTTTGGTTTACAAAGCAGCTGGTGTTGTCCAAAAATTTAGAAACCCCTTTCCAAAATTTAAATGACTCCCTTCATTCCCTTCATTTACACTGTTGTTCTAGAACCTGGGATGACACTCTGCAGGGTGAATGGAGACTGGTCCCTCTGTCTCCTTTTCCATCTCTCTTGCTTTAGTTTTGCTTTCTTTTTCTTCTTTTTCTTTTTTCTTTTTTTTTCTGACTGAAGCATGGAATAACTGGCTGGTGTTCATTGAGCTAATTTCCTTACCTGCTTCAGCGCCTTTGAACCCAAAGACCTGTGGGTGATCTGTGACTATGGCAAGCAGGAAGCCTTGGGGACCACGCTTCACATTTGGAGTAATCCTGGTTTGAAAATGTGTGAGGGAAGCCAGGCAGGCAGAGAGCACTATGTGGCTGCTGAGTTAGAAAATGCTGAAATGGAAAGATGCTGGAATAGAAAATCAAATGCCATTTATTCATTGGCCTACACTTTCACTAGTACCTTCCTGGCAGCCTTAAGTGTATTCTTTGTGGTGGTGGCCTTTTGAATGTCAATCTGTGGAAGGACTTCTGTTTTTAGCGAAGGCTGATCTTTAAGGCAATTAGGTAACAGTTAAAGTAATAGTCCCCAGTTATTGAACACTTGCTATGTACAGGGTACTGTGCTCAGCACTTTCCACTATTTCATTCAATCACAACAACAGCCCTATGCGATAGGGTATTATTATCATCAGTTTGTAGTTGAGGAAATTGAGGTTAAGGGATAAGTGACTTCCCCAAGGTCACAGGAAGTAAGTCGTGGAGATGAGATATGAACCTAGCCTTTCTGATTTCAAAGCTTGTGCTGTTAACCACTTTGCTATACTTCCTCATGTGTGTTTAATAGGGTCCAGTTTCTACTGAAAGGATATTTTAATTTTATGATAAATCAGGACAGGCCTAAAAAATTAGGTGCAGACTCTGAATAAATTTAATGTATCTACCCATCTCTCTTATTCCTCTTAAGCTCACTTTAAAAAATCTCTTTTTAAAAGGAGGTTTTCTTTTTAAACCTAACAATAAACCAAGGACATCCGTCCAAGTTAATAAATATGTGCCTTTTTTAAAAAATAAAAAAAAGTTTAATTGACAAGTAAAAATTGTATATATTTATAGTGTACAATGTGAGGTTTTGATACACACACACACACACACACACACGCTGTGAAATGGCCAAATCAAGCTAATTAACATATTATTAACTCAGGAGTTTATTCTTTATATTATATTCTTAAAATCTAATTGCTTTGCTATTTTTAAGTATATAGTGTTATTATTAACTATTATCTTCATGATGCACAGTAGGCCACTTGAATGTATTCTTCCTATCCAAATGAAGTTTAGCCCCCCTCCCCACTTTAAGTATCTGTCTTTTAATGGCTACATAATATAGTTTGGATACATTATATTCAATTAGCCTTTTGTTGATTTGGATATGCCATAATCTACTCAAGCATTCCTTTATTGATGGGCTTTCAAGTTACTTCCAGTTTGTTGTCAGTTAAGTAAATTGTTTACTTGAAAGCTTCCATTGTCTGCGTCTCTACCACTATGGGACCCATTTTGAGTGTTGGTGATGCTCACACAACAAGGAGACACAAGCCCGGAGTTGAGCTCCTAGGTGAGAGAGCCATCCAGTAGCCATTCTGGTCCAAGTCCTGGCCCTACCACTTACCTGCCACGTGCCTCTGCACAAGCCATCTGGCCTCTTTTAAGTCTCAGTTTCTTCATATGAAAAATGAGAAAAACAGTGCTGCTCTCAAAGAATGACCATGAGGACAAACAGAATAATGTGCATGCAGGGCTGAGTACAGAACCTGGCATGAAGCAGGTGCTAAACAGCAGAGCAACTGCATTGCTGGAACCCAGCAGAAACATCCTCTCACTGGAGCTTGGACGGGAGCTCTCTGAGGGCCCTAACTCCCCTCTTTTGGCTTAATGCATTATAGGGACTCCGTAAACATTTGTTAACCAAAAAATGTTTGGAAAACTACTACTGTTCTGAGCGGTATTTTTCTTTTCCTTTCTATATTTTTATTCTAACAGTCACTAAACCACATTTTGAGAGTATCTGGAATGGAGAACCTCCAGTGGTTTAAATAGTTTTACCAAGGAAATGTTTTTCACGTGGAAAGAAGACTGAGATGAAACTTATAGAGACCTTGCCTCACCCTCTCATTTGCCGAAACCATGTATTTTTGAATCTAGTGTCTGAGCTCTTAACCACTAAGTCATATTGCTTTAATAATGATGATGTGATAATAGGTACCATTTATTGAGCACTTACTGTGTCCCAGAAAAATGTGCTCAGCACACTTTACCAATGATCCCTTAATCATCACAGTAATCCTGAGAGAAATATACCCTCATTGTCTCCATATTCTATTTGGGGAAATGGAGGCTTAAAAAGATTTACCAAATTTTCCCAGGTTAGTGGAACCAGTACTCCAACCCAGCTCTGCCTGACACCAGTGCCACTGTGCTAATTCCATGGCAGGCTGTGGTGACTATGTATTTATTGGACTCTGTTCATATGGAAAGTTGTATGCATACAGAAACAGGAACATTTGCTGTAATACTTAAGGGAGTGAAAGAGGAATGTACAGAAGGCTAAAAGAGGTGAGTATTGCTTTGTCAATTCTAATGTCTTTCTATGATGTTGATATTTGGATCATCTAAGTAAGTGCCATGATGAAAATAATATTCAAGAGGCTGGTCTGGCTGTCTATAGAATGAGGTAGATGTAGTGAAAGCTGGAATGGAGGAAAGCAGCTAAGAAGCTATTGTAGTCATTAGACATTGAAGTAAGGAAATGTGGAGGAGAAAGATGGCAGTGGAATTAGAGACAAATTGACAAACAAGCGGGTAGTAATTAGACCTTCATCCAGTCACTTGTGGGGAGTGGGGAGCATGGTTCATCATCCTTCAGGATGGATCTGTCCCTGGAGATTGGAAACATGCACGCACACATTTCTTACTTCCACGTTCAAAACTATGGGGAGCATTCACAGCTGGTATTTCACAACCTCTTGGATTCATGTTTATTATATCCTGGATGAAGAAGCACTTCCTTTCATCTGAGGGTCACTGGGCCCAGGGTTGTGTGGTGACCTAAAGGCCGTATCTATGAGGATTTTGTCTAAGAGTACCTCAGGTAAGGGCTCTCAGGAACAGCTTCTTAGCTGAGCCACCATGCTCCAGATTTGATCTTTAATCTTATGACTATAGAGAATGAATATTTTCAGGTGACTCAGTTCAGTCTCTACCTCATGAAAATTAAATTGAAAAAACAATATAGAGATTATAGTTCAAGTCCTCTGCTACTGTTTAACTGTGTAAACTTGGGTGAATGATTTAATCTCTGTCAGCTTCAGTTTCCTCATATTAGCATGGGATGGTCCTTGTAAGATACTATGTTGGTTAAATGGGCCCACGCATGCAAAGCACCTATAGTGCTTGGGACACTGCCAATACCTAATAAATATTATATGCTAATATTTTTATGATTGAACTATAAATCATAACTACCTTATGTAATATTCTTTTTATATGTGTATCAAGTCTAAAACCTCCATATCAAGAGCTTTCTGAGCCCTTTTTGTCACCTCGTCTTTCCCCCACCCCAATTCTTGTGTTGAGGTTATTGGGAAACTGAACTGTTAATCAGAAGGTAGCTCAGTTAAGTGTGGACTCAACAAAGAAAAAAGATCATTGAGATGTGTAATATTGAAGACCTGGGAAAGTGACAAAATATTTATATCCTACAATAGCAGATACCTTTTTGTCAATGGAATTGATTTGGTTTCTCAGCTCCACTGTCTCATTCTTTTGGAGACTTCTGGGTAAACACATTTTGCTCCTCTGAACACTGTATTTCTCGAATGTTCCTCCCTGGCAGTCGCCATGTTCTTTCTGTGAATTTGTTAGAATCACTTATTAAACCAAAGTCAGGGTCACCCCTTGTGGGGCTTAGAAGTGCTTTTTTTTTTAAGCCTTTTATCTGTTGATGAGCTTTCGTTTCTGAATATGAATGATATTTGGTCAAGGTAGGAAGAGGTTTGAACTAGAACAGCAACTAAAAGGCACTGGATGGACAAATCATATTAAATGTAACGGCTGTAATCAGGGAATTTGAAATAGGGAGATAAGAGAGGTTATCCAAAGTTCTGTGTTGGTTGGATAAGACATTCGCCGTTATTATTTTGTACAATATACAGAAACAATTGTCTACTCATACAGCTGGAAGGAGCCGTGGAGATTACCTCTATTCCCCACATTTTACAGATGAGGAAACTTCTCAGCGAGTAGATAATAGCCTGAAATTCTATTACTTAGAGCAAGCAGGGAAAGTGTTAGGAGGGAGTTGGGGTTAGCTCTAGGCAACCACATCAGCATAATAGTAGTGTCTTCAATTTTTCTTCATATTGCACTGAATTCATTTGTAGTAATGAACCTATCTGTCTATCTATATTATAGTCATCAAATTATCTTCAGTAACTATGTAGGTGTTATTAGTTTAAACCTTTAAGACCCATGAAAATACTTGGGTTCACCAAGCACGTCTGCCATATGCACTTAAGGAGATTCTTCACTGAATAGTAATTGTAGTAACTGCTGCCCTGCTCTTGTAATATCTTCTATAAAAATAATAATTTGCACTTCAAATGTCTCTTTCTGTGAGGTGCTCGGCATACCTTGCAGGAATCACTTACCTAAATCTATCCTTCAAGGTGGTGTATGGAATAGCTTCCAGTGGAGTAGCTCAGTAGGAGGAGGGAAGAGTGCTGAGAATTCCTAGAATGCAAACCTAAACCTGGGTTTGTTCAGACATAATCCTTAGTTATCACATTAGAATAACACCTTATATTTTCAAAGGTCTTTCATACTTATTGAATTAATAGAGCCATTAAACCTCTCTGAAATAGTAGTAGTGGATAGTGTGACAGGTGATTAAAACCAGTTGGAGAAGTCTTTTTTGACCCTAACAACACCAAACTGATTAGTGATAAAGCCATACTTCAAGATGCTTGACTGTAACTCTAGTGCTCTTTTTTTTTTTTTAACTAGATTATATTAGCTAGAGATTTTTCTTGATAAGACTGGTACTTTTAAGGCCTTTATTCCTCTGGATTACAAAAAAGTAAGTTATCTATTCCTGATTATATGAAGCAAGTTAACTGTTTCAGGAACATCAACAGACCTTTACCACATCACAATAAAACTCGAGGTCATTTTGCTCCAGGAGTACTTATACAGGTGATATTTGACGGTAGTACATACCTTGAAGAGAAAAAAAGTCATTTTGGCTAGGGTAAGCACAGCTAAAGTTGGACATGGCAGCTTCCAATGAATCATGCCTCTTTTTATGGCACAATTAAGTTTTTTGAGACCAACTGTGATTGTATCAGCTATCCAGGTCATCTGTAGGCAGGTCATGATTGTTACATGGGGTGGTGATAATTGGTACAAGGTCATGCCCTAAGCATGTTATAGACTAGTAGCCCAGCATTGCTAATCATTTTAAATCAAGACTACAAAATTCAACTGTAGCATTTCACTTCAGAGCAAAAACATTGCATTTGCTTGTTCATGTTGCTATTTCCCTTCCCCTCCATGTCTTTCTCTCCCCAATTCTCTCAATTTGATAGGCTGTAAGAAGCTTCGTACCCACCAAATGCAACCATATTTCCTCTCAGCTCTTTATTACAAACATGCACTTTTATCGAAAATTTTTTAAAAGACTGAAAATGAGACTCAGAATCTTTTATTTATCACAGGATGGACCCTGGCTCAGATGCTTATTGACTGCGTAACCTTGTTTGAATCAGTTTCCGTACTTAGAAAATAAAGGAAGTAATACTTGCCTCGTAGAGTAATTGTAAGGATTAAATGAATATATAAAATCTCAAGCTTAGGGTCTAGAACGTAGTATTTTTTCATAAATGTAAGTCTCTGTGTTTCTCAAATAGTTGTGTGCATAGGTATCACCTACATTGCTTGTGAAAGCTTCAGATTCTTGTGCTCATTCCCGCTCCCTGAGGATTTTGGTGCATAGGACTGGTTAGGACCTAGGAATCTGCAGCTGCACAGGTAGATGGTCTGAGGATTATAGTTAGAAGTGCCATGCTGTAGGTTCAAAGCAAATGGGCTGTATAACACATTCTTCATAAATTTCTGGGTTATGGTCAAATTTCCTACATTTTTCAGAGAAAGAAATTATAGTGTTCAGGGGGCACTTAACTGGAAATAGGTAGCAACAGAAAACTGGATGTTGTTGAATTTATTTATTCATTCACCGTATGTTATTGGGCACCTTCTCTCTGGCAAACTTTCCCATAGCTGCAGGGAACACAGTGATAAACGAGGTAGAGATGGAGGCAGAGCACTAAGTGAGTAACTCCTTTTCCTGGGAGCCCAGGGCTCTATTACCCAGGGTATGCTGTCTTCAGCATAAGGATGACTCTATCAAGTAGGTCTGTAGATACTTCCAAGTCTTTACTGCCGAAACTCTCGCCCTTGCCCTAGAAAGGTGTTGGGTCTCAAAGGGAGTTGTCTCAGAGGAAGGGCAACCTGCAGCCTTTATTTTATTGGGACCAGACCCAGCATCCCTGGCTCAGATTCAGATTTACTGTTCTTATCATCAGATGTGGAATAAAGGCTTCTGGAACAGCAGATGTGGTTTTCTACCTATGAAAGTAACATTCTCTAAAGCCTAGAGGATGGAACTTGATCTCTAGGGATAAAAGAGCAACAGTTGCTCTTAGGATCTTGTCTAACAATTGGCTTAGTAGGTGCTAACTCCAATTCTCATCTACCTGCTCCATCTTGATTTTAGCCACCCATCTAAGCTTCCACTTGCCACCCTTTCTGTGATTATGCTAGCCACCGACTGTGCTCTCTTTGGTCCCTCTTGGGGCAGAGACAATCCAGAATGTTGGGAATTACCTGAACTCTCATCTCATTTGTCTCTCCAGCCATGTGTTAGGCTCTGTGGCCACCCACAATCTCAGGCCCAGCTGTTCTGTAGGACCAGCCCTAAGTGGCCCAGAGAAATATTTTCTTTGGGTTATATCCAATAAAAGGATATGCTCGGGTCTTGTTGAGAGGCAGCCTGGTAAATGGAGTGAAAACACTAGAAGCAGGCAATGCCAATGTGAAGTCCCTCTGCTCCAGCCAGCTTCCCAACCTTGGCCAAGTGCCCACTTTCTCAGGAGTATCCCACCTCCCTTCCAGACCAGAAATGCCGTAGGGCTTGACAGCCAATTTGCGCTCTCTTTCCTACATCCTGACCTCTTTGACTCAGGTCCCGGAACTTTTGATCCACAATTATGAATCTCAATATACAACCCCTTGATCATGACCCCTTGCCTCATGGAACTCTCTGTCTCCTCTGTCTAGCCCCTGCTAAGCTTCGTGGACTTTGTCACTAATCTACTTCACCTATGGTCTTGCTAAGTTGCTTCCTCTGTCACCTCCCTTCCCAGCCCACTTGAGCTCTGTCCTGCCACTGTCCAAAGTCAAAAGAGGCAGAACTACCTTGCTTACTTTATTTTCTTTCTCCTCTACTTTGCTCTTTCTTTCTCTTTACCAGAGCAGAGCATCTGCAACCACTCTCACTGCATTTTTTTTACCACCTTTTCTTCAGAGTCTACCTGAAAATGAAATACAGATTTTTTTGATAAATATATTTTCATACTGAGGTTGAATAAGAATCTGATCTTTATGATTCTTAGACTTGAAAAAATATATATTTTCTGAAGGAAGTAGACTGTTATCTTCATTATCACCTCCGTAAAATTGCAAATGGTCAAAACCATAAAAAATGGCTTTGCTCTATGTGTAATAGGCAAATGAAGGGAATTCATGGCAACTGAAACCCTTGCTTTAAAGTCAGCTCTTTGTGAATGGAAAGCAGCTGATATTCTGTAAATCCTCCCCAGATAGGGTTTCTTACAGAAATACTGGCAGACTCTCTAATGACTGTGACTGCTTTGATATGAGGATGTAGTCAGTATCTCAAGAAAAAAGACTGCAACTTTCTACCTTCTGCAGTATAGAGAAGAGAAAAGGAAGTATATGATGTTCTCACATCCATCTAACTGAGCAACCAAAATGCTTTATAATTTTTTAATTGATTTGTCTGGAAAGAGTCCGTTCCCTATAGGACTCACAGATCTCCATTTATGTAGGGAAGAAAATTGTAGCCCTATCCCCATGGCTGCTTGAAATTCCATTATTGATGTGATGAGCTCTTTGTTCCTCATTTTGATACAGATAAGATATTGAACTGAAGAAAATACACAAAATATATCTTTCTCCACTAATAAACCGAGAAGTGGTAGTGGTGCCGTTTGTTAATTTGGGATTTATTTTGCTTTGCCAAATGGATTTGCCATTAATTTCACTAAGGCCACACAAAACTCTACATCAGTGACATGCAGAAATAGAGGTGAGATTGTCCAGTAAGTAGTTGCCAGAATTTGTCTTGATGAGGCTTGATGCAGATTTAAGAGAGATAAAGCAGAAGCAGTCTATTTCACTGGGGTGCCAGAGCCAGGGGGACTGAGACTGCCACAATGTGTGGGACCTTTCCTTTCTGAGCACAGCTTGGTGGCAGTCAGCCTTTCCCTGCAGCCCCCACACAAAACAAGTCGGTCAAGCCATGCACGAGTGATCTTGATTTGAAGAGAGAGAAAGAAATTGGATCCCCAAGTCTCAGAGCTGAGGTACTTATGCACTGAACTCTAAGAGGCATTTCATTTCTAACTAGCTTAGAATTTCCCACAGTTTGACAGCAACCCAAATAAAGAAAATACTTAAGGAAGCAAAGTAGATGTGCTGGAAGTTGAGGGCATTACCTGATGGCTGAATGAATTTGACAGGCTTTTCTCCTGTTGTTTTGACACAATCGTGTTTTCCTCTACACCGCTGATGGAGTGCTCTGCCTAACCACGATGTACCCACATTCTGTGGCTCAGCTGAGGGCCACTTTGTCAAATATCTCCATCTTACTCATTCCTCGCCGTGGCCCTCTCCCACTAGGGACCTCCCAGATCACTCTGTCACCCCCAAGACTACACATTTCGGCACTTTATGCCGCCTTGTCTTACCCTTTTTTTCGTGTTTTATTGCTGCATGGCATTTAATGTTATTACTACAGCAAAACTGTATTTCCCTAGAGGGAGGGAATTTGACTTGTTCTGGTCTCAAACTCTAAACTCTGGTCAGTTGTGAAGAAGCCTGGAACCAAATTTGCAGCCCATCTCCAGGAAAGTGTATATAATTGTGTGGTGGATACTGTGGGTCATGACCCTACTCACGGCTCTATCTAATTGTTTCTTCTCCCTCTTCCCCCTTCCTCCTTGTTGTCAGTCTTTTCTAAGTTTCTTTCAATCCTTTTAGGGATTGTATGGAGTATAAATAACCTTCCATATGCTAAGCCAGAAGTTACCAACATGGGTGTTTCCTGATGCCAGGCAAGTAATGTAATATAATGACTCAGCCAAGGGAAGAGGGCAGGGCTTATCTCTGCATAGCTGCAGTCACTTGTGGCCATGCTGGAATGAGGGCCCTTTGTTGCCAAATTTTCAGATTTTTCAAGAGAAGTTAGAAATACAGAGTCTTAGGCAAACTTCACAATATTTAAACATAGACAGCTAAAGTATGGGAATATCCTTGGTGATTCCCCTAACCTGGAAAACATATTTGGGTGCCATATTCAGTTTGTGCACCACCGGTTTGCACAACCTGCTTTAAAGTTTCATTTGGTAGGTATCCAGTTATAATGGAACTGACTCTCCTACTGTGGCTTTCTTAGTATAAGGCCACATGCCATGTGCTGATCAGCAAACGCTGTTGAAGGATTTTGAAAAGACTGGAAAAAAGAAAACTGGTTGTCTAGTTATCTGAAGACCCTGGGCTGTGTCACATCCACTATGAATACACCCTCCAAAATCTGAGACCTTGTTAATGAGCCCTGTCTTCTCTCCCAGATTCTAACTGCTCTTCAGCGTTGTGACTTAGAGGGGATGCCGTAATGCATGTGTGCCTGGAACCCAGGGAGGCAGAGGTCCTCTTTTTCACCCTAATGTGAAGCATGAAGTTAGAATCATCTCTGCGCTCCCTAATAGAGCCTCATGCAGAGCTGTTATCATTCTGGATAAGGGATTCAGGGGCATTTGCATCCATACCCCCCAAATAGTGGTTCCTGAGAAAATTTCTCTGACATGCTGAGAAAAAATAAAGAATTCATAAAGTTGAAATTATTGAACTTATTTTGATATTAATGTACTTTTTTCCTCTGGTTGTCCCAAAATATCTCATTGGGTATATTTACTTGACAAAATGAAAAGTTGGCAACCGGCCAGGCACGGTGGCTCACATCTGTAATCCTAGCACTTTGGGAGGCCAAGGCCGGCGGATCCCCTGAGGTCAGGAGTTCAAGACCAGCTTGGCCAACATGGTGAAATCCCGACTCTGCTAAAAGTATAAAAATAAGCCAGGCATGGTGGCAGGTGCCTGTAATCCCAGCTACTCAGGATGCTGAGGCAGGAGAATTGCTTGAACCTGGGAGGCGGAGGTTGCAATGAGCCGAGATCGCACCACTGCACTCCAGCCTAGGCAACAAGAGTGAAACTCTGTCTCAAAAAAAAAAGTTGGCAACCTTAGAACGGTTCCTGTCATCTCTCTTTATTGTTTCATTTCTAAAAGAGTTTCATTTGGTTGCTACCCAGTTATAATGAAACTGAAATCCACAGTGGTCTGTGAAATCCAAGTCTGTGGCCAGATTTGAGCCACACCCTCAGTTAATGACAGGGCCGGGAGAGGGAGGGAAGGGTGGAAATGACCAGGAACACCAGGTACAGATAGGAAATGTCCATCCTCAGTAAGACGGGTCACCTCTGTGAGGGGTATGTGTCCTCATTCAATCCATACTCAAAAGAGATGTATCCAAAAGCTGTTGTAAGCAGCTCAGGTTTTGGGGGCAGGGGGCTGACCTTTTCTAGTCTTTGAAAGAGAATGTATTACTCTTGAGAAATGTAGGATTTTATTGTCAGTGTGCTTGAATTCAGCAAACAGACCCGGAGATGAACCCAAGGGACAACGGGCTGAAAGAACATAGATGATACCATGGAACTTTGACCTATTTCATATGAGCATCCCTGAGCCTGCATTTGGGACTGGCTGCCTTGTTTGTTTATAAATTGATCCTCATATTGATTCCTTACTTGATGGCTGTGGAAAAGAAGTCTCCTTCTTGTTTGAACTCATGTCTTTGTGAGCTGCCTTTATGCTTATTACGTAAAAGTCTCCCTGATTCTTGTTGATTTGGCAAGAGACTTCCTTGCTGAGAATTTTGCAGGCTGTGGTATGGGTGTAAAGTGGTTTGCTGTAATGGAACAGCTTCCAGAAGAGAATCCGGTCTCCGTTTTGAAATGCCACTTCTTGGAACCAGAAGAATTTATTCTAGGAGGGAGAAAAGAATTATTGATAAGTTCATAATTATTCACAATTATTTGTTGAGTACCCACTCTATACCAGGTTGTATTTTAGACACTAGGGCTATAGTAACCACTAAGCAAAATGCACAAAAATGCTTGTCTTCAGTGGTCCTGTGCTTTATTGGGACAAAACAGATCAGAAACAAAATAAAACTCACAACATATAAGAACATTACATAGTATGTGAGAAGGAGACAATTCTATCTGGAAAGTCTAGCAGAGCAAGTGTGATCAAGAGTTTAGAAGAAGGGATTGCTATTTAAAACAGGGAAGTCAGATTAGGTGTCCTTGATTAAGTGATAGTTGAGTGACAGTGACAACTTTATTTATGCTTTAGAAAGACTACTCTGGCTGCTGTGGGAAAAGACTGCTGAAAAGCATGGAGACCTGTGAGGAACCCATTGCAAAAGTCCTGGCAGGCAGCTTGGAGCAGGGTGGTGGCAGTAGAGGTGGTGAGAAGAGGTTAGATTTGGAATGTATTTTAAAAGCAGAGCCAATGTGGATTTCCAATAAACTGGACCTTTTAATAAAGCTGAGAGAGACTTCACAGATCATTTAGACCCCTTCTGAGGCCAAGTAGGTAGCACAACGGAGTGAAATTAGCTGCATGACGATAGGGGCTCTTAGAAACAGGGTGCATTGTCTTATTACATCAAAAAAATTAAAGTCGGGTGCGGTGGCTCACGCCTGTAATCCCAGCACTTTGGGAGGGTGAGGTGGGTGGATCATGAGGTCAAGAGATTGAGATCATCCTGGCCAATATGGTGAAATCCCAACTCTACTAAAAATACAAAAATCAGCTGGGTGTGGTGGTGGGCGCCTGTAGTCCCAGCTACTTCGGAGGCTGAGGCAGGAGAATCGCTTGAACCCAGGTCGAGGTTGCAGTGAGCCGAGATCGCGCCACTGCATTTCAGCCTGGGTGACAGGGCAAGACTCTGTCTCGGAAAAAAAAAAAAAAAAAAAAATTAAAACACCATTCAAGCCAAATTATATCTGTAAAGTCAGCCTATGAACTTCTAAACTACATCCTGTAAGAATCAAACCCACTCTTTTTACAGATGAGTGATACGGGGTCTTACAAAGTTTATTGACTTCTCCAAGGTCATTAGAGGCAGAATCAGAATCGAAGCCTCAGGCTTCCTCATTTGTAGTTCAGAGTTCATTCATTCCATCTGTACTCGAACCATGAACAGCTTTTCCTCCTTGGTGCCGCTCTGAGTGGATGCCACCCATGTAGAATATTCTTTTATTTTCCCACTGGTGCAGCGTGATGGGTCCATTTTATTTTTCTCTTCATCTCTATCATCAGATGTCATCTTTTAAAACTTGTGAGCCCTTGGCTGTCCCAGCCACCCCCAAAGAACACCCTTGGGATATACTGATTGGCTCACAACAGTAATTGTGAGCAATGAAAGAATAGGCTAACTTAGCCTCCTCCCTAGTTTGGTTGATCACAGCAGAGAGAGGAAGACTAACAAAGAAGGCCTACATAAAATGGGAACTGAGGGCTATCTTTTGCTTTTGGCATCTTGATGGATGCCTAAGGTGGATCAGTATTTGTGTAACATAACAGGGGTACTTACTTTACCTGTGGGGAGAGGAGTGACCACTGAAAACACTGTTCAAAGGGGTCATTCATAGTCGTGCATTTATAAATTTTTTTAAAAATAGCTTTCTTTTCCTATTATAAAAGACATATATCTTGGTATATAGAATAATTTGATATATTTGATAAAGAAGGTATTGCCTGGGAAAGGATGTTGAGATTAGCTATCCAGGGGAACATTAAGTTGTATTTTCATTTTACATTGTTGACAGAAATAAAAATCTTCATGGATTAAAATTTAAACAGAAAATACTTTTAAAAACTCTAAGGAAATTTAACCAATATTTATATAGAGAAAGCTTTTGAAACTTTAAAAGCAATGAAAAAAATAGGAAAAAAACAAGTAAGATTTATCACATGAAAATTAAAACACGAACCCAGAAAAATATTCACAATAAATATTGAATAAAAAGTTAACAACCTTAATGTGCAAAATTATATTTTTCTTGGATAAAAATCCCATGGCATCAAATAGAGCTGAGAGGAAGAGCTCACAGTTCATGAAAGAGGAAATACAAATATGGCAAGTAAACTTCCAAGAAAAGGTAGAACTTCCTAGTAATCAAAGAAGACAAGTTAAACTAAAATGAAAACCCTTGTTTTTTGTTTGTCAGATTGGTAAAGGTTAAATAAAATTTTTAATACGTAAAGTCAGCAAGTTAAGACAGACCTGTTTACATATGCCTGGTATTAACATAACATGGCATATCAGTCTGAAAAGCAATATGGCAACATGCACTGAGAACCTTAAGATGCTGATATTCATCAATCCATGAATCTCACTTTTGGTAACAATCTAAATATCCGCTCGTAAGATGTATAAGTAAATTTTGCTATAGTTATGTTATGGAATGATGTATCTGGAAGTTTATTTCCCTCCACACATACTCTGTGCCACTCCTGTGCTTTATGGGAGTCTATTGTTAAAAATCTCACTGCTTCATCTAGTGGTAACATGTTTTATGGCCCACAGGTGAGAGTCCCATTTATCATAGAAACTTTGGAGTATACATAAAACTAAAAGAGAGAAAAAGACCAGCCATAATCACAACATTCGAAGTCAGCATAGCTAATATTTTCATATTTTCCTTTCTAATCTTTGCAAAGTACATTCATAGTTCAAGAGAGTTTTGCTTAGGTGTCATCTCTCAATAATAAAAACTTCTCAAACTATGGATCAATTATGCATATGTGCACCTGTGGGTACATTATACATTTATATATGATTATATATAAGCAAGTTTATGTCCTATTAGTCTCTGAACCTTTCCATCACATCTTAAATTTTTAAAGTTTTTATAAAAATTCTAATTTACCCTTTTAAATACATACCTGCTGTGTGACGGGATGTTAGAGAACCCAACTCTGTATCTATTTTAACAGCATGGTGGCTTATAGCAAGCATGGGCAATCTTTTATGACTTTGCCCCCAATCTCTCCCAATCTCCTGTAATTCAGGCATTTCACTTTGCTCAACCTTATCTCTGATCAGCCTCCTCACCCATTACTCATCATTTCACATCAGGAATCCACAAGTAAGCAATTCAAGAACCTTGAATGGAACATGAGTGAAAGCTATTTCTGCAGCCTAAACCCCTTCAATCAATACAAGAATGTCAGCAATTCTAGAGTCTAAACTTATTAAATTCTCATATTATTTTTAAAATGCTAGCCCCAGTCCTCTTTGTCTGATTTCTAATCTCTGAAAGAAACAGTAAATGCAAACATAGGTATTTTAAAGGGATGGGGGGGGGGGCGGTGCTTTTCCAGGGTACTCTCTTATCATTTTCCTGACAAACTTACGTGATTTAACAGTTACTGGTAAAACCTTTCACCAACAGTTTGTTACTGTGACAGCAGAAGCACTCAAATTCAGGGAATGTCAAACTTCATCTTGTGAATTCAGACCTGGAAGAAGACCATTTCTTCACTAGAAGTTGGAAAAATGTCACTCTCTGAGACTGCAATAAATGGAGCCCAGGGTTCTGCTTTGTGTACTGAGTGAGAGAATAATTGTGTGATGTCCCTGTAGACAGAGAAGCTGACTATGCTCTACGGAGACAGTGTTTTCCAAGATGTGTTAAGTGCAATTCCAGCTTCTCGGCTTTTGATAGATGTTCCTCTAGAAATGTTCATTGCTCAAAGGCATTTAGGAAAAGATTCATTGCAGGACTTTCATATGCTAAGGTGCAATATGAATCAATAAGCACAAGTTGTAGCACACAACATTTAAACCTGTATGAGCATGAAACCCTTCTTCAAGGGAGACTAGTGTTTTCCAAGGCCTGCTTTGGGAAATTCTTCGTTGGGCACTTTGCTTATGTAGCAGATTTGAATCTTAGTCTGTAAACTCAGATATGCAAGAAATAGAACATTTCACATTTTTGAAATATTAAACTCTGATTTTAATGTCCCCATCCCTCCCAGGTGGCAGGAAGCTTAACTTTGGCCCTTCTTGGCGCTCTGCACTGACCTGTTAGTACCATGCCAAAATTCTGGTCATTGCTCATCTGTCACACTTGGCTAGTTGCCCCTTGACTCAGACAGGGCCCAGGATCCATCCTAAGGTCTTCCCTCAGGATGCTTCCTGGGCAATAATTGAGTCTCTACTGGTGGGGATGGGGTGTAATCTTTTTTTCTGTTTGCCTTCCTGATTCTCTCTCCCTGTACTCCAAAAGTCTTCCTGAGTATACCTAGCATTAGGTTTTACTGTTTTATTTTCTTAATTGATGGCTAGTATTTAAGAACATTATCTCCCTTCTGTATTATGTATTTTAAATAAGAGTATTTACTGTCTTGTATATACTTGTATTGTCTTGTATATACTTGTCTTGTAAGAGTATTTACTGTCTTGTATATCTGAATGGGTCACATGTAGTGCAAGCTTCAAGACTGGTTTGATTCAGCAGTTCAACAGTGTCATCAAAGTACTCGTTTCATTCTTCCTTAATGTTTTGTGACTGTGATATGACATTGAATCTGAGATCTATTCCTTTATGAAGGGGAAATAGCTAGCATTTCCAGGTTTTATATTTGCAACCCACATCTTCCAGTAGAGAGACACAATGGCTTTGGACAACTTTTCAGAATGTTAAACAATCCTTCTCTCGTAATAGCTTCCATCAAACCTCCACTAACATCTTATTGACCTTCATTGCATCACATAAGTTAAAATTATTCTGAAATATTTTATATATGTACTATATATATATAACATTTAAGATATATGAAGAAAAATATAATGCGATTTCATAGCCCCCTTTTAAACTTCCTTAGCAATGCCTCCTATATCCCCTGACAGGGGTAACGTTTCTTTGTGTTTATCAATATTTTGCTTTCCTGTATAATTTTACCCTTTATGTATACAATCCTAAACAATATATTTTTTAGTGTTGCATGATTTTAGATTTTGCGTTAATGATATCATCTATGTGTATTTCTTCTGCCACTTGCCTTTTTGATTCCACATGATTTGTGAGATTCATCCATGCTGGTGGATGAATCTATTTCTTAATTTGTACTGTGATATAGTATTCCATTGTGTGATTAAGCCACAGTTTACTTATCTATGTGTTGTTGATAAACTGTTAAGTCGGCTCTAGTTTGGGAGTGTTAGGAATAATGCTGCCAATCTTCTCTTATACATTGTTGTGCCTCATTGTTGTGCCTGCATGGAAGGGGTGCCCAAATGTACATACATATTTAAGAATGGCATTGCTGAATGAAACCACGAACAGTCTTTAATGTTACTATATAATGCAAAATTATTTTCCAAAATAGAATAATATTTTCAATATAAGTAGAATATAAGAACTCCTGTTTTTCCACATCTTTGCCAACACTTGGTTTTGTCAGCATTTTAAAAAGTTGTCAAATTGGTGTGTATGAATTTATACTTTACAGTTCAATTTACCTTTTTGGCAAATCAATTAGGCTGAGAATATTTGCATTTTTAATTGATATTTTTATATCATCTTTTGTGAAATGTCTGTTTATGATTTTTACCCATTTTGATTTTGTGTTGTTTTCATCTTCTTAATGGATTTGTAGAAGTTCTTGTATGTTCTGCTTACTAATCCAGGGTCAGTTATACATGTTGCAATATCTTCTCCCAATTTCCAATGTACATTTTCACTTTTTGAGATAAATTCTTTTAATAAACTAAAAAAATAAGGTGGTCAAATTATCAAACTATTCCTTATGGTTGATATTTTGTTGTCTTATTTTTAAAATTATTTTCTACTCCAACCTCATATATATTTGTGTATGCATATGTGTGTGGGTGTGTATTTACATATGGACTTATATATTTGGGCAATGTGGTACTGATATATTTGGGCAGTGTGGTACTGACACAAAGACAGACCAATGAGACACTATGGAAAGCCCAGAAATGAATCCATGCATATATGTAAATTTGGTAGATGACATTACAGATAACTGGGAAAAGATAAGTGGAAACAATTAATTTCTATATTCAAAAAATAGATGGAATAAGACCCCCTCCTTCATAACAGGTCAATTAAAGACATATATGTATATGTTTATGTATATATATATATATATACACACACACACATATTTCTGCATATGTAGCTGTATATACACGAATATGCACATATATGTCTTTAACTTAACATGAAGGAGGAGTCTTATTTCATCTGTGTTTTAATATGGCTAATAATTGTCTCAGCATCATTTACGTTTCCCAATAATCTGTAATGGTATCTCTGTCATCTACCAAATTTCCCCATATGCCTGGATTTATTTCTGGGCTGTCTGTGGTGTGCCTTTGGTCTGTTGTCTTTGAGTCAGTACCATATTGCCACTAGTTTCTATATGTTTACAATGAGCTTTAAGTCTGGTTACACAAGTCTCCTCCCACATTCTCACGCCTAGACCTTATTCTTCAGGAATATCTTGGTCATTCTTGGCCTTTTGCATTTCTACAGAAATTTTATAATAGTCTTGGAAATTTTTAATATTTTTATTAAATTTCATTAAATTTATAGTTTTGGGGAAGAGTTGGTATCTTTGTAACATTATAATGTTGAGTCTTTCTATCTATATTTCTATCCAAATCTACTTATTTAGATCTTCGCTGTCTTTCGTCGCTATAATAAATGGTATCTTTCAGTATCATGTACTCTCATTATTGCTAGGCATTCTGTTTTTTTTTTGTTTTTTTTTTTTTGAGATGGAGTCTCGCTCTGTCATCCCAGGCTGGAGTGCAGTGGCGCGATCTCGGCTCACTGCAAGCTCCGCCTCCCGGGTTCACGCCATTCTCCTGCCTCAGCCTCCCGAGTAGCTGGGACTACAGGCGCCCGCCACCATGCCCAGCTAATTTTTTGTATTTTTAGTAGAGACGGGGTTTCACCGTGTTAGACAGGATGGTCTCAATCTCCTGACCTCGTGATCCGCCCATCTCGGCCTCCCAAAGTACTGGGATTATAGGCTGCTAGGCATTCTTTTTTTTAATGGATTTCAGTGTTTAAAGAATTCAAGAAGAGCCTTTGATATCTGGTTACCTCTACTTTTTGAGGAAACCAAATCCCTGATGCAGAGAATGAAAGAGTTTGTCTATCTGCTTGAACGGAGAAGAAAAGAAAAATAAACAGAAAATGTTGCAATTTGAAAGTAATTTTAGTAAATTTGCCTGCCACACCTACATAATCTTATTTAATCCTCACCACAGCGTTCGAAGTTAGGTGTTATTTGTCCTATTTTCATGACAAGGGAAACCAAGGTTTAGGAAAGCCAAGTAATTTACTCAAAGTCACAGAGCGAATGTGTTTATGGTAAAGCCAGGATTTAAAATCAGGTGGATTTCACACCAAAATAGTTCTGTTCATCGCGTAGTACTTTCCCTCGAGCAAGAAGAATGTTCAGAATTTTCTAAGCATTTGAGTACAATGACCAGAATGGATAATCCTTTCTGTAGACAATTATGTGGCTCTGTCTCCCCTCACTAAGTAAGGTCAGCAGACATTTGATACAACTTTATCCATCTCTTCTTGTCACTGTTGCTGGCTGAGGGGGCCACTTGGCTCCCAGGGAGGAGATTTTGCACACCTGAGGAAACAGACAGCAGACAGCACCAACATGCTTCCCCTAGACTGCATTTGGACACACACAGCCAGGCAGGGGAACTGAAATTGTAGAGCAGCAGTCTGTGTGGAGTCATTTTAATGTTTTCTTAAACAGTCAGTGATGGAAAACTTTGATAACAACTCAAGTGAAAGCTTATGGCTGCGAAAAGCCTCCTCTGTGGATCTGACTGGAAAGGATTCTCTGCTGAATATGGCTTAGATGCCTGAGCCCCGTGTTCTTTGGTAAGAAAATTACCGCAAGTCATTCGCCATCTGTGATCCTCAGGGGTGGAATCTTTTGCTGGAAGACACAGTTATTATCAATCAACCTGCGCTAGCCAACAGGCCTCCAGAGCTTCGCGGGTGGGGGGAATGTTGTTACAGAAGAAACGGGAAAGAGGAGCCTTTGTGGGAAAGGGTGGTTAGTATTCTTGATGGCTTGTCAGAGGCAGTAGTGGCCATAATCAAGTGAGTGCAGCACTTGAGCTGGTTCAGAGCTGCAGTGCCTGGAGTCGTGTCTGCCGGCAGCTGCCGGAGGCGGAAGTGGCGTCCATGGTAGCCACTTCGTCAGGAGGGCTCCTCAGGTTTTAGAGCCAGAGCACAACTGTGACTCCTATACCAGGCACACTGGACCTCAGGAGCCTTACTGGAGTCTCCTCAGAATTCACAAAAGAAATATGAAGAATTAGGAAGAAAGTTTACAAAACTTAGTAGAGATCCTCTTTATAGATGCAACTTGAGAAACAGCGCACAGATATAGGTTACTCGACTGGAGGAGTTCTGTGTTTGTGTTTTCCTATTATAAAGAGTTCGGGAGAAAGTGGGGTGCTTGCTAACCATTGGTTCTCTCTCCTGTCTTCTCTTCCTTTTCTCTCATCTTGCCCTTTGTCTTTTGCCATTGCCCCTTTTCTCATTTTTCGTTCTCTTATTTGTTCTTTCCTTCTCTCTCCACTTCTCCTTCGCCTTTTCTCTCTTGCTTCTTTCTCTGCTTCACTTCATTCTCCCTGTTCTGTCCTCTCTTCCAGTCGCCCCTTTCTCCACCCCACCCTTTGCTATGTTCTGAATTAGTGATTGCCTAAGTGGAAAGTTGGAGACAGTTTCAGAAATCCTATTTATTTTAGTTCATCAGTTGTTACTGCTTACTTTTTGTTTGAATATATTTGGGGTATATTCTCAAAAATATGTTGATAATGGAGTACAGAAATTCTGGCGACTGTTACTCTCCAATGTCTCTCTTTTCTTCCTAGAACTAACTACTAGTCCTTTCCAGTTCGGGTAGATGGATTATATTTCTTGCATAGTACTTTCAGCATTTATCATTTTTGGTAAATGAATACCTAATGTGCCGCTAGGGAAGCTAAATTCATACCTATTTCAGCTGGGGTGAGCACTGTGACCTTCTGTTACACATACCTATTGCTGCCACCAGAGACAGAAGATTGAGTTGGATGCACTATGGGTAGAGACAAGGGCTGGTGCTACTTACTTATCAGAAAGGATTCTTGTAAGAATTAAATGAAATAATGGGCATAGAATTTAGAATTAAATAATGTTATATGCATGGTATGCTACAAAGATTTGGATTCAGACCTCTTTACAAATCTCAGATTCGTCATTTACTAGCATGCAAACTTGGGCAAATCACTTTATTCTACTTGAACCTTTTCTTTTCTATAAAATGAGGTCAATAAATAATATTCATTTACAAATTGATCATCGAGGCAAATGAGATAATACATGAAATCTCCTAAAATAGGGTAGATGCTCACTGAATATCGCCTTACTTCCCTCCACCCAACTATGCATTTATTTATCTGTCAAACATTTATATTATGCTCACTTTATGCCCTGCACTGTTCTAAGAGCTTTATAAATTTAACTCTTTAATATCATCATAGTCCTTTGAGTACTTACTATTATTATCTCGTTTTGCAGATTGGTAAGCTGAAGCAAAGAGAGGTTTAATAACTTGTTTAATCCTCATGGATAGTAAGTAGCAGAGCCACTAACTGATATTTTTGTGCAGACACCTTAATTCAAGCTTTTTTCTCCTTTAACTGAAGATATTATTGCCCTGAGATATTACCTTGAAATCGATATAGATTTTTTTCTTGAGTTTGCAAATTTTCTCTCTTAGAGGCCTGAGGAAAAAATAGCATTAAACAAATGCACACTTAATTATGAGTTCATTTTCTGTGTTAATGTAGTAAAGAGGTGAATGAATGTCATAAAATGTACTCTCATTTGGTTCCACCCTGAGAGAGCCGTTGGATTGCAGCCCCAGTGCTTTTCAGCAGGGAAGCTGGCCAGAGACGCCTGCAGCCTGCTGGGGAGTGTGTGGGTAGCTCCTCCAGCAGTGTGCCTGCACTCCTCATCTGCACAGAGCATGCACAGTGTTCAAAGGCACACAGATGGGGACTCAAGTGGGGCCAAGATCACTGGGAAGAGTGTCGGAAAATGAAACCTGGCCAACAGACAGCACCCTTCTGTTTAATCAGAAGGCTGGAGCCAGGTCCAGAGAATAATGACTACAAACTGGCTGTGCCTTGGGCCTATTCAGCATCTTGTTCTCATTTTCAAGTGTTTGGTTCTTGGGAAGGTCTCAAACTTCACTTTGCTACTCGATTATGCTGCCTATTGAGGAATTTTCAAGGCAAAGTGAATTCACGTGACCTGGATTCATTATTATTTAAGATTATTAACACATTTTTAGACCGAATTGGCAGTAAGGAAAGGGAGGAAGGAAACATCTATTGAGGTCATACCAGGTGCTGGGTGCTGTAGTGGGCACTTCTATGCATGTTAGCTCAACTGACGATACCAGAGAAGTGGAAATTACTTCAGATTGTCATGAAAAAGACAAATGGAGAAGGTGGGATGCATGAAAAATAGACTTTTAAAATTCCTAAATCAATGCCCTCAAGTCATCTAAAATGATTAGAAACAGTCTATAATTGTCTTTTATGAGGAGACAAGAATTATATGTGTTCCTTGTTTTTTTCTCCTTCTGCTTGCTGAAGAGTTCTGGTTTCACTTGTCTAGTCCTTTTCCTTCCCTTTGTCCTGCCTTGAGAGACTGGTTATATTAAGCTTTTGTGAGGAATTTCAGGTGAGAGGGAATGGAGGAAGAAAAAAGAGACTTAGGGACACATATTCATACCCATGTGTGTATGTGTATTTATGTGATGTATGTATAATTTTATATATGTGACAAATACATACACATTACAAATGCAATTATACTATACTTAATCTTTCATATGTTTTAAATCCTTCAAGTTTATTATGAACATCTCCCCATGTCAACATTTAAAACCACAGTATCATTATTAATATTGCCTAAAACTCTATACTCAGTATATGTCAATACTTGATTATTGGATATTTAGGTAGTTTCCAGTTTTAGTTTTATCAATAGTGCAGCAGTGACATCTGAACAAAGTCATTTAAAATGGCACCAGTTACTGTTTCTCAGGGATCAGCTTTATTGTGATTTTTCTTAAATTAGAGGAATCGCCTATATGTTCAAACTAATTTTTTAGATTACTAGAAATATTCTTGTAACAGTGTCTTATGGAGAACCCACTGTATAAAACCCATAGAAGTGTACTTCCCCAGCCAGATGCAGTGGCTCACACTTGTAATCCCAGCACTTTGGGAGGCCAAGGCAGGTGGATCACTTGAGGTCAGGAGTTCCAGACCAGCCTGGCCAACATGGTGACATCCCATCTCTACTAAAAAAAAAAAAAATTCAAAAATTAGTTGGGCCTGGTGGCACACACCTGTAATCCCAGCTACTTGGGAGGCTGAGGCAGAAGAATTGCTTGAGCCCGGGAGGTGGAGGTTGCAGTAAGCTGAGATCAAGATCACGCCACTGCACTCCAGCCTGGGCGACAGAGCTAGACTCTGTCTCAAAAAGAAAAAAAAAAAAAAGTGGTACTTTCCTCCATGAGTTGCCTCCTGCCCCTGAACGCCCCCATCCCTCAGTGACCTCTGAGCTTCCACAGTACCCAAGAGTGCTCCGGAACAATGGTAAGACCACTGAGCTAGGTACTAGCTTTGTTTTGTTTGTTTGTTTGTTTGTTTGTTTCTATATTATTATTTGTTGATGTTACAGAGTATAGAAAATTTGCTTTTTTTCTTTAAAAGAAGAAACTATGTTTTCTTTTTTTAAAACAACTCACATTGAGCTTTGCTATACTACTTTGTTACCTGAATTGGTAATGATTTTCTTTTTTTCTATGTTATAATAGAATCTTTATATTTAAATAAACTTAAACACTTTCAGGCGCTGTGGTCTAGAGCTCACTGAAAGTGTTATGTGTACATGAGCAGGACCCTCAAGAGCCAACCTGTGTTTTTTGTCTCATTAACTTGGAGGAAGGCATGAGGGGTCAGGGCCTACAATATCACTTGGAAATAAGGAATATAAAGAAAATCTGGCCCGTTTGGTAAAACTGTGCTTCTCCATGTCTTGCCTCTTTTGATCTCTTGCCTAAGTTTTGTTTTGAAAGGTTAACACTATTCATCTTGTCATGACTTTAAATAATCAGATTACTTTTCTATGCAACAATGCTCTGTTTTTCCTAAGTTTCCTATTTCTTCAGTGATTCTGGGGTGGGATGGAGAGTGAATAGAAATACAGGCATCAACCTTAGTGTTTTCATTGCAATTGTTTTATTTGTGCCCCTCAAGGTGAACCTCTCTGAATGAGTGTGATCATATATCTCACATACTTGGTGTTTTTTCTTCAGATGTTGGGATTCAAATTGTTTGGAAATTTCACATGTTGTAAACCTAACTTAGTGACATCATGTGACCATGTATAAGGGAACCTTTATCATTATGTTATTAGGAACCTGATCTCTTTGTCATTCATCTATTTTTTGCCCTGGCTTGTTGGAAGATGAGAATCTTGGGATTGGATCAAACCAATGGAAATGCCGGAGAACTGAGTTAGAAATACATAGGATGTTAAAAGAACAGAAATTTATGCTTTAAAGTATTACTACTATTAGATTTGTAAGTTTAATTTTTTTTCCTCTGGTGTTAAATAAATTGCTCAAAGATCTCTGACACCAGAAGGAAATTAGAAGGTAAATGTATGTTGATAACACAGAAGGATCAGAGAGGAAAATCCACTAGCAAATAAAAGAAAATAGGAAGAGTAAGTAAGTACATCATTGTAAGCAAAAACTGACAAAAAGGAAAGTTTGAAGCCAGAAACAGTCAAAAAGTTCTTCTAAAAGTAAGAAAATGTTTATGACGGGCACATTGGACATATTTTCTATTCTATTGGGGTCTGGAGAGATAGGCAAGTATGAATGAACAGGTGGAATTTAGTTGTTTTCCAAAACTTGAACAAACAAGAAAGGGTATTTTGGGGTCCAATTAGCAACATTAAGATAAATTTTATGTACTGGCTTCCTGGGATTTGTGCCTTCAATTTACAAGTTTTGCTGATAAAGAAGAAAATCAATTTTATTTTATTCTATTTCCCAGGAAGATAGCAAAATGCTTGAGGATTTTTTTTTGCAAGAGACTTTTTAATTAGGACTATTATAGAAATGAGTTAAACAGCCAAATATCAAACCTGAAACGATCTCCTGAGGCAAGAGTGTACATGATCATTAGGTTTGGAGGCAAACTATTGTTAAGGATTCTCATATAAGGTATCTTAGTCTCCACAAGCAAAGGTGATCAAATCCAGTTGAACTTGCTTCACACCATATGCCATTGTCCTTCAGTCCCCCAAGCAGACAAATCAAGCTTGATTACATATGAGATACCAAGGCATCCAGAGAAATGATAGTGGGTGTAAGTCACGCCACAGTAGGGTGTGGATAGGTGTTTCTGGATACGGAGATAGATGGCCACACAATCCTGCTGCCTTCACCCAGCCAGCTCTCAGCTTAAGAGAGGCAGGAAATGAGGCAAGGAAAGCAAGATCTGAGCCCTTCCTGGAGCTCAGCTGCATCCTGAGGCAGATGTTTAATGGACTAGAAATGATCACATAGAGAATTCCTTGTGTCTAACCTAGAACTAAAGCCTGTGAGAACACACTCTTAATTTATTTCCATACTGAAGCTCTAACCAGAAGCTTAGATCTTTGCATTCCAACATAAGAAAGAGACAGGGGTTACCAAACTAATCTGTGAGAAGTAAAAGAATGTGTGAAAAAATAACATGAGCCCCAGAGTCTAGAGCAGAAGTGGATAAGATGACCTTACCTATAGTCTTCTAAGCTGAGACAACAGGAGGCCAGGCCCCTGGTCGGGAGGATGGTGTGTGTGTGTGTGTGTGTGCGTGTGTGTGTAATGTGACTTACCCATTAGGCACCATAGGTGCGGTGCCTTGGGGCCATGGCAGTTTTAGGGCTCCACAAAAATGTTTTAATCTTTTTTAAAATCAAGAATAAAAAATGAATCTAATAAAAATAATGAATATTTATTAATGAATTCAGCATAGATTATATAAACTTGCCTTATGCCAATGTAGTCCTAAAATATGTTTTCATATTTTTTTTTCTGTAGAGGAAGGTGCTCATGAGGGCAGAAGTGACTAGGGCCAAAAAAGTCATTGTGCAGCTCTGACAGATTGAATGACCATGAGAGAGACACAGAATGACAACCTCCTGATAGATAGATGCAGAGAGATTGGCAGAGAGGAACAGAGACAGAACAGCGAGAAACAGATACAGGAAGATACATGCAGAGTGAGAAACAGGGACAGAGAGACAGAGGGAGATGAAAACAGACACACATGCCCACACACAAAGAGGGAAACAGGCAGACACACACCCCCGCGCCCCCTCCCCCATCTGGACCCGCCCCACCAACATCCTGACAGATACAGGAAGGCAGAGAGAATGAGACAGATGGAGACACAGGAAAGACATGCAGAACCAGACTGACAGCCATAGGCTAAGATGTCACAGGGAACATTCTACTGGAAGGAGGCAGCCATCAGCTTGGTCTTACTTGTTTCAGCCTCCCAGGATCAAATATGTCTGAAGAGTAACAGGCCTTTCCATCCACTCTTTATTTTTAGCCACAGAGGAAACAGTAAGAGAGAAGAGGGCAGATGCTTCTGTTTACCAGGATTTTAATTGGCTACCTTTGGAGCCTGTGGGCCTAAGCTATGACTATTGTCTAGAAGCTTTGGGAGAAAGGTAAAACCACAGTGTAAAATCACAGTGGAAGCTTGGAGCTGAAATGATTATTGTATCTTCTCTAACCCTATACCCAGTAATGATGTGTTTGTAACGCCAGTGGTCCAATTTTTTCTGCAGAGTGAACAAACCAGTGGCTCCCCCACTACCTCCATAGAGATGTTTTAACACAGACACATTCTAAACAGCAAACTACATCAGACGCCAGTCTCCTATAAATGCTAGAGAGTAGGCCTCCTCCTGGCCTTTATTTTTCCATGTTCCTGGATACATGAGAGTCTCAAGAGGGAGGTTTGATGCCAACCCCTGCCCTTGACCTTGGGCAACCTTCTTCCCCTTTGTGGGTGGAATGAGGTGCCATGACTTGTTGCTTTTATTCACAAAGTGCCTCACTTGTTGATATGAAGCCACCGGCCTCATGGCCATGCCTCAGCCAAACCAACTGGGAATTATGAAGATTGGTTTGAGGCAGGAAGTGTCCTGGCTCTAGACCTAGGACAGCTGCTTTGATTGTGAGTGCACCAGGAAAGTGGGACAATTGAAGCCTGAGGACCTTGTCATTTAATTGAAAGTCACAGAGTTCCTTTTCACCTGTATCATCTCTGGAAAACTGGAGAGAGATGATCTATACAAGACCCAGTAAGATACACACCATTTAAAATGCCCTACAAGAAGTCACAGTGAAATGAAATAATTTACACCAAAAGGTGTATGTTCTTCAATCTTCTCTGAATTCTGGACTTCTGATCTTGCCAGAGATAGTTGTTAGAAGAAATTGATAACAACTTTTTTAAAAAGAAACAAGTTTTAAAACTAGAACTAGCTCAGCCTTCCCTTCATTCAAGGTTGGATAAGCAGTAGTCAGTGAGAACTTGGGAAAATAGTCTTGAAGAGGAACTGTGTTCACATGTCCTTAGTCATGAAAATCATTTTTAGGTGAAGTGATTTCTCATTTTGCACAAATGATTATAGAGTGTGTCTGTTTGTGAACTTGGTCATAATTGCTGCCCAACATCATTATGGCGATAATTTGTTTAGCTAAGAGAATAAGAGCAGTTGAAATTATTTTTAAGTTTGCATTTTGTCAGTTGTAGGTTTTCTTTTTTTTTTTTTTTTGCATTTGATGGCACCAGCTGAGTGTGGGATGGTGCACAAATCCCCTCAGAAATGGAGTTATTTGGTCACAGTAAACTGAAGCCTCTCCCCAACCGCCAAGATAACAGCAATTACTTTGGATTCATTTTAGTAGGTGTGAAAAGCTCATCTGTTTAAAAGATGAGTACTCTGGTTTATATAGGATCCTCTGGTAGCAGCAGATTAATTAAAGAATGATTCTATCATCTCTAGCCCAAATCGCAGGCATTATAAAAGCCAGCCTGCTTTATGACTGTCATGTGAGAAATGTGCACACTGATACCCCAGAATTTGAGCATTGTTAAAAGTTAGTCCATTGGGTGTGTTTGTCCTTCACATTATCCAGAGCATCTGCCAGTTTCTTCTTTCTTGATTATATGCACCTTTGCAAACAATAGTACAGTTAGCAATACTCTTCTAAGTGTGCCACATTTAATTTGGGGTGAGAATACAGCTTTAATTCCATTTTACAGATGAAGAAATGGAGGCACAAAGTTGTTAAGTACCTTTGTCCAAGGTCCTAGAGTTTGTGAGCAGCAGAAGGGGTTTAGCAATCAGCCTGCCTTGGGAGCCATGTGCTTATTACCTACAATTCACTGCCCAACTGAGAAGTAGCATGGGAGATCACCTCTCCCACTCATCTTTGAGATACTGATTCGTTATTTGACTAAGAGGCCAGATTCTTCTGCTTACCAGGATTTTAATTGGCTACCTTTGAAGCCTGTGGGCCTAAGGTATGACTGTTGTCTAGAAGCTTTGGGAGAAAGGTGAAATCACTGTAAAATCACAGAGGAAGCTTGGTGCTGAAATGATTATTGTATCTTCTCCAACCTTATACCCAGTAACGATGTGTTTGTAGGTCCAATTTTGTGTTTGTGGTCCAATTTTTTCCTGCAGAGTGAAAAAAATAATGGCTCCCCCACTACCTTGATATGGATGTTTTAACACTACACATTCTAGACAGCAAACTACATCAGAGACCAGTCTCCTCATCCCTGGAGGCATCACACTGTGTGCTGGGCCCTGGACAAAGTAACTAGAAGTATAAGTTCTAAGCAGTCCTCACCACCAAGGAACTTGTGGTATAAGAGAGGGAATGGCACACATAATTGTCAAGTCAACCCTTATTGCAAAGAAGTTCAGATGGGTGGTGCAAGCAGTAACTGCTGTGGAAGCTCAGATGAGGAAGAAAACAGGTCTGGCTGAATGGTATGGGTCTCCAAGAAGAGGGCAGGATGTGTGCTTGTCTGAGTTTGGGGATAAGATTCAATTTTATTCTAAAAAAAATTGCACTTGGATGAATAGAGAGAAGAACATGCCATGTGCAGAGATGTGAGCAGGACTCTGTGAATGTAAAACACGGGTGATGGTCAGAGTCAGATGGGAGAGCTCTATTTTGGGAGTCCTGGATGAGAGGCTGAAAAGATACCCACCGACCCATGCTCTATTATAGCGAGCAGAAAAATGAACACATTGTGCTTTGCTCATTTCATATATGAAAGTGTGGGGCTCAAAAATCTGATTACTGTGTATGTCACGTAGAACCACACTTCCCCCTCCAAAGTACGTCTCATGCCATTGTATATTCTCATCTTGTCTAAGAAGAAACTGTATCTCTAAGTGCCATAAACTCCAATAAAAGCAGGTTTGTTCTTTCCTCCCACTTGTGTTCCTGAAACCTATGTTTATAGGACCTTATGTTACTTACACTTTGGTGTGTTACCTTTAATCTCAACCTCTATTTGCTACAAACACCACTGAAAGGTGACAGTTTCATGTGGGATAAACTCTATTGATCTCTGTCTGTAAGGCAAGATGTTTTTCTCAAGCATTTTTGGACACATTTTCTCTGAGAGGTAGCATAGGGCAGTGGTCATGAGCATAGATGGAAGTCAGACTGTCTGGGTTCTGATCCCAGCCCTGGCACTTATTGCTAGGCAACCTATGGTATGTACCTAACTTCTCTGTGCTTCCGATTACTCATGTTTTTAAAGATTAAATTCAGGCACCATGCTTTAAGAAGCACCTGGCACATAGTATGGAATAGTTAGCTTAAATCATGGGTTCCCAGTGGGGGTGATAGCACCCTTAAGGGGGCAAAAAGTTTAAATTCAGGAATGGTTTCATTAGGAAAAACATTTGCTTAGCGAGGCTTCTTGCGGGGCTGAGGGGTAAGAGGGATGGGTGGAGAGGAAAGAAGTGGTCCAGAAACCCTGGGTTGCACCAACCCCATTAAGTTGGACCCGATGAAGCATTGATAGAAGGAATCCCAAAAGAGGTTTACATGTTGTACTTGGAGGCCCATAACCAATAGAGGGTTTAATCAACAGGCTTTTACCTAGGGCCTGATGTAGGCTCCGCCTTAAGGCCATCACATTCACTGTTTGGTTATGTGCACAGGGAGGGAACCAGTGGAAGCCCAACCCCCCTTCCACAGAGTTCTTGAAGCTAGTCGTGAAGGGAACAGAGGGAGGAGGGAATGAGTTGCTTTGCCTGCCTTGCCTGAGGTGGAAATGGCTGTGATAGATGTGGTGTGACCTGGGCAGAGTGAATAGTAAAAGTTCACATCTACCCAGCATTTTCTGTTTTTCAGAGTAGTTTCACACTCATTATCTCACGAGCACTCTTTCTCTTTTGAAATAGTTTTTAGTTACACATGTAGTAAAGAAATGCATTCCTTTATAAGAAATTGAAGTATTACTGATAAAAGTAAAAATGCCCCATTAGCCACATCTGGTTCCAGTTCCCTGCCCCCTCCATAGGATTAACCCCTGTTAGCACTGCGTGTGTCCAGCACTTGTTTCTATTCATTTATGCTCAGGTAAAACTATTTTAAAAAGTACACTATTGCTGTGTAGATCCTTTAACACTTAGGATATCAAACTATATGTAATTTTCTACTTCAAGCTTTTTTTTAAAATCATAATATGTCTTGGAGATGGTTCCATAATAAAACATTCAGATCTACCTCACTCCTTTCAATGACTGCATGCCCATGGAATGAATACCTCATTATTTATTTAGCCATCTTACTTTCTGGTAAATACTGATATTGTTTCTGTTTTGATTTTTTTAACCACAGCTACGAATGCCACCTCTTTGGGTATGTGGGAACGTGTCTACAGCTGCTCATTGAGGCAGATATTATCTTTACAGCAAAGGAGACTGAGGCCCAGAGAGGTGACACAGGCAGTGAATAGCATGTCCAGGACCAGAAGCCAGGTCTTTTTTGTTTCAAATCCAGGTTTGATGGATTTTCTTCCCTCATTCCACAGCTACCTCCCACCCTTATCTCATACTGGGACATTTGCATCTGGCAACTGATTTCCTAGCAGTAACATCCCTGGGGTGGCCCTACATGTTGCTGCTCCTTTTCTCACTGTAGATAATGGATCAGCTGCTGTGTGTCCCTGAAGGAAGGCAGCTTTCAGGAGGTGGACAGCTGTGTGTGAATAAAACAGGGGAGGAGGGGATCCACACATACCTGTCCTGACCTATTTACCGAGCGAGCTGTTGAGCCAAAGCAGCACCGTGTTATCTAACCACAGCTAAAATTTGAAAGGTCCAACTGAGAAATGTCAGGAGGAAGTAACACTTGAATTATTAAGGAAGTAGGTACTAAAGGAGATGGAGAAGAATAACCTATGAGACCGGCTTGTTTTGAGCAGGAAAGGAGGAGATGGATGTTCTAAGTGACCGCCATAACTTTAAAATAAAGTGGTTCCTGAGGCCTACTAAATGTTTAAATTTCAGAGAATCCAAGCTTCTTTTTGATGAGCCTTCTTCAGTATTTTACAACGGCATATCGACAGGGTTTCTTAATTTAAAATCCCCAGCACGTTGGAGGGGCGGGCTGATTGAGGCTGCAGTGCCTACAGGCAGGGTGCCCACCTCCATCAGCCACGCCAGCCGAAGGGGCATCCTGCAGCTCCTCTGTCAGAGGGATTCCTGCCGGAGCACCTCCTGGCAGAGAGCATGAGGCCCGGCCAATTCAATGTGGCCTCACTGCCCCAGCCCAGCCGGGACACTCCCCAGGACCCAATTAGATTGGAAATCACATCCAAGTATGTTACAATCACCAAGTTAAAGAGGAATAACAGACATGAAAGAATCAAGTGGGAAAAGAACATTTTGGATCCCGAAAGAGCAGGCTGCTTGTCGGAGTTCTGACGAACCGAAACAAAATAAGTAGTAGCTCCTTAAGCCTCTTTTCTAACACTGCTGGGATTGGTTAGTGTAGAGAAAAGCATTGAAATTGCAAAAGAAAAAAATGCTTATTGTTCCTATGTTCAATTTGTTATTTAATATAACTTGTTTTTTAGGAATTTAATAAAAAAAGGGAGGGCATCATTAATTTTACATTCTGCAAGAAAATGAAAAATGATCTGCTGATTAGTGATGTGCAATTTGTTCCTTGAACATCTCCAGTAATGTGTGAATGTCACATTACATAACACTTATAATGATTAAACCAGAAGATGAAATAAGATAGGATAGATCTTGTGTTCTTTCCTTGACTGGTGGACAACTCATCTCATTAATCTCTCTTCGGCTTGCAGCCTTAAATTGAATAAGCCGTGTTACTGGGGGAGATTTATGGCCAAAAGACTTAGCAGCCTCACTGAGGAAATCTTATAGCACCATTTTGAGAGCTCTCCAAGATAATTCTTGGGATTTGTATTAATTGTAGCTTGTCATAAAACATTGCCCAAACCAGAAATGAGCAATGAACCTTCTCAGGAACTTAATATTACAGCAACATTGAAAATATGCACTTCTTGATGTTCCATCTCATGAAATGTTAAAACATTCTGAGTCCCAATTTAAAATTATTAGATTAGAAATGGTAGCTTCAGTAGAGTGGGAAATGATAGCTTCAGTAGAGTGGGAAATGATACACTGATATACCTGGGCACTGAGGAATGTTTGTAGAAAACCAGTGGGCTTTCAATATCACAAGGGCAGTCCTTCGCAGAGCAGTGAGCAGGATGTCCCTATGAAATGTTTGTAGAAAGAATGAACCAACTGGTAACCATGAGTCCTCTTTTTAAAATATAAGTTCTCTTTGTGGTTGAATTTCTGACACTTGGTGTATAAGTACCAGTAAGTAAGATTGGCTCACTTGTTGCCATTTTTAAAGGAAGTGCCTTGCCACAGCCAGAACCAGTAGCCTGGAACTAAAGTTGAAAAGAGGTTAGATTTAATAAGTCATCCAATATATACAAGATTTCCCTTTAGCAGTCATCAGTAAGCCTTGCTTGATGACTTATTCCATTTGGGGTGTTCACTTCCTCTCACCGTAGCATGTTTATTACTGGACTCTGGGCTCCTTGAATGCGATTCTGTGCCCTTTTCTGTAGCCCCACATGTCAGTTATGCACAGGACACACTAAATGCTCAACAAACACTTTCTGATATATAAAACCAAAATTATTGTTTATATGAAGTCAAAATCTACCTCCTTGAACTTCCATTTGGTGGACCTAGTTCTATCTTCTGCACAAAAATAAACATGTCAACTCCCTCTTCCATGTGAGTATTTTGAGGCTTAATCACTCCTCAAGTCTTCTCTGTGCCAGATTAATCCCTAGTTCCCTAAATTATTTTCTTAAGCTGCCATGTCAATCATTTTGTGCTTCCTGGTCAACTAAAACCTCAGGTTTTTCTTAAGTAATATAAAGGAAACATTTCCCCTCATCTTTTATTGGAGTCATGTTTTCCTTTTAATCTTTTTAACTGAATCCTACTTACCATTTTCAATTTTAATGATACTGTTTAACCAATCTTTCTACCTTACTGAGAGTTTTTCAAATGCTGATTTTGCCAATAATGCTGTTACCATGGTGTTGTATCTTTTGCAGATTTGATCAACAGAACTGGCATCAGAAAAACACAGATGCTTTGGTAGATGTCATCAGGGTCCTCATCTCTCCCTATGCTGGCATTGATCTATCACCTTATGTGATCTTTAGCCCCATACAAATTCTCATATGGCATTAGAAGTAACTTTAGAAAATATTAAATCCATTTGTCCTCTCTATTGATACTATACATGAGGAAACTGAGTCCCAAAGAGCCCATGGCCACATTACTGGTTAATAGAAACACTCATTAGAACTAAGGTCCAAGTGACACCAAAGGCAGGTGTCCTTTCCTGTTTATCATAGCTGCCAGTCTTTATATTATTCACAAGGTCAATGCAAGAAACATTTAAACATCTTGTTGGAATCCCAACATATTGTGATAGGTTTCCTATTACGTGAGGGTTATGTACCACTGTCAATTAGAAGATAAAACAAAGTGGTGGCCTTTTTTATCTCTTATTCTAAGATCTTCAGTAAAATTCCTTCTGTTTCTAAATATAAAGCTTTAAAACAGGCTATATTGATGTTGCGAAAGAACTGGTACATTATAAGTAGAAGTGTGTGTGTATGTGTGTGAGGGAGGGGTATATACATATGCATGTGCTTTATATCATAATTAAAGAGTGGAAGAAACAGGATTCTTTACTGGTCAATGAAAACTTTTCAGAGGAAGGCAAACTGGTCATTTATACAAAACCGTTTGTGGAGCATGTAGACTTCCTTTGCACTCACTAAGAAAGCACTCTTTTTAACGAGGGACTATACATTTGTTCAATGAAAAGAAAATAGCTCTTTGTAGCTTGCTAACGGAATTGCTAACTATTCTTCAGATAGGAGTCTCATTGTTCCCACTATTCAGTATTTAAATACACATAATGTCATGTCTTTACTGCCATTAGTCAGTATTTTCAACGAGCTCTTTTTATTAAATTTCTGAAACCCAGGACCAAAGAACACTTTCTCTTAGGTATATATTATTTGTTAGAATGGAAACAATCAATACATTTTCAGAGTCAAAAAGCACTGGGAAACAGTTTCTTTTTTGGTCTGAGCGTATTTTTTATTTAAAAAAAAACCTTTGAAATATTTTGTTTTATCAGAATTGTTTGTAGGGAAAATGTAAACCTCACTATTGTTTAACTGCAGTCCAAAGAGGACTATCATATTGCACTTCTAATCCAAAAATGAATTGAACATAGTGGTAGGCTTACAGAAAGAGAGAGAATTAGATTTGATTAGATTAGCTTTAACCTGCCCGGAATAAAACTGTCTGCCTTTCCTGTTATTTGTCAGTGTTTATAGCGGGTTTCGTCTACAATGCTTTCACTATTATTTCAGGGCAGTAAAAGGCAGTCAAGCAGAAAAGACACTCATAAATGTCAGAAAAGAGTAAGTTTTTTTTGCATTTCAAGGGCTTTGAAGGTCAAGTTCAACCCACTTAACGGAAGCAGAGTGATGGGTATGTGGTAGCATGTTGTTAGCTGCTGCGTTTAGGCATATAATTTATGTGAAGTTAATGCACTTGTCCATCACTCTGAGAAAGCAAAAGGTCCTGGGAAGATTCTATTTACTTTCTTCATTTTGTTCAACTTTTAGAAGGTAAAATAATTCAAATTTCCATAATTTGTGATGGGAAAGTAACATGTTTAACTTGTTAACAGCTGAGCAGGGTAGAGCACTGTAATACTTCCCTGACTCTTCCTGTTGTAATTTGTTTCTTCTTCTGAGCAGCTGCCCCACTCCATGCTGGGCAAAGGAAGAGCTCTGTTAAGAATTTTTGCAAACCAGTGGGCATTTTTTTTTTCCTCTGGAAGCCTTTATTGAGATGTTTTCTTTTTCTTTTTCTCTATGAGGCTTTATTTTTTCCCACCAGGGAGCCTGAGCAATTATAGTTTAAAGCTACTGAAGATAGATATGTTCTTTGATATCAAAGAGCTTCTTGAAGATTTTTCAAACTAAAGAGACCCAAAGGTTGTATTTTAAGGTGTTACTAGCATGGCCCTTTGTAGTTGAAAACTCTCAGAATGTCTACCAAGTGTATTATGCTTTGTTTGGAAATGTTGGACCTCGGTACTATTGCATTTGGTAAAAGGCAGGGTGTTAGAATCTGTGTGTATGTGTGTTCCTACTGCTGCTCAGTGGAGTCTCTGTAGTTGCAAATTGTTTCCCTAGTCATGTAGGATGACTAGAGAGAGAATAGGGAGTAAGGAATAAAATCGACATTTATTGAGCACTCACTATGTGCTAGAGGCATAATGTATGTAGGGGATAGAAAATCTTATCTCTATTCTTTTGGTTTTGTTCCCACCTTGAATTGAATTGACATAGACAGATCAATGGGAGAAAAATGTATTTAATACAAATTTTAGGTGGCACAGGATCCTTCATGAGGAAATGAAGACCCAAAGACACAGTTATTGTTGAAGACTTACATACTGAACTGGAAAAAGAATAGTGAGCTGTGAAAAAGAAAATAATTATGTGGAGAGACTAGAAGATAAGACTTATTTTAACAAGGTTAGTACAGAATTTTCTTAGTCTCAGCTTCCTGTCCGTGATGATAAGAATGTTGCTTTCTTTCTACTATAGGGAGGGGATCTTTCACATGAAATCCATAGGGGAATTTCACCTCCTGCTTTTGGGAAACAGATGGAGGGTCGGAGTGATCTTGCACCTCCTATTTTTCAAGTGCTTTTAGCTCAAAATAATTATGCCAAAGTAGCATATGTGGGGGTGGTGTGTTCTGAACGTTTTTATGCATCTTATTTCTTTCAATCCTCATTTACTCTTAGAAATGGCAGGTTACTATCCTCATGTTCCTGATTAGAGAATCAGAAAGGGAAAGTTTACTTGCATTTGAGTCAAAACTGGTTTCTTTAACATCCATGGTTGCCTCACTAGAATAGTCTCCAGAGGGGAGGAAGTGGAGGAAAAAGGATGAAAACTAGGAAAGCAAAGCAAACTTCTTGGGAAGTGTGTGTGTCTGTGTGAAAATACATTTTTGTGCAATGAAATGGTTTGAGTACTGTAGCTCTGAGTTCTTTCGTAGCTTTGAGAACTTTTACCACTAAATGGTAGAAATTCAGTTGTTCTCTTTTCTTTCTAAGGAAATGTCTTTGGGTCACCCCATTGAGGTGCTGGCTTGCTGCCTCTTTCCTGGACTTCTTTTCTCCCATCGACCCTTCTCTTCTTCTATTCGTCAATTCTCAATCTGCAAATTCCTGTTGCCTTTCATATGTAGAAAATTCAGTTCTCTCTTTGTTTTTACTGTCCATTTCCAGACCATGCTTTATCTTAGAAACCCCAAATGTCCATAGCAGTATTTTACTAAACGATGAACCATGAATGTGTATTTAACCAATGAGTGTTGAGTGCCACCTGTATATCAGATATTATACTGGGATGACATAGTGGCAACCAAAACAGACACAGTTCCAGCCCTTGTAGAATTTCAACTCTGATGAGAAAGAAAGGCATTGTGTTATTTTATAATAAATATATTCTAGTTTTTCCCCTTTATACTTTCTGCTGCCATCAACTTTATTATTTTGGGAGAAAAGATTAAATTTCAACCCTATATCTTGTATGGTGCAGTTGCCCCATAAATGTGTGTTGATTGGTGAAAAACATCAAATCTCTTTAGCCCTCATATTTTCTTGTCACAAAAGTATTAATAATATTTTGTATTAAATGGTCATTGAAGAAAATCATCATGTGTAGTTGAGCATCAGCATTGGTCAGCATCTGTATAGAACTTGAAAGCCTATAAAGGGAGGACTTTTATGGACTTTATCAGAAGTAAGCTTCATAAATCTGTGGAGAAGGGGCTCTTCTCTCCATTTTGCAGTTGAGAAATCAGTAGATAGGAACTAATTTGTCCAAGGTGGAGATGAGAATCTCATCTCTCCTGTCTCTAAATCATCTTTTCTTTTGACTATATGGTCTCTTGACAATAATTTAAAAGTATCTCAATATCCACAGCAATAATTATTTTTTGCCTGAAAATTACAGGAGCAGATTATTTCATTCATTTAATGTATTGATTCACCAACATCTCTTGCACATCTAATATGTGCCAAATAATAAGTTTCCAGAGCCAGGGGTATGTTGTCCTTTTCCTTAAGGCATTGTATTCTAACTTATTGGGGTAGACAGAAATATGACTAAATAAATACAGGATCCTTATTTAGGATATATAAGGACACATGACATAAGTATAGAATAAGATATCCTTATGGTATAATGGAAAGATCATTAGCTTTTTAGGTGAGCCTGGTTTGAATCTTGACATCACCAGTTACTAGCTGTTAATTTGAGCAAATCATTCATCTTTTTAATGAACAGTTGTCTCAACTATGAAGTGGGGGATAAAGGTATTTACATACATTGTAGTTGTAAAGATCAGAGGTGATATGTGTACGAGACCTAGCATGATTTCAGAAACATAGTAGATGCTCAATTAATGGTACTGCAATTTTATCATGTCTATTATACAGATATATAATTTGTACTGTATCTGTTTGTTTTTTATCTACATATCTAAATTGTCTTCTCTATCTATCTGTCTATTCCTCAAGAATCAAGAGACTAACTTCCTGAAGAGACAGAAGAACAGCTAGGAGAAGTATCAGAGAAGTAAAGTTTTTAGGGTTGTACAAAAACTTAAGTTTTGTACAGAAAAAAAAACTATACTAATATATGTGGCAATTGAAAAGTATGGAATTTATCAAGAACCACAAAAAGCTTACCATGGTTAAAGTATAGGGTACAAGTTTGGGAGGCTGAGAGATGAGGCTGGAGGAACAGTCAGAGGTCAGATTATGAAAGGGCTTTTATAACATGTTAAGACACTTGGACTTTATCTTGCCATATAGACAACTCCCTCTCACCTAAGTAGGAAATGACAAGCTGGCAATTAAAGTGCTTCAAATAACGTATCTTAGTATGTGGAATCCTTAATTGTGTAGAAAGAGGAGAAAATCTATCTAAAAACTTACCCAAGAAACCAACACATGGTATATACTGAACAAGAATCCTTACGATTGATGGGCAAAGGAGAGGTGAGATTTCTAGTGAAATATAAAATTAGAAAGTATCATAAACCAAATCCCAGAAGCAGCATGCAGGGCTGAAATGTTATAGGCCAAAGCACCCTCGGGCAAATTTTGTCCGTTACATGGTAAGTTCTAAAGCAGCAAGGACAAGGCTCAGAGTAACTAAACCCGGATGGAACACCTGCAGTTTTTCCCTGAACGTCAGCATAAATATTTGACAATGTCTTCCTTTCTGTGAAGGGGCCCTGTCCCAGTGGGAGTGGTGTCTGGTATCCCTTAGCAGAAGTATTTGTTTTCTTAAGCTTTTCTTTATGTCCTAGAGGTGGATTCTAAAAGTCCCTAACGTATTTTGATTTTGAATTTTCACAAAAGTATTTTTTTTCTTTCACAGTAATTCAGTATAAAAGGCAATAAAAGTGATGTATCCAGAAATATTCAGGACCTGCTATCAGCACCACATGGGAATAAACTATCTTGCCACTTGCACATCCCATGGGAAAAAAGAATCACAATCCACATATAGGAAATATTGCATGTGTTTGCCTCCGTTTTGCTTGTATTGTCTGCTCTGCTGAAAGGCAGATTTTTTGCAGATAAAAGCTGCCCTGCGTTGGTGAACTGCTCACCTATTTTACTCAGGAAGAAAAGGCTTTGTGAAAATCAGGAGCAAAGCCTGATTTGCAGAATACCATCTAAAAATAAAATGCATAAAAATGTCAAAATATGCTAAGAATACAGGGCCAGCTTCATGCTTTGAAAAATTACCTAGCAAATTCAGCAAATGCTGTTTTTAAGTGAATGTAAATTATGTGTTTTCGAAGTTTCATCTTGTGAATTGGTGGCTAGGTGCTGAAGGAGACATGAGGGTGTGGAGGCGGCCTTTCTCTTCTTGCTGCACTAGGGCAATAGATCTGTGGTTAAAGCAGATGAACTGGGAAGCTCTTGATCAGGCGTACGAAATACCCAGATTCTTGTATATTTTCTAGTTTGTGTGCATAAGGCTTCTGGCTTGGCTGCTCTTGCCAGTGGGGAAGCATTAGTGAACAAAACAGATACAGCTTCCAGTTTTCAAGAGCTCACAGTCTAGCAAGTCACTGCAACTTTAAAAAGGAGATGTACATGTGTGGTTTAAGGTATGGTGGGTAAAGCCTTTAGGGGTTGTAAAAGTTCAGTCACTGGGGCCTAATTCTGCAAAAGAGAAATTCTTCCCAAAGCTGGGATACATTGAGTGTCTTGGGCACCAGAGCAGAAGTTTTAGTTAAAATATTAAGATCCAGCACAAAGTTACCTCCCACCAGTTGAATCTGTTTTTGAAATTTGGAGAAATGGCCTCTGTTTCTCCACAACTATGTATTGGTAATTCTTCCCTGGGGACTAACTTCATATATATATTTTCACAATAATGCGTACTGAATAAATCTGAATATTTTGCTTATGGAATCAACAAATAATCTCCAGAGAAAGTTTCATTATGCAGTCATATATAAGATATGAAACAGATTTTTTCCCTTTATTTTAAGAAATATGCATAGCATAAAAATTCTCAGGCTCTCTTTGCTTTGTGTAGCACCATTTCTGATAAGATACCAGGTTTCAACAAACTAGCTCAGTGGACATTTAAAATTCCCATTGTGAGTGCCAGGGCTTAGTGGAAGATGTTTGACCATGTGCGCTAACCTATCAGTGTTCATCTACATATTGGGAGACTGAACCTGATCTATTCTGCACAACTGGACGGAAAAATATGGAGGTGGGTTCTCAGCCAAGGGTTAAAAAAGGAAGTAATCTCTTTTGCTGTAAACTTTTTCTCAGCAGGTGTAAAATAGCTGCAATCAGGTAGGCTTTGGTAAGTGGCAGCTGCTATCTGCCAAATTGAAAGATCAGAAATTCTCACCCTATTTCTGTTTCAATTATGTAGACAGTGGCTCCAATTTTCAAGTGTCTAAAGGCATGCCTAACTCTGTGATAAGAAATGGATGTGGGCCAGAGTGGGAGCCATGTGCAAAGCTGTGCTGCAAACCCTTTTTCTAGTGATACCAGCTCTAGACAATCAAGGTCCCTCGGTTATCATTATAGAGTCATTAAACTCAGGAGCCAGCAGTGATCACTAAAAAATGGATGTACAGATGAGGAAACTGAGGCCTAGAGAGGTTAATAATCTGACTTGTGGTCAGACAGCTTGTAGACTTATCTAGATATAGCCTCTGTCCTTAAGCTGCTGCCTAAGGACAGCTAAGTGCTAAGTTTATTGCTAAGTGGTAAACTGATTAGTATCACAACCACCTGCAACATTATGTAGAGAGGATTCTGAAGTTGCATCCTGATTCAGGCGGAAATAGTGCTATGATTGATTAGCAATGTCTGCCTGGGGAGAAGGTGGGATATGGTTTGCTGGGTATTTGCTGAATTTGGTTGAATGATGATGGCTGCTTTGTAATCACGATTGCTACAGGATGTGAAGTGTGCTTCAGTCAGAACAAAGTGCTCTGAATCTTCTTGGAGGGGCAGGACAGTTTCACAGAGGAGACAACATTTGAATTTGATCTTGAAGGACAAGTAGAAGTTTTCCTGAGAGAGAAAGAGGAAGGAAAGGAAAGAAGACATTGCATGAAGAAAGATTAGCTTATGTAGGCAACCTGATATGTGGATAAAAAAAGGAAATTGACGATCATTGATTGTCTGCTATGTAATGGGCACTAAGCTAGGCCTTTTCTGTGTTATCTAAGTATTTAATTTTCATAATGACCCTTTGGTTTTACAGATGAGGAATCAGAGAAAAAGAAAATTAAGATGTCTGAGGTCATTCAGCTATTAAGTAGAGCTAAGATTTTAATTCTTGGGGCTTCAAAGTAACTTTAGTGGCAGCAACTCAGAGGAACAGTATAGGTAAGGAAGAGTGGATCAGAGAGGCAGAGATCATTAGTTTGGATTTGGACTATTGAACTTGAGTTGCTTCTGGGACATCCAGATTGGGATGGCTAATACTGTTGGAAATCTGGCACAGAGTGATCTGGTGATAGTTTAAAAAAAAAATCAAAGGCTCTTTGATAACAGACCTTGTGCATTTTACATCTAGGTTCCTGCCTAATAGTGGAGATGTTTCTGCCTTTGCTATTCTAGCAAGGGAAACTATACGTAATAAATGAATATGCTTTATATTGTTTTAGTGATTCAAATGAATGTCAATGCAATATTAAATTCAGAATTGATAGGAAAACTGTCCTACTTAGAAATTCAAGAGTTCTTGGCACAATACTATTTATTATCACCATGAGACCTGTGCTGTAGCAAAACTCTGCTTGTGTTTCAGTGAAAGACTGTTTAACATGCATGTTTCACTCTACCGAGGTTCAACTTTGACCTATAAGAGGACAGTGTATATTCCTTAGAGAGATGCTAGGAGGTACCACAATTGATATCTATGTATGAGAAGTGGGTGGGATATGCCTGCATGAGCAACATAATCTAAACCAAGTTCAAAAAAAGAAGTTTTTTTTTTTCCACAGGTGCAATCTTGACAAGAAGAAAAAACTCAAAAAGGCATTTTGCATTGGTAAATTCTGATGTCTTGGGCAGCTTCAGGACTGTTTGTCATGCTTTCCTTATGGACTTCTGGTTATGCCTCCTTAAGGATGTGGGCTGAGGGATAAGCATTTAAAATAGTCCAGGCACCATTTCTGATTCTTTGTTCCCTAGAATGATGATGGTGGTGGTGGTGGTGACCACAACGGTGACAACAATGATACCACCATATTTCATTGATTTTTAAAATGTTTTCCCACATTTTCAGCTATCTAAGAATACTTATACTCAGTACTTCCTTGCAGTCACTGTCAGCCTGCAACAAAGTTAAATTTGTCCACAGAGGATTGGCATTATTTCACATGGTCACCTGGGGTCACTACCAACCTGAGACCATTTAAAGTTATTTGCTGAGGTGTTTTGTTTGTTTGTTTTCACACTGTCAGTATGAACTTGTATCAGAAACCTGCATGAGTATCTGCTTGTGGTTCAAGTTCTCAGGGAAGATTATTTTTCCTCTTTCTCTTCTTGCTGTGCCTTTCTGAATGGAAGCTTTCTTTCTGGCATATTCTAGTGCTAAGGGAATAGCTGTTTGGTGTTTCAGCTTTTTGCAGAGGTCTCTTTTTAGACTCCCATCTTACTTTTCTTTCTTATTCTATTTAGAGTAACAGTGTGACTAACAATCGATGGTCTCTTATAGCTGATGAACTACTGTAACAATAAAAGCTAACATTTACTTAGCACTTTCCTTTTACCTGGCAGTGCTCTAAGGGCTTTTTATATGCGATAACTCATTTAAACCTTCAATAATTATATTAGATGGGTACTCTTATTTTCCCCAATTTTAGGTAAGAAAACGTATGCTGTGTGCCCAGGGTTGCACATATTGACTCACTTAGTGTTACCAGTGGAGGGTGTCCAGGTTCTGGGCGTTTTGAACAAAGAATTGCACAAAACACACAAACAAAGCAAGGAAAGAATGAAGCAACAAAAGCAGAGACTTATTGAAAACGAAAGTACACTCCACAGGGTGGGAGTGGCCAGAGCATAAGGGGCTCAAGGGCCTGGATGCAGAATCTTCTCAGGTCCAAATACCCCCTAGAGGTTTCCCATTAGCCTCATGTAAATGAAGTGGTGTTCACCTCATGTAAATGAAGTGGTGGTCTGCAACCAGTCCGATTGGTTGCAGAAAGCAACCAATCAGAGGCTGAGTTACAAAGGTCACAGTCCTATGCAAGCTTTCTGCAACCAATCAGAGGCTAAAGTGATGTTACAAAGTTACATTTCTATGCAAACGAAGACTTGGCCCACAATCAGTCTGATTGGTTGCAGACAGCAGTTAATCAGAGGCTGAAGTGAAGTTTCATAGGTCACACTCCTATGCAAGCATCTGATTGGTTGCAAAAAGCAACCAATCAGAGATACTTTCCATTTTCAATCTGCCACCTAGAAAAAGTGGGGTTTTGCAAAGGGAGTGGTCTCTGGTCCTTTTGTTACCTAGCCAGTGGAAAGTTAGGGTTTTTCTTTCAATTTAGTCCTAGGAAGTCAGCGTGAAACGGCCTTAGGTTCCCTGCCTCCAGACCCTATTCTCTTGCCTCATTAGTGTAACTTGACCACCTGAGTCTACAGGTACACCCCCTGGTGAGAATCCACTTTTAGCTTTGTAAAGTACTTGGCATAATGCCTGATACTTGCTGAGTACATAGTGAGCTGTTGCAAGTCCCTTCCACTAAAAAATAGGCTATTGTCCTTATCAGAAGAATAGGATACTCTTTTGTTATCTATTTCTCATTCCATGATATAGGATTCTAGCTTTAAGTGTTGTCAATCTCAGACAAGAGTTGATTATCTAAAAAATATGGATTCTTGTAAGCCTTTTCATTATGTGCCATATAAAAAATGTTGCTCCAAGCAGGTTTACTAGTTTATCACCATTCAGATTTACAAGTTCTATCAGGAACTTCAAAGCAATTTCCTAGTAAATTTCCTAGTAAAAAGTCCAGTTTAACAAATGTTTAAATTTTTCTCACTTCTCTTTATATTTTAAATTTTTCTCACTTCTCTTTATATTTCACACCCTAACCCTCTCCCTCACCTTCCCATTCCCCACCACATTCACCTCAAATCTACACAGAAATCTTAAAGTGAGATGAATTAAGAAAAAAAAAGAAAATTGCCTTTTTTCTTTTATGAAAAAACATATTTTTATAATAATCTGAATCTGAAACTTTTGAAATAATTTAGGACTTATATTTAGAAAAAATCATTTAATCCCTCTGTCCTTCCTTCTTTCTCTCCTTCATTCTTTCATTTCTTCCACAAATATTTACTGAATATTTTCTGTTAAAGACATTGTGCTTGATACTGCCTTATGAGATATATTTCTCAGATTTTGCTCATGTCCTGAAGAAATTTTCAAAGACAAAATTAAGGGGGAATCTTTCTCTCCTTCCCTCCCTTCCTTTCTCCCTCCACTCTCCTTCTTCCCTCTTTCCTCCATCTTCTTTCTCCATCCACCCCATCCCACCCCACCCTTATCCATGAACTAGAAGCCAAGGAGGAACAAATGCTTTATGGGGGAAACACTCTGAGCAAGTTATATTGGAACTTGCAGAGATGAGGATGGTAGAATACAGCAAGGGGGCCAGGAGGAGCAGCATGAACAAGGTCACAGTAACTGGATAGCAAAGGGGCTTTAGAGAAGGCTGAGAAGTCCAGCTTGAAACATGGAGGACAGGAAAGGGAGAGATGGGAGAGGAGACTTCCCTTCTCACTTCACTTGTTACAGAGAGATGCCTGTGAGGTGTGAGGATAGATGCCATTTAATGTAAGGTCATGTAGATTCACAGAAAAATAAGAGATTCCAGCTGATGTCATTATCATCGTAGTCATTTTCATCATTGTCGGGATGCCTCTGGCAGGACTTCCTCCCTAATGACACCAGGACCACCAGAATTTACACTTATGCTCTGCTTCTGTGTCCTGAACACCTTGGAGGTACGAATGGATTCTAAGAGACAAACTTATCTCGTTTAGAGTGAAAAGATGACAAGCAGAGGTTCGCAGAAGCCACATACAACCAATGAAGCCTATAAGGTAGCTGAGAATTAAACAAAAGCACCTGTTCCGATTACCTTCATTGTTCCCGGTTAGTTAGCACCTCCCTTTCCTCAACAGAATGCCCGGCGCACAGGGGTGGGATCTGAGTGAGGGCAACAGGTGGATTGGAGAACATTTCTTCCCATAAGTAGTAGGATTTGATGGAAAAACAAGTAACTTCAGGGTAATAAAATGATGGAAAGTCCTGATGGGTCAGGTCCATATCTAATCTTAAGAAGGGCAGCCTTAGGCAGCATAGTGGGTGCTAGAATCATTGGTACCATCAAGAAAAGAGTAGTAATGTGAATTTCAAAGAAGATCACTTTGGGATAATGAACAGCATGACAGAATCCGGGAGCCTAATGAAGAAGATGTGATATAGTAAAAGAAATATATTGAGTGTAGGCTTTGAATAGGGCAGAAGGAGTGGAACTAGAGAGGCAAGAGGAGATGTGATTACGGAAGGTCTTGTATATCATACCAAGGGTCTGCACTTACACTGTAGAGTCCAGAGGGATCTAAATGTAGGATAGACAGGATCAGGTTTGATTTTGGAAAGCTCAGTCTGGAGGTGGTGTGGCCAATGTTTGGGAAGTGGTAAAGACTCTTTCGGGAAAGACAATATCAAGAGCAAACATGGACTACTTCATCAGGTATCACCAGCAGATATTAAATTATCAGTACAAAACCCAGCAATTATTACTTTCAGATCGGCCTTTTTTCTCTTACTAGGAGAATATAGTCCAGATAGAGTGTACGTGCATGAATAATCATCATAGTCTTAACAGAGGATGAAGTTTAATGAGTGTTATCAGTTAGAGAATTATTTATATAATCTCAATTTTCCAGACAAAGAAATAGAGGCATAGTGAGATGAAGTGACTGCCCAAAGTCATAGATCGAGAAAATGGTAAAGATGACTTGAACTCTGATATTCTGCCTCTAGAGCCTGTGTTCTAGTGTGTGAATTAACTAAGTTGTTAATTGTTATTCATACTAATGGGAACATTCTCATATAACTGGTTCAGAAATTTTAAAAACTGGTACCAGCCTTAGGTAGATTTTGTAATGCAGTTTGTCAGTAACCAAAATACCTAATTCATATGGAAAATTAAGAGGCTGGTGTGAAGCATGATAATTACATTTACTTTGAAATCAGCAATTTGTGGATAAATTTAATTCATTTTGCCCAACTCTGGCTTTATTCCCGGCATTAAAAAGACAACTACAGGGTGCACTTGGTTAGCACTCAGGGAAAATAAAGCAATTATTTTTCCACTTCTGCTAGAGAACACTAGGTACCCTTTGTCAGTCAATTGTATAGACTCTTATTGTAGGCAGTTTGTAGGAACCAACCTGATGGAATGGGTATGTCTTCCTCTTTCAGCTCCACAATCCAATGACCCTTTTGTTCAACAAAGACACAACTAAACAACAAAATGTTGGTAGTTAAAAAAAAGTTTAAAAGTAATAGGACGCCTTCAACATGGTAATCTACTTTAAGAATTTAGAGCACATGTCAGTATGTCACCTTCAGACATGGTTATAGTCCAGTAAGAATTACAAATCCAACAAACAAAAATCAAGGCAATAGAGTTTTCATGGGTACCACTGTAATAAATTCTTCTGTGCAAAAAGCCAGTCCTAGAGAAAAATTATAGGTAGCAACATTTCCTGAGGAACTTTTTTCCCAAAGGAGTTTTTTTTTTTGGGGGGGGTGCAGACATTATTGAGAAGTTCAAGTTAACATGAGCATTATGACTGTATCAGATGACATGATAAGAGGTTACATTGAACTTTCTAACACCTATTCTTAAATTATAATAAAAAAACTCATTGAGTTTTTAACATGCCTGTACATTTTCTCATTTTATTCAGGGAGTAGATTTAGGTTTTTCTGGCCTGACTGGATTTTTAAACTGCTACAAGATAACATAAAAATAATCATGGCTATATTCACTGAGTTTGTTTCATTTTGTAAAATTATGAAAAACAAGTTTATCTCATTCAGTCTCTTTAGAATATTGATTCAGTATATCTCCCTTTATAGAGAAGAAAGAAAGCAAGGATTTTCACAAGATAGAGCTGAAGACTGATATTGAGTACATAGAATGAAGAGCCCAGAAAGCAACGTCTCTCAGTGTGGCTGGACAGATAGACACAAATAAATTTCATCCAAAGGGTTAGTTCTGATTATGAGAACATGGGAGCCTCGGGCCTTCTTTACTTACCCATACCCCTAACAAATTAGTGGGGTTTTTCCTAGAGTTCACTATCGTTTAATAAGCGGGATACACCCAGATTTTTGATTCAACGATGAAATAAAATGAATGAAGGTTTTATTTATATACTCTGTGCTTTGCTACTTCAACTTTGTGCAAATAGAAAGAAGCTTTATTGCATTCAGAGAGAATTAGATTTGGAACTTGGTCAGTGGCACAAGATAGAACTATAACATATTGATGAGGCAACTTTTTATGTGGGAAAATAATTAGCATTTGATAAAATCACAAAGAAGCAATGGGTAGGGACTCATCAATGTGTGAAGTGACTGAGCACTGATACACATAACACAGTTGACATTGTCTTTAATATTTATTATTGAATAAATGACAGCATGTGAACAAAAGCGTATGCTTTTCACACTAGTGAATACTTGGTCATTAAACAATAGTTAAATAAAAAACACAACTTTATACCATTGGTTATAATTTAGGAAAAAGAAAACAAAAACATCTGGCAATAGACTGGATTAAAAGTTAAAGATTTTATTTTGTGGTTAAAGACTACTTCTACAGTAGAAAGAATAAAAACATATACATATTAATATAGATTGCAAATTTGCTAGGTCCGGATCTTTGCACTTGTGTTCTCTCCCAAAATAATGGATTTTCTGTGGATTTTATTTTGGAATAGGTATTTCTCCTGTGAAGTCTGATAAATGATATTCCCACTCTAAAGAGCAAGCAGCTAGAATGCCACGTTTTTGATGCATATTTTTGCAGCACAGAGGGGATTAAATTCTAAATGTCTCAGCTGTTAAAGGCCCCTTCAGACTTGCCCAAAATGAAGAACAAAGAAGGAGAAAGCTTTCCCTAAAGCAATTCTTCAGATCTATTTGGGCACAGTGACATTTTCTCAGAACTTATATGGATAAGTTACACTGAACAGTTCAAGGGTTTGCAGCTGCTTGGAATATTTAAGAAAAAAAATCTCTAGTTCTTATGCATTTCATATGGTCTGACCAGTGCTCAACACTGGCTAATGTTCACTGAGGCTGTAACAATCAGTAGTTATATCGTAATAGCTTTTGTTTCTCGAGAGCTCATTATGTGCCCGGTACTGTGTTCTGCATTTTCCACTCATTGTATCACTTAATATTTATGCTTCTGATCTTAGGGGAATGACTGTTTATATTGCATATATGCCATTTTTTTGCAGTATGAAAAATTTGTTGAGCCGAGTGTCATACATTATAAACTGACATGTACTTACTGTTGTTTAATCTAATTGGTGGTTGTTAAATCTAAAGGATGTTCTGACTACTTCAATAAAGGCAGCAGCAATCACTTCCATGAATAAATCATTAGACGTAGAACACATGTGTAAACAGGTAGAGTCTTCTAATTTGCTAAGTGTTGATGGACTCAAAACAGTTACTAGAACAAGCCATAGATGGAATACATTTATTGATGGAATAAGTCAAACAACTTGAAACAAGGCATTGTGGTGTGTTAAATGGTAATTCAAATAAAATGAAGTGATTGATACATTTTTACTTGTTTGGAAAGTGGAGAATATTTTAGAATTGCAAAACATTGCACTTTTATATACATTTATCCTTTCATTATCCTAATGTAGGGTAGATAGGACAGTTGATTGCATCCAACTTCATTTATTTGGCTTATTATCTTTTGTTTTATGATTTTAACTCTGTCTAGCATCATCTCCTACCACTTAGAGTCTATGTATTCTTCTGACCAAATGACTTCAAGGTTTCTGACCAAATTATGGCCTTTCAAACTGTTAATCCCTCTGCCTGGAATGTCCTTCACATCTTCTCTTGGCGAGGCCCCCGCGGTCCTCAGGACTCTGTTGGAATATCACCACCCCAGGCAAACATTCCCTGAACTGTTCCTCCTACACTCACCCTTCCTCTGGCCTCCCACAGCACCCTGTGTATACCCACATTAGCATCATTTGACACCTGGTATTACAGTGTTCTATTTACTGGCCAGCTGCACCAAGTTGTGACTCTTTGGAAGCATGGCGTGTCTTTTATGGTTTTATTTTGGTTTTTTCAGCACCTAGCCAAGTCTACACAGAGTATGGACTCAATGAGCGATTTTGGCTTGAAGATGTAAATTCTTTAGTATGTATTGCATGATATGCATGTGACACATGCATGTATATCATGCATAGTAGTACTTTGTTCACTTCCCCACCTCCCACATCCCTACGACACACACACATTCTCACTGCATTCAGCGATGTGTAGGCTTCTGTCTCATCCATGGTTTTCATTGTAGTTGCTGAAGCTTGAGGTCACGATCTGGTGGAAGTGACTACTAGAAGAAGGCACATGTGCATTGTATTCTGTTGTACTTGTCATCTGGAGCACACAGTGTACTTGAAGGTATGCCTTTTCTAGTGGAATTTCAGAGTGGTTTCATACTAGCACTATGAGAACACTTTCATGCTAAACAAGAAGGGCAAAGAATCAAACCCGGGCAATGTAACAGAAACTGAGCTGGGGGCCTGAGCTGCAGAAGGAACCTCTGTCCACCACAGAATACCACTCCCAGTGGCACACAGAGGAGAGGGTGTCTGGCTTCTGCTCTCTGGTTGCTCCCTTCACCCTCTCTGTGCTCATTACTTGGTTCCCTTTGATAGAACATGAGAGGCAGACATGGGTTGCCAGGGAGCAGGCTTTTACAACTGCTATTTCATCCTGTTTTGAAATTTCTCTCAAAATGGTTGACTTATTTTTCTCTCATGTATGCATACGTATGTGTTGCTGCACACAACAGTGGATTCAGAAAGGCTATCCACATCTTTGTCCCCAAACCCCCAGCCATGCAGTGCAATGTAGCAACCAAGAGAACCAGAGAGCCGTGCTGAGCTCTGAATAAACAAAAGCACAAGTCCCATCTGGGTCTCCTTCAAAGCAAGCTGCTATTTTGCAACAAGCTACCAAATGACGATTAAGAAAAAGGTTCTTACCTGTTTACTTAATGGGTGACTGGCCTCTTTGCTTTTATTTAGCCATCTGTTCTGGTCTATGTTCCTTTAAACTTGTAAGATCCATCACTTCATTAAACTGTTACCTTGACACATTGCAATGTTGTGGACATAATGATTCCACAGAGGAGCAAATTAAAACAGTTTTTCATGATTAGAAGGTTAAATGAGGTAAGGCTGTGGTAGTTAGTGGTGAGATAAGGGGTGTTGAGGAGGCAGAGCTCAAGGGACTTTCAGGCGATTGGAAGATTAGGCTGGCGAGATGGAGGGCTGGGGCTTTTCCAAATTATGGGAGGTGAGCAAGAAGCAAGACTGCCTTTGGGTATCGCTGACTCCTGGGGGACTGGTTCCACTGCCCATACAGAGGCTGTGACCCTGGCCCTGGGAGGATACAGGAACTGCCTTCAGGTTTCTTGACTTCCCTAGGAGAGTCTGCGAAGAGCAAAAAAACTAATTCCACCGGGTAGTGGTAAGCTGAAAATGCAACAACAATAAACATTTTGGTCTTTCTCAGACAGTTATGTGGCTTTCCTTAAGTTCGAAGAAGAATCAGGGGGCCCAGCCCAACTATATGAAAGAATATTTTATTGTGTCTTTACCCTGCACTTCATGGCTTCAGCAGTCCTCCTTCTTGCTCTAGACTTACCTTCCACCTGACTCCTTGACAGTTGGTGAAAACTAGAAAGTCAAGGGCTTTATCTTTTTACTATCTTATGTCAGTTCCTGCTCTGACAACTCTGGTTTCTCCTGATATGACCCATAATATTGCCGTCACATGGACCCCAAATCTGAGGAATCTCTGAATTTTCCGTCAGCCGCTTCTGTCCTGTCAGTAGCCCAAGTTCTATTTCTCCCACCTAAATCAAGTTTCTCACATCTTTTTCCACCTTGTTATTTCTTCTTCTTCTGCCCTAGTTTTCATCCCTCATTACCTCTGTCCTAGGCAATTGGGATAGCCTCCTAACTAGTCACTGCCTACCTATACTCTCTCCCTGCTCCAAAGCATCTTAAACACTGATGTTTGATTATAATTCATAACTTCCCCCCACCCCGCCTTTTTTTTCTTTTTTAAAAAATTATACTTTAAGTTATGGGATACATGTGTAGAATGTACAGGTTTGTTACGTAGGTATACATGTGCCATGGTGGTTTGCTGCACCCATCAACTAGTCACCTACATAAGGTATTTGTCCTAATGCTCTCCCTCTCCTAGCCCCCCACTCCCTGACAGGACCTGGTGTGTGATGTTCCCCTCCCTGTGTCCATGTGTTCTCATTGTTCAACTCCCACTTATGAGTGAGAATATGTGGGGTTTGGTTTTTCGCCCCCATGTTAGTTTGCTGAGAATGATGGTTTCCAGCTTCATCCATGTCCCTGCAAAGGACATGAACTCATCCTTTTTTATGGCTGTGTAGTATTCCATAATGTGTATGTGCCACATTTTCTTTATCCAGTCTATCATTGATGGGCATTTGGGTTGGTTCCAAGTCTTTGCTATTGTGAATGGTGCTGCAATAAACATATGTGTGCATGTGTGTTTATAGCAGAATGATTTATAATCCTTTGGTTATATACCCAGTAATGGGATTGCTGGGTCAAATGGTTTTTCTGGTTCTAGATTCTTGAGGAATCACCACACTGTCTTCCACAATGGTTGAACTAATTTACACTCCCACCAACAGTGTAAAAATGTTCCTACTTCTGCATGTCCTCTCCAGCATCTGTTGTTTCCTGACTTTTTAATGATTACCATTCTAACTGGTGTGAAATGGTATCTCACTGTGGTTTTGATTTGCACTTCTCTAATGAATAGTGATGGTGACCTTTTTTTCATATGTCTGTTGGCTTCAGCCAAAACAGATAAATAGACAAATGGAACAGAACAGAGGCCTCAGAAATAATGCCACACATCTACAACCATCTGACCTTTGACAAACCTGACAAAAACAAACAATGGGGAAAGGATTCCCTACTTAACAAATGGTGTTGGGAAAATTGGCTACCCATATGCAGAAAACTGAAACTGGACCCCTTCCTTATACCTTATACAAAAATTAAGATGGATTAAAGGCTTAAACATAAGACCTAAAACCATAAAAACCCTAGAAGAAAACCTAGGCAGTATCATTCAGGACATAGGCATGGGCAAAGACTTAATGACTAAAACACCAAAAGCAATGGCAACAAAAGCCAAAATAGACAAATGGGATATAATTAAACTAAAGAGCTTCTGCACAGCAAAAGAAACTACCATCAGAGTGAATAGGCAACCTACAGAATGGTAGAAAATTTTTGCAATCTATCCATTTGACAAAGGGCTAATATCCAGAATCTATGAAGAACTTAAACAAATTTACAAAAAAATAAAAAATAAAAAAATAAACAGCCCCATCAAAAAGTAGGCAAAGGATATGAACAGACACTTCTCAGAAGAAGACATTTATGTGGCCAACTGTCCCCTTTAACAAAACAAAATTTCTTTTGGCTTTCCATCACCTAGCAAACTCAGTATAGATGCATTAGCTTGATATCTGAGGCAATTCAGAATAAAGTTATCATTTGTGTTTCTAGCTTTTTCTCCTTCTTCGTGCTCCAGTAAGACAAACTACTGTATGCCTATGTGTAACTGTATGTATTCTTGTCTGCGTGCTGTTTCCTCTCTCTGGAAAGCTCTGTTCACACATATCTGTCAATTAAAACACATGCATTTTATCAAGCTCAATTTCAAAGACATCTTTGCTTTCTCTCTTCTCAATCAGATGCAGTTGTTCCTGTTTTTCTTCCATGGCAGTATGTTTAGAGGAATGTTCTGCTGCTTGGCATAATTTTATTTTCCTCTTGTTACTTTTTTGAATCTTACTTTTGCAAATCCTACAGCACAGGCAGAGTTTCCTACTCACACAGGGTGCTAGATACAGAAACAGAAGAATGAGTGATAATGATACTGTGTCTACAAGAATGTGAACATCCATTCATTCATTTATTTATTCATTCATTTGTTTCACTCAAATATTCTTTGAATGCCTGTAGTATGTAAGGTACCATGTTAAGAGCCTGGGATACAGAGATCAAGATGACACAGTACATTCCAGTTCTCTAAGAACTCACAAATCCATGTAGGAAAATCACATAAATAATTACACAGTGAAAAAGTACAACAATAGAAGTGTCTTTAAATTATGGGAGTGATGGGACTTTACCTCTGTTAGAGTGGATACGTTGGGGGTCAAAGCATGGTGGTGAGGAGGGGATTGAGCAATTAGAAAAGGTTTCCTGTCATTGGAAATGTCTCATTGGGGTTTTGCAAACTGAATAGGAGTTTACAAGGAATATAGTGAGATAAGGAAGGGTGGAGATGCAATGGAAGAGTTCAAGAAAGCAGCTCTGCTTGCTCTCAGCAGCCCAGCACACTAGGACAATTTGGTCACCAAATAATTATTTTCCATTTCCAGGTAAAATATGCTGAATGACAGAATCCTTCGACCCCTATGAAAGAAAAAGAGAAGAATAAAGGAACCTCCTTCTGTGACTGCCTTTGGTTGAAAGTCATTCATTCTTCTTTTTGTTTTTTTAATGTTTTGTAGAGAAAGTCTGTGATTGCTGTGAGCTTCATAGCAGCGTTCCTTTTCCTGCTGGTTGTGCGTCTTGTAAATGAAGTGAATTTCCCATTGCTACTAAACTGCTTTGGACAACCTGGTACAAAGTGGATACCATTCTCCTACACATACAGGCGGCCCCTTCGAACTCACTATGGATACATAAATGTGAAGACACAAGAGGTAAGATCCCAGAGGGTTACCTAGCAGTTGGAGAGTATCCATGGTAACGGCTTTTCTTTGGGAGCCAGAGGGCTTCCAACTCACTGAACTTACTCTCTCTGCCCCGGAGAGCTTGCTTGGGTCCCTGACAACATCTTCTGTCTTATTATTCTTAGACATTTACTGACAAATGTCTAAATCTGCCACCCCTCCTACATTAAATCTTCTGATTCACTGGCTTCATATGGAGTCAAGGAAGCAATTACTTGTTTTCCTGGTGGTTTGTGGCACAACGTACATATCTCTCCATTTAGAAGCTCTGATCAGCAGTTACCAGCTGGAGAACTGGCTGGCTTGATTTCCTGTAGGTCAACTGGTTGGGGAGAGCTCTTTATAGAACTTCAAAAATGCATTTATACTCCTTAAAACTCTGTAATCCTTAGACTTGGAGCTAGAAAAGGCCAAGCTGATTTTAAAATTTGCAGTGGCTGCAGAGATAATGGGATTTAAAGAGTTTTCAAATTTAAAGGGGTTAAAATCGTGTAAATCCTATAATCACAGAACCTTTAAATCTTTGTAGCCAATTGGTAGTACAGGAGAGGATGGAGGTATATTGACAACTAGAAAGTGCACAGTATGCTAGCACTTTTGCAAGCGAGCATTTGTCTCATAAAGTAAAATAAAAATAATGAACCTCACAAAATATGTGATGTATATAGAAGTGCTTAATAAAATTGTTTTCACTATTCATTTCTATGGAGTTGGATGAATGTGAGTTTAATATTCAGAGAAACAAAGTCCAGGCCTGTTTGAAATTGTTGGTAACAAAGGTACAAGCTACCAGTGTGTCTACATTACTAGGGAGAGTCTTGGATCAGCTCCCATCGAAAGGTCATTTTGTAAAGATACTAGAGGGTAGAGTCATGCATGGAATGCTACTCCTGTCCTGAGAGTTATTCTCAGCATTCTGGGAGGATGCTAAGCTTGGTCTACCCCCTTTTGTAGGTAATCTCATATCTGAGTCATTGCTTCTGGTTAATTTGATTCTTCGAAAATTGTTTCTGTATCTGCAGGATTTACAGGCCTTTATTAGAATTTTATAGTTGAAAAAAGCACCATTAATAACACATAAATTCTTAGAATCTTTGATGTTTATCCTCTAATTGGTTTTAAATTAATTTTTTTAAGTGTCTATTGCTTGAATTTGTTGAGTGTCCTAATAAATTGATTACCTATATAAAAATGTATCTCTCTGAGGAGAGTTTGTCTCACCCTCATCTTTTGTTACTTTTATTTCTGGCTATCATTTAATATTCTATAACTCTACTGTATGGTGTTAATCAATTCACAAGTGCCTGTCACAGGCTGAAAATGAAACATGTGACTAAAATGTCTCACGAAGTATTCTCATATGGGAAATCCCGTCAAATATCAAAGACCCTTTCATTTCTTTAAATATTAATGAATTTGATTTCAGAGTGTGAAAGGAAAAACTGACCTATGGATGCAGTTATTTAATTAGTTCTATTAACTGGGCTATCTTTGAAATTATTTTGATGTAGTTTTTAATACAATGATTTTACAAAAGAATATTGAATATTATTTTGCTCCTGCAAAGGTTATTTCTTAGGAGAAAACATAGTTACTGGAAAGAATTTGGGCTTTGGAAGCACACAGGCATGGTTTGAGAGTCAGTTCTAACATTTAATGAACTTAAGCAGTATATTTGCTTTTGGGTAACTTCCTTAACCTCAGAGCCCCAATTTCCTTATTTGCAAAATAAAGATAACAACATCAGCCTAGCAAAATTATTTTGAGGATAAAATAAGTCGAAGTTTATGAGGTTCCCAGCTCCAAATTGCTATTCAATTAATGAATTGCTTTTGCTTTCTCTGTACTTTCCAGTATGGCATAAAGTGTTCAGTATGAATCACATCAAATTATCACAGTCCAGAGTACCAGAATTTATGTGTACATTTTAAAGATCCTGGACTTGGGGGAATAAACACATGTAGGGGTTCTCAATCTCATTAGTAATCATGGTTTTACAAATTAAAACCACAATGAGAAAAATATTTAAAAATCACAAGGAGATACTAATATGCATGAAATGCCAGATTGGCAAAAAATTAAGAAGTCTGACAATACGAAGTGTTGACGAGGATGTGGAACAACAGATACTATTGTATACTTGTAGTGGGAGTAAAAATTGTAATACCCACTTTGGAAAAAACAGCTCCACTGTTGTATTGAGCAAAGTTGAAGATTTACATGCTGCATGCCCAAGCATTTCTAGTCATGGATATCTACACTAGAGGTGCTCATGAACCCGTGCACTGGAAGGCATGGACAGAACATGTAGCAGCATTTTTCCTAGTAGCCGGAACCTAGAATATACCTAAATATTGATGAGTAGGAGAATGAATTAGAGTCGTGCCACATACACTGGAATACCATACAGCAATGACGATGAAGAAACTGCAAGTATATGTGACCACATGGAAGATAAAGCAAAGTACACAATGTGATTCCGTTTATGGGTCACAAGAAGAGACTAAACTAAATAATGTTGCTTAGGGACATATACAACGGTAAACTAAAAAAGGAAAAAAAAAGCAAGGAAATTATTATTATGAAAGGGAGTCTAGTAGTTACCTCTGAGAGGAGTGGGCAGCTTGTGATCAGAATGGGTTTCTGGGGATTTAGCAATATACTATCTCTTGATCCTGTTGGAGGTTACACAGATGTTCACAGTCCACTTATTAAGTATAAATTTATGGTTTTTGGACTTGTATGTCTATTTTATTAAAAAATTCAAAATATATTCTGATCCCAGGAGGGATGTTTATTTACCATTTACCATGGGGAAGGAATCATACAAAACAATTCACCTAATTCAGCAGCAGGAAATAACTAAAAAGAAGCAATGGGATATTAAGCTATCTAAAGCAAACTAGGAATATTTGAAATAGGCAATTTGATTTTCTATGAAGACTAGCAGACACATAAGCAACTTATTTCTCTAGTTCTGGTCTATGCATGATAGACCCCGTATTGCTTTATGAATGCAGGTGATAGAGCAGAAAATTTTGCATGAAAGTTGAAAACATTAGAACACTCAAAGGGAATGACAGATTTTCTCCTAAATTCAAGTAGTTCTAGGCTAAATCGGGAGAAAATAAAAACTTTGTGACTTTTTACCACCCTTCTCATTGATTTCATCCTTTGTTCTGACAGTCCCACCCCTACCACCATGTCTGTGCCATGCTCTTACTCCCAAGTGATTGTGCATTTGTTCTCACCGTAATGTCCTCAGGCGCAATCCATTGCAGAAATGGTTACATTAAATAAGAGACACAGTATGATAAAGCTTTCAAGAGCCAAAGTAATATAGCTGAAATGATAGGTGGTGAGTTCAGTGTTCTAGGACAAATAGCTTAAATAGTGATCACAAAACCATGCTTCAGAGATTATCACACACTAAGTCCCTATTTATTCTATTCTAATTCTGAGAAGGTCAATAGGCTTAGCTGAACTGAGTCAGGTGATCACCAAGCTGATCTACTTATTTCAAGATCTCGGCCCTTAAAGTTTTCTCAGAAGACTTTCCCCTTAAATGCATATGGTTTATGGAAATTACTAAACTTCTTAGTACTTTTTTAAATATGCAGGCATGCCAGCAGTGATTTCCAGACCTAGAGCATCTGCAAACACCATGGCTGTTGATGATGGGTTTACTGCCTCATGCTTCAGCTTGGCCAGAAGTTGCTGTAACTAGTCATAGATTTTATGAGCTAAAATGATTACAAGAAAGAATGTCTCTTTACTACTGTCTAAAGAAAAGTGGAATGGGAGGCAGCAGAATTAGGTCAAACATCTAGTGGACACTGTGGAGTGTAGGGTTGCTTAGGAGCAAAATCTGATTCTTTAGTTATCTTTTAAAAATAGATGATTCTGGTCCCTTTGGATTGGCACAAGTGAAAATATAGCTGGTTTGTGAATCTATGACAGCCTGCCCTGAAGGCCCCACATATAGTAAATTATACCCAGTTTAAGCTCTGCTTCATTTTATCAATTAATCTGTTTTTTTTTTAAATGATCTGTTCCCAGGGGAAATACAAAAATTAAAATAAAAGGAACACAGGAGAGATGTGGTTTTGCTTATATTTCAAGCTGTTTATTTTTTTCCCTGATGTAGATCCATAAAAAAGAGCATGTGAAAACTGTGATGACTATTATAAAGGGGTTAAATAGAGAGATCAAAATATTCCTCCGACTGTAATAATGATGATTTAAATATAACAGAGTTGGTGATTGGCTTTAACTCTTTACCCAGTCTCCCCTTCACTTTCTCAATGAGTGTAAGCTAAGGTTCTTTTCTGTGGGGGAGGGGAAGTCTTGAGAAGCAGGGAAGAAAAATGAGTGCCAACTAACTGGGTGAGTGCTGAAATTCTGAAAGTCTTCGCTGGCCACGGAGCCCCAAATTTCTCATCAACACATGTTTAAGCTGATAGCAACCATGATTTCAAACCAAAGCTTGGATCAGGAGTGATTTAGATTTTGCAACAGACCCTGCTCTCACCTCCCTGCTGTGTCATTACTGTGTCTATAATGCAATCCCCCATTTTAAAAATGACAATGTGGAGATTCCACCTATAGCATTATGGCAGAATTACTGTATTATCAACTGGCTTTGGGTATGGTAAAAAGTATATGTCATCCATGTATTTTTCCAGAAAAAAATTAAAAGCAGAAACATGCTTCACAATATCCTAAAACCCTATTTTCCCCTTAAAACAAATACTATTTATTTTAAATTATTAATTATAGTAGACAGAGGAGGTATAAAGGACTAAGGTAGTCCAGGGCTTGGTTCAAGGTAATCTTGCTTTCTCCTGTTGAGATCATGGCAGATTTTTGGGAAAAAGGAGAAAACGAACTTCAAGCTAAGTTCTATTTGTAGTTGCCTATGATGGACTCAGTCATTGTGTTGTCTTTTTTGTTGTGTGACCTGGTGTGAAGACATTGCTCAGAGCAAGCAGCCTGCAGTTTATTTGCATTTACTGCTAGATGAAAGGATCCAGCTTGGGTGATCAATAGGATGCCAAGGCCAGATCTTTCTGGTAATCAGTGAGGGTGACAGATGTCTTCCTTAGACCTGATAGGATCTTCCCCTTAAGATGCTGGGGCTACAGAGGATTTCTGGTATTTGGGGAAGAGTGCCCTTTCCCTGGGTGCCTGAAATGTGCCAAGTGGAGAGGTGCAAGATTGCCAGAACACAGGAAGCAAGTGCAGGGCTGCATACTGACTTACTCAACAATTTAATGAGGCTGAAGTATGCCTCTTTAAGAAATGAGAACGTTTTAAAACCTCAAGTAGACTAAATAGGAATATTTAGGATCAGTTGCTGTGACAGACAGGCCACACTAGCCTAATTAAAGATGTGCATAACATATTGATGTTGCAATAGAATTTCCCAAATTATGGTTATAGTAACAATTAAGGAAGAGAGCTGACTTTCTTGGCGATAAAAGCACACACTCCACACATTTAAATAAATGTACACATGTAACTAAAGCTGACATGAATAGGTTTTCTATATTTGGTAATAGAGGCTTTGGGTTTTACGTAAGTATATTGAGAGCAATTATATGCAAATGTATGTCCCAAAAGTTTAAAACTGATCCATTTAATTGTTAATTAAAATCCGAACATTCCCATTTATGTAATCGTAAAGCAAAATGAAATTTGAGTATTAAATGTTATAGAAAAGGAAACAGCTAAATTAACATATAATAAATCAAAACTTTGTGACTTTTTACCACCCTCCTCATTGATTTCATCCTTTGTTCTGACAGCCCCACCCCTACCACCATGTCTGTGCCATGCTCTTACTCCCAAATGAATTTGACATGTGCGTATTGGATTTGTCATTTTTAGGATAATTTATCATTTTTCTCAAGTATGAAAGGATATATTTTTTGAGTGGAGAAGAGATGACTATGTTTCTCAGTCTGGTTGTGAAATAGCAACTTTCAATCAATGACCATATCTCCAGACAATCTATGAGTGCCAGATGAGAAGGACAGATGCCACTGTGGGTTAGAATATTTCCAGGAAGCTTTTGTGGGAGAGGTGAGACATGTGCTTTGGAGAAAGATTTGGATGGGACAGAGGAAGAAGACAAAGCAGAGCTGGGTAAAAAAGCAAAGGTTCAGAATATGTATTGTGCATTTTCCTTCAGCCCCTATGACACCCAGTAGGCCAAGGACACTACATGGAAAGCTACAGTAAAGCCCTAATGTCTATGCTGGTAATCACCATTGCCTCACACTTGGTGGATCCATTTCATACCTTTCTCTGGATTCAATACCTTTAGTCCTAATCGTGTGGCTCTTCTTTTTGTTTGGCTGGTTATCTAGTCGTGTAGTGCTCTTACCTTGGCCCTATTGCCCTGCATACTATGTAGGGGGTCACTTCTAATAATGCTCCTCTCTGTGTACCCCTGACATGGACACAACTCCCCATTTCCAAGGGGCCCCTGAAGTACTGCCCAGGCCTCTGCAATCCTCTGACTTCCAGAAAAGGAAGTCAGGCACATGTACAGGTAATACATAGGTCAACCTGGCTGGAACTTACTCTGGAATATAGAAGAAGATAGAAAATGCATTCATTGGGTAATTATGATCTAGGAATGTGAGTGGGATTATGGAAAGACCACACTCCTATTTAGACATAGGAGTAATACATACATGCAATATATATATACATTCATAGTTATGAATCAGTATATACAAGTATATGGAAAATACATACATGTATGCATGCATGCAACATACATGCATACATGTTCACAGATCAAGTTCTAGCCGCTTAAATACAAACATACATAGAATATATACAACCTACTACATTATACATTAAAATGGTATGTAAAATGGTGTGTAAATGGTGTAAAATGGTATATATACACACACACACACCATTATATATATATATATAGTCAGGTAGGTGTATATTGTGCCTCTTGTGGTTGTCTACTCTCCGCCTTCCCTTTATTAGAGAAGGTGGCCCTTCCTTTTGACCACAAGGGTGAGCAGAAAAGTCAGGCTAGTGATTGGTCAATCAAGTGATTGGTTGAGGGGTGGGCACATGGCCCAAGATGAGCCATTCTGAAGCCTTCTCAAATTTTATTATGTTTTTCTGGGACACACTGGCAGGAAAGGCCCCCTTTTCTCTGGTGGTAAAGCTGTTGGGATGTGATTCTCTGGATGTCAGTAGCTGTGTTCCCAAGAGAGAATGAGACAAAGACACTGAGAGAAGCAGAAACAAGTTGCAAGGCTAATGTGAAGACCCAGACAACACTTCAGGTCCTGAGCTCAATTCTTGAAGGCAGCCTCCCCTCCCATCCCCCATGGTTTGGGTGTATAAGCCAATATATTTGTCTTCTTTTTACTTTTGCTGGTTTGAACTGTTTTTGTCCCTTGCAACCAAAAAAGTCCTAGCTGATATATTGTAGTTATTTTACAGCCACCACCACCAAATGTTCAGTAACTCATCTTTAAACAAGGTGCCATCTGAAGGAGGAGAGGAGTAGTCTTTCCAAATCTGCACTCTCAAACCTGCTGGGGGGCCAAACACAAGTCACATCCATCAGTCAGTGCAGGTGTCTGCAAGGGGTGAACGCTGTCTATCTTTCTGCTTAGGTGCATATTGCTTAGTAAACTAGCTTATCCTTTTGTGGTAGAAAAATGAAGGTCAATTTCCCAAGGTTATAATGCCAGAAAATGGCTGGACAAGACTGACTACTACCTGAATTGCTAGTCGTACTCAACTGATAAATCATATAGTTTTATTATAATTGTTAGATGAAAATTTCTCTATTGCTGTGAGGCATCAGCAGTCAAACTAGATTGATTTTCGCTTTACAAATCACATTTTTTATTGATGAAAAATCCATTATTATCATAGGTTTTAATGTAGTAATCGGTTCCTCAGGAAGATATACCGCAGTTTTATTTATTACAGAGCCTTAGGTAGAAAAGTCCCCATTTGCCAACTATCTTGTTAACGCACTTGAAAGGGGCCTATTAGAAATTCAACTATCAAATTACCTCATTTGTGACAAGCAAAGGAAAACAAAACAGTGTATCTATCACAAATACCTTGATTTGAGGGTTGAAAAAGATGATAGAACTCATGTCCTGATGTAGAGAGTTTTTCTATAGCTCTTCTCAAGCTGATGGCCTGGCAGAGTGACTAGTGCAAAAAGCTTTCATCAAATGGCAATTGGTATTAACCAAATACCAAATATTTTGAAAAGTGCTTATTCTGTTCCAGACATTGTGCTAAGGATCAGCAATGAACTGTAATTTAAAGAAGTGTTAAAATTGGGGTTCACCAAAGAAGAGAACAACATGAACCCAAGTTAGGAGTATCCTGGAACAATACCACCTAGAAGGTGTTTGCATTGCAGCCTGTAATGATGATGGCTGAGTAACCATCTTACACAAGAAATTCATTTCACTGTTCTTAAGAATAGTGAACATTCAAGTAATTTCAATTAAACAGTTATATTTAATGTCTAAAAGGTAATTTGTCACTAAGTAGATGGCATCAAATTGTGAGTTCTTATTTTTCAGAGTAGCCTTACAAAGGCTTATTCACAAAAGAAAGATAGCCATTACAGAATATTTCATTTCAAAAATAACTATATGCTTTTATATCAAATGTTATCCGCCACCGCCCCCCACCCCCCCGCAAGTTTGGGAAATAGTATGTCTGGTTAACTGAGTCATCTGACTAATAGGCATTTGCCAAGTATTTAATAAATAGATTCTTTATTTATTCATTTATTGAGATGGAGTCTCGCTCTGTCACTTAGGCTGGAGTTCAGTGGCACGATCTCGGCTCACTGCAACCTCCACCTCCTGGGCTCAAGCGATTCTCCTGCCTCAGCCTCCCGAGTAGCTGGGATTACAGGCACCTGCCACCATGCCCAAAAATTTTGTATTTTGTAAAAATACAAAAATTACCTCTAGAAATACCCTGCTGTGGTGTTTCATAATATGTGTATTTGTGTATTTGCTCTATTGTCTTCTTCAAATATGAACATTTACGAATCCCAAAGTATACCTGGTTCAAATGATTTTGGATAAGGGATTGCGGGCCTGTGTCAAACACAGACTATAAAAATGATTAAGAATGAATAAAATACATGGGAAGCAAAGTTCTAGCAAAAATACAATATCTCTGAAAAATAATTGAATATAATGACTAGAAATAAATAAAATTGTAATACCTCAGTGGTTAGGTTAAATGACAGTCACTGTGTTAAGTATTTTATGTGCCATTTTCTCTTTTAGCTCTTACGGAGTGCATACTATTTTACTGATTTAACTAATTTTTCAAGGCCCCCAAAGTATTGATTCTATGCTAGTGTCTTTCATTGTCCTGTGTGGCAAAACAATAACCTAAGACTACCCTAGTCAACAAATTCCTTTAAATGGTTTCACAGAGTGTCTGCCAATTCATGAAGTCAGTAAGTTCATGGGATCCCATTTGTTGAATTTACTACATGCAACGCACTGTGCTAGGCTCTGAAATTGTAAAAAAGAAAACGCTTTTTGCCTAGGGATAAATAAAATTTTTTCATAATGTTAAAGGCTAATAAGGAAGGTAGAATAACATGTGAAAGATTATTTTAACTCTTTAAATGTAGTCATAGAAAGAAAGTTTGGAGATAATACTTCAAAATATTAACTGTGATGGTCTATATCTGGGTTGTAAATTTTAGAATTTTTTTAAAAAACATGTTTTCCAAATTTTCTACAATGAGCACATATTGTATTTATTACTAGAATTTTTTTTTTTTTTTGAGATGGAGTCTCATTCTGTAGCCCAAGCTGGAGTGCAGTGGTGTGATCTTGGCTGACTACGACCTCTACCTCCTAGGCTCAAGTGATTCTCGTGCCTCAGCCTCCCGAGTAGTTGGGACAACAGGTGTGCACCACCATGCCTAGCTTAATTTTTGTGTTTTAGTAAAGACAGGGTTTCACCATGTTGCCCAAGGTGGTCTCGAACTCCTGAGCCTGATCCGCCCGCCTTGGCCTCCCAGAGTGCTGGGATTACAGGCGTGAGCCACCATGCCCGGTTGAAGAAGTATTTTTTAAGCAATGTATATCTGTGAAACACTCTAGAACTTTCACTATCATTTAAAGAATAGGATTTAAAATGTCTAGATAAATATATTGTTTGGAATACTTTAAAAAGTGAATATTCTCCCATTCCTTAAATGTGGGTTTCTCCTAGTGACTCCCTTAATAGGACTACAATATGGAAAGGAGAATAAATAGTAACTATGGTGGAAAGGCTGACAAACACTATCTCAGCTAAGTGATCAAGGTTAACATCAATAGTGACAAATGGTGTTGGTAGTATATACCCTTGGTATGACGTGATGAAACCGACACTTTACCACTGAGGCCATCTTCCCCAAATCCCATAAGCCTGTTTAATCATGAGATAAATATCAGACAAATAAATATTGGGGGCCGTTCTACAGAACACGTGATGACAACTCCTCTAAACTGTTCAGGTTATCAAAAACGAGGAAAGTCTGAGAAACCCCCACAGCCAAGAGTGTCCTAAGGAAACGTGACAACTAAATGCAATGTGGTATCCTGGATGGGCTCCTGAACAGAAAAAAAAGACATTAGATCAAAACTAAGTATGAGTAAAGTATGGACTTGAATTAATAATAATTAATTGTAACAAATGTATTATACTATACGAGATGTTGATAATGGAGAAACTGAGTGTGGGCTATATGGTAACTGTCTTCTCAATTTTTAAATAAATCTGAAACTATTCCAAAATATAAGGTTTGCTTTTTTGATTAATTATTGCGCTTTCATTTTTTAATTTTTCACATATGTATATATTTTTATTATACCTTGAGTTCTAGGGTACATGTGCACAACGTGCAGGTTTGTAACATATGTATACATGTGCCAAACACCGCATGTTCTCACTCATAGGTGGGAATTGAACAATGAGAACACTTGGATACAGGAAGGTTTGCTTTTAAAAAAGGTATTTAGGTTTTTGACCTGTGCATCTGGAAGGTTGGAATTGTCATTGACTGAGATGGAGAAGACCATAGGAGAAGGTGAATTGAAAAAATTTGAAATATACTAGTCTAGCTCCATAGGGCAGGGATGTATAAGATACATGCATTGTGAATACATCACTGTTTTAATATTCTGTATTTAATACAATAAATATTTTGGCAGGGAAATAGTGAGTATCCTAGAAATAATTCCTGTCCTCTTTAAGAAGTACAAGTTCTTCAAAGATTCCCCGGGAACAGCTGTGCAAGTCAGTGTGGCTTTCTAATCTCTTTCATCTATACTTACACACTATAACAGTTTTTTCTATTGCAATGCAGCCCAAGTTTTTTGCAAGGTAAATTATTTGTGATATTCTTAGGAAGAAAAGGTAGAAAGTAAATAACTTTTTGGTGGCTTGGTATGGTGTTGTATTTTGCCAATAACTATTTATTTCCAATAGTGTTTAATGATATTTATTGGATTGAAGAAAGTTAGCTATCTTTCAGGTATCTTTCCTAGAGCTCACAGGACAATATTTCCAGCATGCCCCCGGAATGGTAGACATGCTGAAAATATTGTCCTGTGAGCTCTGACAATCTAGTACTTGTCACAAATAATTATTTTTACAATTATTATTACTATTATTATTATATTATTGCTACCATTGGTATACATACACACACACACACATATATATATATATATATATATTTGGTCTTTTTGTGCTCTTTATTTTGTTTCATTGATCAACATTTTTTTGGTAAATGCTATTTTTATATAATTGTTGCTTGTAGTATTAGACCTACTTCTTTTTGCTCATCTTTTTTCAGAAATCTTTAATAAATTCACCTCTATATGAATTTCAACATCATTTTATTAAGTAGATGGGAAATCTTGGGTGTGTCAGAAAACTATTTGCATAATAATGCTGTGTAAGAAATCACCCAAACTCAGTGGCTTAAACAATTGTTTATTCTTGCTCATGTTTTTGTGGACCAGTTGCCATCCAGGCTGAGATCGGCTGTGCTTAGTTCCAAAGCTGCAAGTTGGGTCCTGGTCTGTTTCATGTGTCTCTCTTCACCAATGACCATTCAGCCACCTGGGGCATATTCTTCTCATGGTGGAAAAAGCACAAAAGACTAAGTTCAATCTTGAAAGCACATTGCAAGCTTCTGGTGGCCTCACATCTGTTAACATCCCATTGATCAAAGGGAGGCCCAAAATGAAGGGGGAGTAAAGTGCACTTCACCCACCATGAGGTCAAGTCAAGTTACATGGGCAAGTCCAACATCAATGGAGTGGGAAGTATACTCCTCCTATGAAGGTGAGAGTAGAGAGAGTGACTATTTGCCAAAAATAATTTCATTCACCATTCTGGTGGAATATTTATGGGAATTGCGTTAAATGTTAACTTGAAAACAGACACTATTAGAACAATTGCCTTTTCTACTAATATCTTATCTACACAAGTAATTGTTAAGTAATTTGCTAAAAAAGACTATGAATGTACATTTCAAGTAGACTTCCTGTGGTATCTAGTAGGAGCTTAAAAAATGTTTGCTAAACTGTTATTCATGGATATTTTGTATTTTTCTTATCTTGAGTGCCAGCTCTTAAAATGATATATGTAACTATTTTAGCATGCAAAAATACTATTAATTTTATATATGTTTTCCTGCATTTGGTTGCTATACTGAACTCTTCTAATTAAGTTCTGGAAGTTTTGGGTTTTTTTTTTTTTTTGCATTGTTTAGGTATGCAATCTCAATGTTTTTAAATAATCTTTTTCTCATTTCTTTTCAATATTGATTGCATTGACTAGAGCTTATCAAACAATAGTAAACAATACTGTAAGATTTTTAAAGACAGTACTTCTAATGTTTGCTCACTTAGTGTAAAGCTGACCTGACCTAGTTTTCTTTACCGTATTAAGGAAGAATTCAAATGTTTTTAAAATTATTTTTCTAAAATAATGCCTATGTGTGTTCAGTTTTTATCAGATGACTTCCTGGCATCTATTGAAATGACTGGATGATTTTTCTCTTGGAACTTCTCAAGGTTGTATTTTCTTATTTTGAACCACCACTGCCAATTAATTTCTTTTTTTTTTCATAGTGTGTATATTAGTCACGGTTCTCTAGAGAAAAAGGACCAACAGGATGTGTATGTATATATGCATATGTGTGTGTGTGTGTGTGTGTGTGTGTGTGTGTATGTGTGTATAGAGAGAGATATTGAGAAAGAGATATTTTAAAGAATTGCCTCATGAGATCGTGGGAGTAAGCCAGTAGGCTGGAGACTCAGAAAGATTTGCAGTTTGACTCCAAAGGCGATCTGCTGGCAGAATTCCTCTTTGCTCAGGGACACCAGTCTTTGTTCTATTAAAGCCTTCAACTGATTGGATAAGGCCTATCCAGTTTATGAGGGATGATCTGATTTACTCTGAGTCTACTGACATAAATGTTAATCTCATCTACAAAATATCTTCACAGAGCATCCCATTTTGAGAAGCAGCCTCACTGTGTCGCCCGGGCGGGAGGGCAGTGGTGCAATCTCGGCTCACTGCAACCTCCACCTCCTGGGTTGAAGCAATTCTCCTGCCTCAGCTTCCTAAGTAGCTGGAATTACAGGCACCTACCACCATGCCTGGCTAATTTTTGTATTTTTAGTAGAAACAGGGTTTCACCATGTTGGCCAAGCTGGTCTCAAACTCCTGACCTCAAGTGATCTGCACTCTTCAGCCTCTCAAAGTGTTGGGATTACAGGCGTGAACCCCCATGTCTGGCCCAGAATAATGTTTAACCAAATATTTGGGTACTATCATGCAGTCAAGTTGACACATAAAATAAACCATCACAATGTATAATTCTTTTAATGAATTGTTGAATTTGAATATTTCTCAGAAATATTCTTTGGGTTATACGAAATTATTATCCCATATAAAAGAAGAGGCAGTTGAGGCTAGGATAGGTAATACAACTCACCCAAAGTCACACATGCTCAAATTGGCAGGACTGATATTTGTCCCTGGCTCCAAAGCCCCAGGTTTTAGTCATATAATCAAGTACACAGAAAGGACATCCAATATGCTGATACATTATTCTTCAGACTGGCCTTACTTCCTTTGCTCAGGAGTCACCTGCCTATAACTCTCATATGTGATTTAATCTTGATTGTTTTTGTTGAATTGGGGAACTTCACGAATGAGAAGTAGAGGAGTTGAGATTTTTACTTTCTGGCATGAGCTGCCGTTAAACTGATTATCTCGCTGCAGTCCACATCTGGACCAAGTACAAAAGTGAAGCCTGACTTCTTACTCTGTGGTGCTGAAAGGAATAACAGCCACAACACCACCATTTTTGCCATCTTGCTGATGAATTGACCTCATATTTCTCTACCTACATTTTTCAAAATAGTGCTCTTTTATGAGTTACTCAAGCCCCATTTTAAAAGCAGTGTGGTTGATAAGTATGTTTCATACCTGCTTGTACTGAGCTTTTTTAACCTTGTGCTCTTGAAATAATATGAGCTTTTGGACACTATGTATTCAGTACAGACTTTCAGAGTGAAAATGTTGATTTTCCCAAATTAAAGAACTAGGGGATATGGTAATATATGCTCTCGATTTTGAATTAGGTGGAAATTGACATCATTTGTCAGAAATATACTGAGGATAAAAATGAGGTAAAGTTTTAGGTGCTGAGCTGTGTGCCAAATAGCCCTTGTGTTTCTTCTTGAACACCTACTTCAAAGAAGCAGATTTGCCTTTGATATCCCTGGGAGCCACATGAATATGAACTGACTCCAATTGCCCTCATCATCTCCAGAATTTATTTTTTATTTTTTTAGGGCATGAGTCTGCGGTCAATTTGCTTATTTGCTTCTCCAAACCAGCATGATCATTATAATTCTCCTTTTCATGAAATAACCCACTCTCAGCCTGTTGTTAATCCTACCTAGAGGTTGGGAGTGGAGTCACCTAACATGAGGGCATTCATCTCTTCAGTAAGTGGTGTGCTTGTGTCAGAAATTTTTATGCAGACAAAAACACAGGAATCATCATGGCAACAGAATATTATTCACCACCTGAGCCACCTTGACATTTCTCAGCTAGTAGGAAGCTTTCTTTTTTCTTTTGTGCTTTTAACATAGAAGAATGCCTCCTAAGTTTTGCAGGCTACATAGTCATGCCCATGAGCCTCCTCTTTTCAATGCATCCTGCCCCCATAACCATTTTTCTCTGTAAGTGATGTTAACTATGCAGAAAGCCAATTAGGAGATTCTACTTAGAATTCCTTCTCTTAACTGTTTCTCAAAGCTTATGTGGTATAACTGCTAGAAAAAGAAGTTTGAAAAATAATAATATATTCTATATTGGCCATTCAATGTCTTACCTTCATGCCTTAGCTCAAACTGGCAAGCTTCTTTATGCCATCTCTACATGTAGAAAAAGTCTACCGATTCCTTAAAATCCCATCCAAAGGCCATTTCCTCTGTGGTGGTTTGCCTGTTTCACCTCCTTAGCAGTCACGGCTCTCTCTCATGAGTCCTTTTAACACTTTAATGATAACTAATAATTATAAACACATGGATCATTCTTTAGGTTTTACAAAGTTTGTTGACACATCATTTCATCTAACAAATAATCTTGTGGCTTTGATTATATTCTCCATTTTTATTCTCTTTCTCTCTTTTTTTTTTTTTTTTTTTGAGATGGAGTCTTGCTGTGTCACCCAGGCTGGAGTACAGTGGTGCAATCTCTGCTCACTGCAACCTCCATCTCCCAGGTTCAGGTGATTCTCCTGCCTCAGCCTCCCAAGTAGCTGGGATTACATGCATGCACCACCATGCCCAGCTAATTTTTGTATTTTCATTAGAGACGTGATTTCACCATGTTGGTCAGGCTGGTCTCAAACTCCTGACCTCAGTTGATTCACCTGCCTCCCAAAGTGTTGGGATTACAAGCATAAGCCACCATGCCCAGCCTATATTCCCCAACAATGGAGAATATTAAACAAATAAACACAGGAGGGTTAAGTAATTTTTTTTTTTCTTGAGACAGAGCCTCACTCTGTCGCCCAGGCTGGAGTGCAGTGGCGTGATCTCAGCTCACTGCAACCTCTGCCTCCTAGGTTCAAGTGATTCTCCTGCCTCAGCCTCCTGAGTAGCTAGGATTACAGGTGCACACCATCATGCCCGGCTAATTTTTGTATTTTTAATAGAGACGGGGTTTCACCATGTTGGTGAGGCTGGTGTCAAACTCCTCACCTCATGATCTGCCTACCTCAGCCTCCCAAAGTGCTGGGATTACAGGCGTGAGCCCGTGCCAGGCCAAGTAATTTGTTAAGTGACACACAGCTGTCCTCTGTCTTCTGACATCAAATGTCTTCCTGTGCTAGCTATATACTGTTGGTCTCAAATTATCATTATCTTAGCCAACCGTTCTGGAGCACATCTGTGTGCCAGGCATTCTTCTAAGTGGTTTATATGCAGCAGCAGTAATAGCCAACATCTTCTTGCCAGATATTCACTTAGTCTTCAAAGCAACCCTATGTAATAGACACTATTATTATTCCACCATTTAGAAATGAATAAGGGACAGGGAAGTTAAGTAACTTATTCAAGGTCAGATAACTACAGGAGGCTGCTGCAAGTGTCAGTCTTTCCATATCCAAAATCTGGTGTCTTAGTCAGTGAAAATGCTGCAAAACCTCAAAATTGACAGAGGCCACCCTTTAGACATAATTGCTACAGGAATATTGATCCCATCTCCTCTTGTATTTCAAATCTTCAGAGTGCAAAAGTGCCTCTTGGATACCAGAGGCAAAAGCCTGTGGTATCCAAGACCATAGAGGCAAGAATGTCTGGGAAATGTAGGTGTTAGATTACCAGCCTCTGCTGTGTAAGATGGCAGAAGAGCATAGAGGAAGGTAAAAATGAATACTGGGTACCAGTAGACAATATCTAGCATACTTGTGATAATGATGTAAGACTACTGCCATTTCTTTAGAATGCGATCCTGGTGAGATGGCCAATGAATGTTTAGTCACTCAGATATGCAGTGGTGTCCCCCTACCACTAGGGGGAGATGAACAACCGGCATAGTTTGATGTCTTAAGAAAGATTATTTGTTCGTGAGTAATGGAAAAAAATACTGAGAAAGAAGTGGTTGCTTTCTATGGCTTATGAGGAGAAGCTTATGCTGTCTTTAATGAAAAATTAATCAGATAAACAAATGTCCAGAGGAATATATCCAGATGTATTCCTATTTACAGTCAGTTAGTGGATGTGCCAGCATCCAAATGCTTCCTTAATCTTTCAACTAAGTAATGATTGAATAGAGCCTTTGCTCCACGTTTCCTGCTTAAATGCTACTTTATTAGCATTACTTCTTGTCCATAACCATCATTGCCTAAGTGCTCTGCAACTGACCTATTTAAGTACTGGATAGATTGTCATCAGTTCCTCATCTGACCAATCATTTGTTTCACCAATTACTTGCAGATTCTCATTCTCGTAATGGTCCTACCATGGAACTGTTCCATCTCCCTGTTTTCCTCACCACCTCCAGCTAATCAGGGTAGAGTTTGCTCTAATGAGCTTATGCCTCAGGAGGGCAGGTCTTTCTGTGAAAAATTGTCAAAACTCTTCTAATGGGAAACAAATATTAATGTAAATGTAGGCATTTATTTGCCAAAAGAGTAGTAGCTCAAGAATTGCCAGCAATAATTACCCTACTTGCCAGTCTATTGTGTCTTTTTTGATTATTCCTCTCTTTCTATGTAGAGACCTGCCTAAAATATCTCATGAATTTTTCTCCCTCAAGTGTGCATTTGTGAAGTTTCTCGAAAGATTGATTGGAACACAAGGGTTTCAGTTTGTGGCATCCTGTTAATCAGGTCAGATTTGTTAAAGTCATTAGTGTTAAAAATTTCTTTGTACTCACAATTCTCCTTACCCAGAGTTAGTTCTGTGGCAGTGTATTAGTGTGGGCAGGGTATCTTCCATCAACTTAGTGTTTTTAATGGAGCTTACCAGAGTTAATGACAGTGGCAGTCCCCCCAGGGAAAACAAGACAGTTGGCTCAGATGTCTTGTGGGAGCTGAACCTGCTAGAATGTTCTTCTGGGGGTTTCATCACTAATCTGCCAACAACTGGAGTCTGTATCCTATTAGTTTCTATTCACTGAAGTTGTGAGATGCCATGTACTTTCTTTTTCCAGTCATCTCATTTTTCTCATCTTCTAATTCGTGAAAGGGACACAGAAATATTTAGAAAAATTTGGATTCTGCAAATTGTGAGATTGATTTTCCTATGTTCATCTCATAGTGTTCAGATTGAGATAAGGTACTAACTTCACTAAGCTCTTAATTTGTCCACTATAAGACAAAGTCAATACTACTTCCTTGGAAAGAAATAAGGCCATGATGAGTTAGGTTTTCACCATGTGTAGGTTATTCTAAGTGTTTCAGGGCTAATGGCATCCCCTGAGGTAGTAGGTAGATAAGCTGGTCATCAGGTTAGAGCCTGTATTGTGAATCAATTCATGTGTAGTCTTTACGACCATTCATTCTACAAATTCTGGTATCTGCCCACCTCTCAGGCCCCTCTCTCATTGCGCCCTGTACCCACAGTACTCATGCTTTGCCCATTCTGAATCATTTTGAATTCTAAATTATACAGTATACCTTATATTTAATACGTTTCTGAATTTTCAAGTGCCAGCTCCTCCCCTCATTTACCTGGTAAACTCCTCACCTTCTAGGTCTTTTCTGATTGTCTTCTTCTTGTTGGTGTGCTCAGGTTCCTAGTGTAGCTTATACCTGATTCAACCAGAACACCTATAGCAATTTATTGCCATCACTTTTGTGCAGAGCTCCTCTTATATAACCATAGGCCCCTGAAAGGTTGGACCCTCTTTGCATCTCAAGTCTCTTCTTCCATTCCCTGCCTGCCATTAGTGGTGTCTCCATGCCGGAAGAAGCATATCCAAAAATATTTTAAATTATGTAAATTTCAATAAATTATTTATTTCAACCCTCAGAGAAAATGAGATCAGATTTGTACAGAGATATGGTTCTCCTCAATTGTGGTAAGTTTAATGGGTGAGAATGCTGAACAAGATTTGCATTGCATAAAAATCACAGGAATTAGGACCAGTGATTGGAAAGTTCAAAGGAAGATTTAAGCTCAGTATAAGTAATAACTTTCTGGGCATTAAGACTGTTCAAAAATGGAATGTGCTATCTTTTCAACTAGTGAGGTCTCAATGACTGGAAGTATTTGTACCAAGACTCATAAGGATGCTATCATATATGTTCTCATATTGGTTTGGAAGAGATGCTTGGCAGTATCTTTTCTAATCTTAAGATTCTATTTTTATTTCTGTTAATCAGTCCAAATATTAACTTCTTATAATTGCCAATTATGGCTTTTATATTCATCATTATTCATTTGATATTCATCATCAGTTAAAATTTTTCTATTAATCAGTCAATGAAAAAATTATTTTTTGCCTCACTCTTCAGTGAATCTGGCTGTCCTTGGTTGTCCATATTTCCTTTCACTTCTTTCTATATACACTATAAAATTAATGAGACTTTTAAAAATCTTTCAATTTTAGTCAATAAATATTTGAATATTGGGCCAGATGCAGTGGGAGGTACAAAGAAGATATAACATTGATTACAGTAGCTAGTGTTTATCAAGTAATTACTGGCATTTTACATATATGGACTCATTTGTTTCTCACAATAATGCTATATGGTAGGTACTATTTTCCCATTTTATAGATGAGAATCCTGAGGCACAGAAAGATTAATTAATTTTCCAAGATCATATTGCTCTTAGATGGAAGAACACAAGCAATCTAATCTAAAATCTGAAGGCGTAACCATTAAGCATTACTGCCTCTTGATGAATAAATTTAATAAGATACCATCTCTTGCCTTCAAAGATGATTCCACTTGGTAGAATT